>NC_057882.1:15325700-15635100 GCF_019740435.1 Gambusia affinis
GTCTCCGTCTCTCAGATAACATTTAATCTAATTTGATCATTCCTTAACTCGGAAATGTAATTCTTTTTTCCGTAATGAACTCTCCTCTGATTCACTTTCTGGCTGATAATGACGTGTTAACGCAAACTCAGAACTGCAAGGTAGATTTTAATGTGGAAACAGTGATGGCAGAAGTTGAACTTTCAAGCACATTAACACCGCTTTAACTCTAGGATGCCTTCATGTTCCAAGTCTGCTTATTAGTAGAAAGAGTCTGCTTTATTGTAGCATAATCTAAATTCAATAAAGCATTATTTGACTCCCACAAAGCAGGATTGTGTCACAAAACAATACACACATCTTTTAATATCCAACAGATCACCATCCAGTCTATCATCCAAGGATGAAGAATATGGTAAAACTGCAACCTCGTTCTGCGTTCACAACTTCTGTCTGTTCCCTGATTGGCCCAGTAGAAATTCTGTGAAGCCAGGAAGACAATGGCTAGGCTAGCATTTTCTACAGGCAGAAAACTAGGAGAGACAAACCCAATCCACTGCGACCTTAATCACAGCAAAATAAATAGCTTCTAAAAAGAACTGTCAGCTGGGGGAACTGACGAACATCAATCATGTGGTTGTGTTATGGACACAATGTTTGATCAAACAGCTGCAGCTGGTCCAGAATGCTGCTGCTCATGTTCTCACTAAAACCAGGAAGATAGAGCACATAACACCAGTTTTAAAGTCCCTCCACTGGCTCCCTGTAGCTCAAAGAATAGACTTTTAAATACTGTTGTTAGTTTATAAATCACTGAATGGTTTAGCACCACAATACATTAAAGATCTGCTATTGTTGTATCAACCTTCCAGAACCTCTCAGGTCTTCTGGTTCTGCTCTGCATCCCAAGAACCAGAACCAAACGAGGAGAAGCAGCATTCAGCTTCTATTCACCACATATCTGGAGGAAACTTCCAGAAAACTATAAAACAGCTGAAACATTGACTTCCTTTAAATCTAGACTAAAAACCCACCTGCTTAGAATTGTATTTGAAACTTAGTCAATTACAAATTTAATGACGACTTGACTAAATGTCGTGTTTTGATTGTTGGTTCTATGTTGCATGACTTTGTGTTTGTTATGTTGTAAAGCACTTTGAAATGCCTTGCTGCTGAAATGTGCTATACAAATAAAATTTGGATTTGAATGTGGTCCAATTCACAGCCAGCTGTGAAAATTCTTTTTGTGGTGCCGCTTGTCAGCGGATCGCTTCTGGAGCGAGTACAGAGCAGAAAAAGAGCGTAATGATGAAAAGGATACATATAAATGTATCCTGTGTATATCTGTGATATGCTTGACATCACCGGCTCAGATCAAAGAGCCTCCAGCCTCCTAGAAGCTGGTATTGATGCTGGACCAGTCTGCACTGTAAACTGTTTATCTCATCTCTCAATCCCATCACTGCGGTCCACTTTTCTGATGATTGCCAGCCTCCTGCTGGGCTCACTGCATCTTCCAGCTTTAATCACAGGCCATTGTAAAGATGCCGAAGTTGCCCTCATCTGAACTGACATTATTACTTCCCCCATCCAGCCACTGAACGGGCAATGATATCTGCTTGAAGTGGATTCTTGTTTTCTGAAGAGCTCTGTGTGACATATATTTTCTTGGTCAGGAATTTGTTTACATTCATTGTGTGAGACGAGCTATTTCCTTCAGAATAAGAGAGTTGTGTTTTTATAGCTTGCATAAACATCAAGTCTAATTTAGGATTTTTCATGTTTTCCTCGTCTCCTCTGGCCTTGAGCAGATAGTGACTTATTTTGTTTTCCTGTTAGCTCTGAAGCGTACAATATGTTTGTTCCTTAGAAGCACTTCTGCCGATGTTTCTGTTTTGCTCCGTCTAAATAATTATAATGTTGCGCAGGCTGACAATTGCTTTGTTTCCCCCCCTCTATCAAGGTTTTGCTCCCGTTCAAGCAAATGATTTGCATCGTCAATTATATAATAAAATTAGACTTACAGAGCCATGTAGTAGTTCCCTCTTCACAAATTTCTTCTGTTTTCTGAAACAAAAAGGTTTCTAGTTATGAAAAAATATATATAGATCAAGCAATTCTGGACTTTGACTAGGCCAATAAAAATTATTTATATTTTGAGGGGGTCTCTTTAGCTGGTTTTCTTTGAATGAAGGTTCTGCTACGTCCTCAAGGAGTGTTTACGCTTGATCCAACATTTTCCTGTGGAGTTTTCTGGTAGAGAACTGATGGCTCCATTAATTACCACAATTTGGTACTGAAGCAGCAAAGCAGGTCCAGGCCATCACATTTTACCACTTCCATGTTTGACTGTCAGCATGGTCGTCCTTTTCTAAAATGTTGTGTTTGATTAAGCCAGATCTAATGTGACAAACACCTTCCAGAAAGTTCTACTTTTGTCAAATCAGCCCAAACAAATACAGTAATTTTTTAAAAATCTTGGGAATTTCCAAGAGGTTTTGGGGGAAAATATGAAACTTTGTGTTTTGTTTGTCCTTCCGCAGTAGTGTTGGCTCTAAAACTCTCCCCATGGATGCTGTTTTCACCCAGTCTTTTGAATATTGTTGGATCATCTGATCTGAACCGATAGAAGGAGGTTTCTGCAGTTGTTCAGGCGTTGTGCTGGATTCCTCTGTTTGCTGATGCATTCTGGGAGTAAAAGCAGCAGAGCCACCTCTCCTGGGAAGAGTCACAGCTGTTCCTTGCTTTGTGTATAACAACAACAATGTCTCCTATTTCCAATCTTATAAAAGACTTTGCAACCTATTCCAAAAAGGGTAGATGTCAGGTTCTTTGATTCTCATCAAATTTTGTTTCTTTGTTGTTTTTTAATTAGGGGAATAATATGATTTTTTCTTGTTTCTTTTTGCCTAACTGATGTTATGTTGAGAAGTTCCATTTATTATCTGTCAAAAAAAAAAAAATGTGGCTAACCGCAGTTAACTGTATTTTGGATTAATTTAATTTCATAGTAAATTTAATAAATTTTTAATGGTTTTATTCTGATTTTGTTCGTCAATCATGAAAGTCTTGAATGTGTGAAAAAAAATTAAGCGAAAATTTGTTAGGAAGCAAAATCTGTTTGCAGCTCCGCGTGTTTAGCTGACATGTGGCGCTTTGCCTTTCCTCCTGTTTCGCTGATCGTAATATGAAGTTGTACTAAACAAGCCATTAGGTTGCTTATAAGCTGCAAACTAGCCGGCGCGATGGTCTGCTGCGGTCTGCGTTGTGCTCCAAGCAGCTCAACGAGGCCGGAGGTAAGACATGAGCACAGGTGGTTTGTGCTAGAAAAGGTATTGCTCTTCAGCGGGGATCCCTGATGAACTCTGACACTTTTCACCTACGAGGCAGGCCTCCTGTCCCAGCTGCTTTCCGCTGTTTTAAAACCACAGCTGCCCTGACTTGTGCTCAGACACAGGGTGCAGCCGTACTAATTAAACGAGCCACACCGGTTTAAATGCTTACTCTCCTTATGCTATCAGATCCAATCTCTTCCAGCAGCTTAATTAATTTCAAAGCAGGCACTGTTTTCCTATTAGATATTCTCCATGATCATTTCAATTCAGAAGGGAAATTACAAAGCTAGATGGGGTTTTTTGGGGGTTCTTTTGGGGGGGGAGGGATAGAAGTGATTTAAAGTAGACATCTTGACAATTGTGACCGGTTGATTAATAGAAATGGTTTTAATTATTGTCTTTCTCAAACAGTTACTGGATTGATTGGAGCATGTTCCAACATGCTTTGACTGAATCACACCCGAGGTCATTTCATTGTGTCTGATTTGCAGCTTTGATAAAGGGATATCAAACATTTTACCTTCAGCAGCATCTGTAGAGAATTAACCAGCTGTTCGTTGTGCAAATGTGCTCAACTGGCGTAAGCGTTACACATCCCAGCCATTTGTAGCCTGACAGATGACTGTGATGGCTCATAAAAGTATCTAATTGCAGACTTTTTAACATTTTGCCACGCAGACTTTCAATGTGTTTTATTGAGATTTTATGTGATCCAATGCGCTAAGCCGCGCATTGTTTGTGAAGTGGAAGGAAAATTACACGGTTTTTCAATTAATTAAACTCTGTTGCAGTGGAGTGTCAGACTTTTCACTCACACTCACACACACACACACAGGAGTGTACATCCTGCTATCCTGGAAGACCTGGAGCTGCAACAGGTTGCGCTGTCCGGGGAGCAGCGTTCCAGCGTCTGACATGAAAATGCGTTTAAACATAAGGTTCTCATCGAGAGTAATCTGAATGTTTTATCAGCTGTCACCGTGCGGGCCAGCACTGTGACAATACAGGGATCTCCTCCTTATAAAGTTCCCCCAGAACACCAAACCCAAATGTTTAATGTCTGACAGAGACATTGTTTTGCTTTTAGCCTAATTTCTGAAACCACATTTCTTCTCTGCCCTTGCTACTGCCGTGGAAATCTGTCTTAGTTTAAAAAAGAATAACACTCCTTCTGGTATGTTTATATATATATACATATATATATATATATATATATATATATATACATATATATATATATATATATATATTTTTTTTTTTTTCTGCAAATGAAACTTAAGAGGTCACGCAGGCATTTCCCCGTTCTGGTGTGTAATCAGGAGAGTAAACTGTCCCGAAGCAGATCTTGGCAAAAGCAGCCGGCGAGAGACCGATTGTTGCCAAGTTTAGCTGTGAAAGATTTGTAAAGTCACTTCTCCATAAATTCAAAGCAGATTATGTCCATTTAACTCAAATTAAAACTGGAGCATTAGCCCGCTTTATTCCTCGGTTCCATTGTTCTTTTCAACACCTTAACAACTCCCTCTGACGATTAGTCAACAAAGCGTTGGCGTGGCGAGATGAAAGTGACAACACAATGCATCGCTCCTCTGGCCCCCGCCGAAAACGGCAACAGAGGGTCATTGTCATTTGGTGCCACGTTAATAATGGATCCGCTTTGCTCTCATTACATGTCTGTGAGGGGGAAAACTGAAATCCTGACAAATTATCTCTGGCGTAACATAATCACGATGAGCCCCAGCAGAGGCTGTTTTGCCTGGCAGCCCTGATGCATTGATCACTGGCTTGTGATGCAGCCTGATGCTCATAATTTCACGCATCCTCCCAGTCCCAAAGCTGAGAGAAAAATGTCCTCCATAAGAAGGTTCACATGCAAGCTACAGCCTGTCTGTCTTTAAATGTTACGTTTAGTCACTGCGTTTCTCAGTGCTGAATGGAAACCAGCCTTTGCTCCATTTTGTGATAAGTTGGCCTTCCTACACAGGTCAGGAAAAGCATGGAGAAGTGTGGGACTTTGCTTTATGTTCTTCTGTTTTGAATTTGGCCTGGAGAAAAATTTCCAGACTTTAGTCCCAACTCTACTGTCTATTTCTTCCCTATCTGCCCAACTGATAGTATATCATCCATCCATTTGTCTCTCCCTTCATCAGCTGACCATCTGTTTGTATCTATGAGTTAATCCATCTTTACATGCATAGATTCATTCAATTACAACATTAATCGATGGTTTGTGAACCATCATTCTGTTTACATTTTGTGAAGGAGGAAGTTTGTCTTCTTCACAGGTTTTCATGCCGTTTCCTTCAGTAGTTTTTGGTGCGGCGCCACCACAGGCAAGAGGGGGAAGAGGTTTTTCAAAGAGTTTGGTTTGTTTGACAGTGCAGTGTGAAGGAGAACCACACCAGGTGAAAACGTAACAAACGTTGCAATTTTTGGTCTCCAGTCGAGCCCAGTCTGCGGTGTGATTGAGCCATTCGCTTCATTCCAGGGGGTTTAGGATACGAGCTGCATTGAGATCCCCAGCCATAACGAATATGTTCTTTGCCCGAGCTGCAGCGGGGTAATAAACATGCCAATCTTCCTGAAACTTATTTAAAAAACAGCACACCTACCGGGCCTCCTGTCTGTCGTAATGTCTCCGAGTGGCGAAAACAATCGAAGGCATTTTACATGTATAACGTGGCGCAGATTACTGTTGATATTCAGTCCGTGACCGCTTCATCAAACTGAATATGACAAGATCTGGAGCTATTTTTAGAGAACAGCCACTTGGATTACATGGTCATAAAGCTCTGTCCTAAATTCAACAATTACCGTGGTTGACAGTGTTTTCTGTCTGATGAAGAAGTCTCGTTTGGAGACGCTCAGCTATCTCTTAAAGTATATCGCAGTTTAAATTTCTGTCTGCTGTGACTGTAATTTAAATATTAAAAGGAAAACACAATGTATCCCAGCTGACTTGGGCCTAACACTTCCTATTTTACCCCTCATTGTTTTATATAGTTTTAATTTCTGCGTTGTCATACAACAAGTCTAATAGTATAACTTGTACTAAATCCCTTCAGAGCTTTTAATTCTGTCACAAGTGATTACATCACTCATTGCAGATTTTTTTGTCCCCCCCCCCACACACACACACAGAAAATGAACTGACAGCTGAATTGAAAACAAATGTTAGAACTGGAAATGGAGCAGGCTTTAGGTCTGCTGTCCCCAGAGGCAAGCTATTTATAATTTCCAAACAAAAGCGTCAGGCTTTTGTGGTTTGGGTTTTTTTATTGTTTTTTTTTTTTACTTTAACTCTCTAGTTTCGTTTTCTCTGTTTCAAGCGCAATCCGAGGAGCCCCAGGGATCACTGAGCCCCTCATTTACATGACAAGAATGGTTAAATTAGGTCCATTGTACAGAGTCCGCTTGCTCTGCCTATGTTTTTAATATACAAGAAAGAAAAGAAAGTGCTTGGTAACAGCATTACGCGGCGTTTTGTACAGCAGCTCTGATCGAGCTTGTTGGCAAAACATGAAGTGAAACAACATCTGAACAGAAGTCCTACAGGAAATGAGATTATTGAGTTTACAGAGGGCTTAAGAAAACACATAAATCTTTACTTTATTTGTCCCTCTGAAACACCGGTTTCCATTTACACACCAGCCAATTTTATCTGCTTCCAGGTCATGGGAAACCATTTAAGTTATTCATACCTCTTGACCCTTTTCACAGTCTGTCACAGTTGAATCACAAACTTTAGTGAACGAGGTTAGGATGTCATGTCACAGATCAACACGGAGGAGTGCTTATTGTGAAACGGAAAGAAAATTTAGCAATTATAATCTGAAAAGTGTGGCAGGCACTTTTATTTAGGTTTCATTCAGAATAATTGCAGACTTATCGTTTGCTTCTCAGAGTAAGACTCTTCCTGTCCGTTTAGGAAGATAGCCGTATCTTGAGATGTGCAGTTCGCTTTTTTTTATGTAATTTTCAGATAATGGAAAGATTAAAATTTCTCCGCAGGATGTTGAAAGCATGATATATTGTTTTATAACCAAACCTAACACTTCTCTTTCACTTCCACGGTGAATCTGCTGCATTTCTTCATCTTCATGAGGCCGTTTCTTCGCTAATGTTCTCTAATAAACCTGTCAAGTCTCTCAGATTAAAACTGAGATTAAAGTACACACATGTTTACAATTTTATTTTTTTTATGTTACATAAAGAGCTAAATAAAAAAAAATCTACTTCAGTGTTTTTACTCTGTAAATATTTGCTCTGGTCATTTAAAGACTTTTTAAAAGTCACATAGTCAACGAGAAGAATGATGGCAAGTGAAATATCTAGAAATTGAAAACGCAACTGTCAAACAAAGAATCGGGAAGAAAATTATCCCTGTGACATTTTGCAGCTTTATGGGAAACATAAAGGCAAATCCCTTTCTTTAATGGTTGCTGACGGAGAATTAGCTTAAACAACGTGAAGTACTGCGAAATAAAGAACAAAGGGAACAGAGAAAAGGGAGCAAATAAAACATGAAGCTATCTGTTTACTAGCACTTGTTAGGCAGCACATGATTGGTGTAATTTAATGTCTGGGACTTGACTTACTCTTAAGTGTGACATCTGTTGAAAGAGAGATGAAGGCGGAAGTTACAAAATGTAACATTTTGTCTAATTTGCATGTTCTGTCGTTTTGCTCTTTAATTTAAACAGCCTAGTTTTGAGGGAATTGAAGTGAACAAATGAGTGAGAATACATCTGAATCCTCGTTATCACCACGCTGAAAAATCTTGTGTTCTGAAACAAAGAACAACTCTAGACTGTGATGTTGTAATTTACTTTAACATCTTTCATGTTTAGTGAACCCAATTTAAGTTTTCTTTTCGTTTTTTTATCTTTTATTATGCTTCGCATTGATATTCTTAAGCCGTTGCCGTACTTTCTCCTAACTTTTAAAAGTGATCTCGTGTTGATGTGACAAGGGGAATGAAGGGTTTTCCTTGGCTGCTGAGCTGTGGAGCAGCGCCGGGTCATTGCCACCTTTTCCCCTTCTTATTTTTCCATTTCACGTTTTTCATTTGCAGGCAGATCAGCGCGGTACCTGCCCCCTTTGTCTTTCACAGCAAAGCCTCTGCAGAATGTGCAGCCCGTGATACGACAACGTCTTTTAGAAAAAGGCATCGATGCCTCGGGAAAAGATGTCGTCTGGAAAGCAGCACATGTTGCTGCAAAATCTCAGCGAGCTTTTCGGAATTAATGCTGCCGTCACAGAAGAGGCAAGTGTCCTTTGCCAAGGGCACTCATCCATTCCTATACCATCACACAGATTGGCTTTTGGACCGATAACAGTCAGGGTGGCCCTTTTCATCTCTGGACACTGTGCGATGCCCGCCCCAGATGTCTTTAATCCCAGAGAAGTCAAAGTCGTCTTTGAACTGAATTCGTAAAATCCTTTTTGAATTTTTACATCACGGTGTTTTTTATCTTGCTTTTGTAACTAACTTGGTATATTTCTGTACTTGAACAGTCTTTTATGATTATGCTAGCTCTACATCAATGGTGATTCTTTATGCAATTAAGTTTGACACACGGAGGATCACTGGCTAAATCCTGCTGCCATTTAAACTTTGAGAACGTGTCTGTTTTATGTTCTATGAAAAGTGATTGAGAAATGTACTCATAATTTATTCCTGTTTGTTTTATGGTTTGCCATAATGGTGCAGTTTAAATGTTGCTTTTCTTTACATAAAAACCCAGGATTATTTAAGGTAACATTATATTAGTTTACATCCATGCATATGTTTTTAAAGCGAACACTTATGAGCCATCACGTAATTTGGATTTTACTTTTGTTAAATTGTAAATGTGTGGTGAATTACATTTGTTAATGTTTTGTTTTAGTTATACTCACTGTTGTTTGTCCCTTTATTCAGGTCCTACATCCACAACAAGTGTATGGAAGGGGCCAGACTGGCACTTCCTGTTTGCATGGGTTCATGATGTCATTGATTACATCAACCAAAAGGAGCATTTTTACTTTGTTTTGTATAGTAGGCTATTGTTCATTCTGTGTGGATGAATATAAATTTGGTCAACAAATCTCATTCCGGTTTCTTTGTTGGGTTTATCCTATTTTTTTATTGGTAGAGACCAATGAAGTTCAGGTAAAACCAGTCAGATTGTATAAAGTTGAAATTGGTACTGCGCTTCTTCAACTTCATCGCCACTGTGACATCACTTTGTGTGCAAATCGCTAAGGACTGTTTGGAATGTGTATGGTGAGCTTTTATACCAAATAAACGGTCAGAAATTCACACTTTCCGCGCCAATAAGACCTGCAGTCTGTTAGACGTCTCACACATGACACAGACGATGCTGGTAAAGAAAGGTCAAAGGTCACATAGAGCTGGAATCCTCATAGTCATAGACAAGAAAGGGAAGAATGAAGAAGCTCCACATACAGCTAATCATGAACACAACGTCACTATAAATGAATGATTATTGCTTTAAACAATGTTTTATATTATCTGTACGTCTGAAATAACAGCTGTGTGTTGTAGAAAGGATTTGCTGAGGACTTGAAATTAGCTTACTTGCACCAACTAATGAGGTTAAATATAGAAGTCATAACATATAATTGGTTAATATGGTATGAAATTAAAAAAGAAACGGTTATTTTGTCTGCTGTTTGTTTTATTTTAGCTCATTTAAATTTGTAGACGTTTTGTGAAATGCAGCTGATCAGGAAACATATTGAGTGACTCCTGGCTAACTTAATCTCAAATTCAGTTAATGCCACCATATTTTATGAGCATTTACCCAGTGTCCATGTGTCCAGTCAGAACAAAATTTATTTTGTGGTTTTTCTTTTGTTCATTTACTGATTTATGCTTTCTGTCAATACAATCTGGGCACTCTGGCTTTGACTCTTTTGAAATTTTCCTCTTTTTTTGAATCAAGTTTTTCCTTTTTTCCAGTCGTTTGAGCACAAGGTTGTCACAGCTGTTCAAATTGACTCACAAGGTGAAGGTTTGAGGTGCATGAGGCAGGAGCCAATGCCGAACGGTCTGCTTGATTGAATCAGAGGAGACTCAGTGGGTGGTACTCAGCAGTTCAGTTGCTATATGCTATAGGGCTCCTGCTGAGGCACTTTCCAGAAATAACCAGAAAGCAGCAGAAGAGGTTTGGTGATTGTAGATCTCAGACTGAGGCTGGTGTTTGAATCTGTATGGATAAGATGACAGGTTCTAAGTGTTGGGCTTTTTGTCTCCACAGGAAGCGGATTTTTAATTCAGCTGAATTTACTTGTGTAACTTCGAGCCCCATCAAGCACCATAAGAGCTGACACGGCTCGATTAAGGTTAGCGGTACAAAGGAAGGGATTTGCTGTATGTGTGTGGTGTGATGGAAAGAGAATACACTTTCTGTGGGAGTGCATTCACTCCCACAGAAAGAAGTTGCACTGTAGCATTTTGAAATGCCTTGGTCTCTACATCCACATTTGGATTATGGTGATTGGAGGTCAAAAATGATGAACTCCAGTGGACACAGTGTTTAGAAAATTGGACATTTGACGTCTTTACCTTCAGAAAGTCCTAAGGAAACTGAAACAGTAAACAAGTAATGGTAAATATAAAAAAAATTTAGTTATTTTGCAAGCCTGTTTTGGTCATTGCAGCTAATTTATGCATTTCGTGAGTAGAGATGCAATGGTATATGCAGCTTTTAAGATCTGATGATGGTATCTGAGTTGTGATCGTATAGTAATTAAGTGAAGCTAATGACACACAAAAAAAAAAAAACATTTAGTATTTTTAGATTATGACCCAAAGATGATCCAATGCAGTCCTATATGAAACTGACCTTTAGCTTAGCATTGATAAAAGCCTTCAAACCCAATTCTAACTTTTGCGTTGGTAGCTTTTGGCTAGTCATTTTCTTACAGTTTTTCTGAATCATTCACATCACGTGTCATTTCTTTTTCCCTACCAGCTTCAGAAAATGGAGGACAATTTAAAAACGGTGAAGGCTTCTTCAAAGAAGCTCATAAACGTCTTGCTTTAAAATAAAAGTCTTCACCCGTCAGACTGAAGGGATACTTTCATATCTCGGTGCCCGTGATATTAACTTCACCAGAAATGCATCTTGTGCTTTGAGATCTCATTACACTCTTATGTGTGAGTTGTAAAGGGCCTTTTTTCATATTTCAATGAAAAATAATCTATTCTGTTTCACATCCATTAATTTCATTGCAAAGATTTCATAAAAGCGGCGTTTCGCGAAACAGGGGGCTTAGAAAGCTCTTTTAAAATAAACACTCATCAGTTCAGTGACAAGTAGGAGCCGGTCGCAGCATTAATGTTACATACATCCTCGAATGGTAGATTTATAGCCGTTCATTTGTTTATTTCTCCTCTGACGATTGGAGTCCCCTGCTGCAACACAGGGGTCACCGATCCCCCTGTGGAAACTGTTTGATCCTCTTTTTTAATGCAGCGGCCAAAATGGGGGGAGAGAGCAGGATCTGGAACACACAATGGAAGCCTTTTAAGTATGACACAGCTGCTACACGTGTGCGTGCACGCGTGTGTGTTTTGTGCAGTTCTCAGTCGGTTGTGCCTTCACTCCCTCATTGTTTCTAAGCTGCATCCGAAATTAGGTAGAGCAATTTCTGAGCCCATTTATTTTTTTAATGAGGGGGTCATTTAGTTTTTCGGTAAATTGCTGGGCTGCAACCTTCTTGTAATAATTAATAATAATTCATGTCTGAGAAAGGCAGTCGCCGTGCAACACGAGAGGAAGTGAAGGTGGAGGGGGAAACAAGAAAGGCTCCTGTTGCTCCGTTTCTGTGTTGATGTGACTGACGTGGGTTTTAATGTTCGGCAGCTACAATCGTGTCCTGGACTCAGATTGCTGTGTAAATATGCAATGTGCTGGAACAACAATATGCATAGCAAAGTAACGTTACACGTTTTCACTAAATGTGTGTAAATATGCTGCATGTAAAATAATTTTTTTTAGCCGTAAAAAGCAGCAAAAAATGAGCACTGAAGAAAGGAGTGAGCTCAGGTAGTCTTGTGATAATATTAGTTTGTGTATCAGTCAAAAAAATGATGATTATCTTTGGTAGGGAAGCACAATGTATAGATGACTTATATGCTTCTGGTTGATAAACCAAAAGTGTTATAATGATGATTTTTCCAAAAGTGAAGTCCAATAACAGAGATCCTGGCTGTAAAGGTCAAAGATGCATCTTGAAATGTGAGTGCGTGTGCGTGTGTGTGTGTGTGTGTGCGTGTTATAATGCCTTAGTGCTGGCTTTAGCTCCTCCCACACACAAGCACAGAGCAGCCGGGTGAGATATGGACAAGCAAGTGCAACGAAATCTGAAAATAACACAGACAGTGCAAGCAATTTGTCAAACACCTGCTGAGCAAGTGGAATACTAACAGAAAAAAAAAATTGCAGTGACATGCCTGCATAATACTGCATGATGGATGCACTGATGCTGCCGGAGTCCAAGAATTAGGAGAAGAACAGGAGTTTGGGGATGACCAAGATTTCTTGGTACAAAAACCTTGCATTTCCAGGTAGAAGGATTTTCATCAGTTCTTTCTTTGCCTTGAATCCTGAATTGTGCCTCACACATATGCCAAGGATGCAGCCGTCACCCTTAACATTGGCATTGTGCTATGCAAACCAGAAAGAAAAATTGTTAGAAAAGGACGAAGTTTTGCAAAGCGCTTCACGAGTTGTTTTTACCGGCAGAAATCCCTGTATTTTCTTTGTGTATTTTCAAACTAAATGCCTTCAAATGACTTGACTATTGCAGAAAAATGAGGACAATCAGCTCATTACAGGCAGACATTATTTACACATTTATCTTTACTCCGGGGTTTGTAAAATAAGAAGCAACTTGTTATATCGCAATTAGAGGAGATTGTTGTTCTCCATCTCACATTAAGAAAATGATTTCCTTAGCACCACTGTAAAGCAAAATGCATTAAATGGGCCTAAATCACCTTTTAATATAATCTGCAATAGAAGAAAGTACATATTTACATAAATTCAAAGGTTAGAAATGTGGCACTACAGCATAAATTGTACCTGTGAATGTGTTCAGTTAAGTACGGTTATATTAACACACTTAAACACTGCAGCTTTCTGTCAGTTTTCAATTTGTTCCTCATCTTCTTCTCTTTTCTGTAAAGGAGCGTCTGTTCTGAACCAACATGGCTGCCCTACAGTGGAAGGCAAAACCGCCACAGCAGAACTTGTGGATCTTCCTCCTTTCCCTAAGCCTTCTTCCTGAAGCCAGGTACAAAGATATTCCTTAAAGCTCTATTGTTTTTTTTTTGTTTGTTTTTTTCTTGTTTGTTTGTTTTACTGTCATCCTTTCTTTAAACACAACCTTTCGGTCAGACTCAGCATCTGCTGCTCCAGTCTTTTATAGAATAATTAGCAGCCAGGCTTACCACTGCAGCATAAGTGATGATTTAATAAACACCACTGGGAGTAAATGTTCTCAGCTGTCACTGTCATTTACTCAAATGAAATAAACAGTTCAAGACTGGATTAGGGGCTAAATAAAACCATTCAGCAATTCAAAGGAGCATTTTTCTTTTCTTCTTTACTCCAGTACTTTTGATTTTTCGCTATTTATGTCCTCTGTTAAGAGAAATGCACCCTTCAAATCTTTAGGTTAAAATGCAAGTTGTTCCACTTTGTCCTCGAAAGCAAACCTAAAGTTTCTGCAAAGCTTGCGCACTCCTCTCCACCAATCCACATTTTTGCTGAATTTTGAAATAATTTGCATTGTGGTGCAGATCCTGCGTCTTGTGCACATGTTATGGCCCGTATCTGAGTCAGCAGAAAGAAACAGTGGAGGAGTCATTTCATAATTTAAAACGAGAAGATCTCGCTGGTCGCCGCGTTAGCTTTGCTGATAAGGTAAACCGCCGCGGCAGACGTGACGTTCAAATCGCTTTCATATTTGCACGATGCGAACGCCTTGGCAAAATGCAGAAGAATGGATACCCTGGCAGGAAATCTGCGAGGGATTAGCCCACATTGCTTCATTATTTGTGCCACTTGGCTCCGCTTGCTCACTTGGAGCTCAGGTTACTGCAAATGCACATAATACATATAAATATAAGGTCAGCTGTTTCTAAAAATAATATTTACCCCACGTATTTTTCTACAGGAGGCATGCATATCTTAAATAGCCACAAAGTATTACAGACACAAGCCCAATACAATCTACGCAATATGTAGAAAAATAATTTATTTATTAAAGAAATAATTATACGAATCCGGCATTAAAAATATGTACATATTCCAGTTTGTCTTTGTAGCACCTTTTTCTTTTAAATTGGAAACAAAAGAGAAGTGTTGGGCAGAATAAAGTTGTGCAGAGACCCGCTTAGGGACGCCTGCCATCTGCCTCATGAGGCTAGGCTAAAGGGAAAGTGAGACAGAGACAACACTGTTTCATAGAGCTGAATAAATTCAAAATCTGTTCATTTATTTTTATCTCTCTATTGAGGATGGTACATTTGTTTGTGTCACTGCAGCTAAAGCTCACTTCCCATGTGTCCCACTGTGAAGCGGAAACTGACACCGCAAAAATTACCCATTGGTTTCACCGCACCATTTAAATTGCAACTAAAGTAGTGCGACTTAATACTTAATCCTCCTCTTTCAAAATATATTTTAGTAGTAATTTATTACCATCAGTATATAACGTGGGTGGTTCAGATTGCAAAAACTTCATCGACTCCGCCTGAAAAGAGTAATTTCACTCTTCGAACGGTTGACTACGAACTAAAATCAAATATCGATACTATTATGATGACCACGCCTAAAATGTTTTCTTATTACAGCAGTAACGAACGAGATTTGTTTTTGTTTTTTTTTTATCAACTAAAAGTCACTACCATCGCATATTATGTTCAGTGAATGCCTTGATAAAATGAAGTTGTGGAACAGCCAAACCGTCTTGGTTCCGATCCACACCAGCAGTCGCTGGGTGAACGCAGTGGGACATTAAAAATGCAAATTGTATTTGTTAAAACAACCAACTTATATCTCGACAGTTTGAATGTGGAAATTAAATCCTGCACAAAACTCAAGATAATAATGTTACGCATGATTGAAGCTACGTAGAAGCGTCATATGTCGATATCGCCAGCACTGGTCTCCCTCACGTCAGTCTTTAGAAACATCTGCAGCATCCGTGTCGCCGTCTCCAGCAATTAAGAGGAAATTGCTCCCATAGACACTCTCTGAAAATGTCAGGAAAAGTGCCATAAGGTGCTTACAGTTATTGACTCACGCTGCCAGAGACTAAAGGTTTGCTGGGGTGAGGCTGCACACAGCAGCTTTGCACTTTGAAGGCTCTGGAAGAGAGCGCCTCTAGACCACCATCGCCCTTTTTTGCCGAGATCACAGCTTTCAGATGAAAAGTTGGCAAGATGCAGCGCAGGAGACACAGCGGACATTTAGCTGCCACACGTGGAGTCCAGTGGAAAAACAAAGCAGAACGCAGCAGGCTTGTTTGTGAGCTCGCCATTGTTAAAAAAAAAAAAAAAAAGTACCGTTTGTGGTCTTTGTTGGGTATTCTCATTTGGAGAAATTTGTATTCTTGTTAGGCCTGTCGCGATAAACAGTAAATCAATTAATTGCATAATAAATTAAAACTGTAGACCTCATTTTAATTATCGGCTTTATCGTCTCTTCCGGCCTTTTTCTCTTCCTGTTGATGACACTGAATGAAAAAAGGCAAAACTCTGCTGCTCTCCACTGACCCTCCCTTCCTCATTTCCTTAGTGTAATTTCCAGCGCACACTACACCATCTTAGAGCTGTCGGCCGATTGTCGGCCCATTTTCAAAACCTGAGCGATCACACATTAGCCGACAGAAATCCTAGGTATAACGGTTTGATCAGGTTCAATCCTGCCGTGTGGCGTCCAACAATGGACACAAAATAATGGCTACAAGTCCAGTTAACTAATTTTAAAACCAGGCATTAATCAATGCTTTACTACAATCTACCTGTGATGCATGTGGCTCTAGTGTCAGGGTAACATCCTGACTGAATGAAAATCATTACAACCTATTTATGTCACAAAGAACAGCTGAAAAGTTACCTGGTTCATCAACTGCGTAGCGATTTCGCTGCAACTCCTCCTCTTGTCATTTATATATTCTTTGCACGAAATGTTTCAGAAACATTAATGTTGTTTCAAAATGTCATCTCCAATGTCCGCAGGACTTGGGTTGAGCCTTGTCAGCTGTTTGGGATTCCCCTCGGTAATTTCCCCTCAGAAAACACGGAGGAGAATCCGTGCATTCTGTCGATCAGACCCTGATTTAGATCAGAGCGGCCATGATCTACCATAACACACCACACTCTACAGGATGATCGGTTACGAAATCTCAAGACAATCCTGTAGTGTGAACTATTGCATCAGGTAGTCGATGTGCCCATCTTCTCTATTTAAATCTAATGATTACTGAAGGGCAATATGGTATACAGACTTCATAATCTGCACTCTTTTGGTTGAATGCAGTATTTATTTCCACTTTGGTGTTTTTATTCAAGTACATTTTTGTTAATGGACACTGAGAATACATTTTATTTTTGTTTTTGGTTGTTTTGTTTATTTCATCAGTTCCAGTGTTGAGTGTTCTTCTGAAAATAAAGTGTATCTATCTTTGGCAAGGAATCCCATGCATTATTACGTCATTTCCATTAAATCAATGTAAAAAGGTCTTCAAATAATATTATCGTTTATCGCAATAATTTTTGAGACAATTAATCGCTCAGCAAAATTTGTTATCATGACAGGCCTAATTCTTGTGTTGTTGTATTTGGAGGTTTCCATGTAATTTATTTAAAGGGCATTACACCACTGCGACAGACTGGCGACCTGTCCAGGGTAAACCCTGGACATAGCTGGAGATAAACACCAGCAACCCTCCTGACCCCTCTAAGGGACAAGGGTGAACAGAAAATGGATGGATGGCATTACACCATGAGGATCTCTCCGAGCCCCATCCCTAGATCCTATTTTCCAAAAATTTCAACAGATGCAAATACGGCTGCTACAATGAAACAGAATCCACAGCAGACAAAATCCTCATCCTTTATTAGCATTTTATGTCTCACTATTGTACTTATTATGCGGGGCACACATTCAAAGTCACCAATCATTACTTAAAACCTTTTGTTCAAGTAAAACTGTACTAAACTACTATTTAAACTCTCGTGAGGGCAAAAAAAAAAAATATATGCATGCGCCTAGAGCCAGCATTAAAATGGGATTTGGTAAAGTATTTCTTCCATATTCATCAAAGTTTAGAAGTAATCCTCAGTGTGCACACACTCAGAATATCTGCATATCAGCAAAGCAGTCTCTCCCCAAGAGCTGCCATCTCCCTGATGCTCACTGATGTTATCTGCAGACTTGAAATCGGCTTTGCTACAGTTGCTGCAGAAGAGTTTCTTAACGGATTAAGGTGTAACAGACAAATCCTCTATTTAAAAAGACTGTCAGTCTGCCAATCCTACATTTCTGCATTTCTCCTACATGGGAAGATAGAGAATAATTAGGCATTAATCTATGCGGTTCATGTATAGCGCATGCATGAGAACGCTGTCCCATCAATCTAACCCCACCGTTTCCTCTAGTAGGACAGACCCTTAAAATGTGCGGACAGTCTTGTTGTCTATTTTGTTTGCAATCTATTGCCAGGCTTCTGGCTAACGTGGCACATAATCAATAGCTCTATGCATGAAAGAGTTGTATGTACACTTCTCCCCCGATGACTGGCTCCGAACTCGCCTGGTCTCCGTTGTCTTTCTCCACCCGTCTCACATAAATTATTGACGACAAGGTAGCGAGGGGTGAGGGGGGGGCGGGGCATCGCTTTGAGATGCGACCCGGTCAACAGATAACATTTTGTTTCGGCGGGTGTTGTCAAGGTTAATGTGTCACTGGACCAGACAAGGGTAATGCATTCATAGCCGAGCTGCTCCGCCGAACGAACGAGCAGGAAAACAAAAAGAACGAAAACCGGGTCAAATGACAGCGCACCGGTCAAGTTGATCTGCTGCTGGTAGCTTTTTGTATTTGATTACATTTTGTTGTTATTGGTCAGACCTTAAGGTGACGTTTGGGATATTTCATTGAACACGCGGGGGTCGCAGGGGAGGATTAGCCTCTGCTCCATTCATTTCTACAACTGCGAGAGAGGTCAAGTGCGTGTTATATTTATTGGAAGGATTTGGGAACTGCATTAATGTGGGTCATTTGGTCAAAGAGGAACACTGGCTCTCTGCAATATGCATGCTTGAAATAAATGATCGGAAACATCTATTCAGCCTTTTTCCTGTTTGCATTTAGGAGTTACTTACAAAGGTGACTTTTTAAGTGGAAATCTAAACCCAACCATTCATTTAAAAGGGACTTTTATAGTTTTAGACTTACATATTTGCACCTAATTTATCATTTTTGTCAAAATTTTTCTTGTAAATTGCCTTCCATTTTAAGAGTCATAATCATAATTGCAGCTGATTTGTTTGCTGTGCATCCATAATGCAAATCTCTGATACACCAGATCCTAAAAGTGCTTTACTGGGCTGAAGTCTGCGAACTGCGGCTGTCAATGGAGTACAGGTAACTTCATTGTCACGTTGAAGAATGAATGATTTCAGCTTTGTAGCATGGTGCATCATCCTGCTGGAAGTAGCCATCACAAGATGAGATTATGACATTGTGGTCATAAAGAGATGAGCAGGGGTCAGTGGTAATATGCTTGATTGGTACTAAGGGGGCCCAAAGTGAAAATATCCATTACAACAGCAGTTTGAAAAGTTAAAACAAGACAAGATGGACTTAAGCCTTCATGCCGTTTACAACCAGTTTGGACTCTTGAATCCCTATACCTTTTGAATCCTGCAACTGCTTCATTGGACAAGGTAACATTTTTCCAATATTGTGTTGTCCACAGTTGTATAGCCTGTGCCACCTGTAGCCTGACGAGATGTGGCCTTCTACTGCTCTAGCTCTGCTTTTACATCATAGTTACCACAAACCTCTCATATTTGGGTCACATTTCCCTTTCACATCATACGAGGCGATCTCCTTTCAGATCATGTAGCTGGAATGATCTGCTACATCTTTCCAGCAGAGCAGCAGAGAACTTCAGCTTCTCTTAGTGCTTCTCGAGAACTAAACTCAGAGATATCATCCAAGCAGGTGATTTCCTGAAATCTAGACTCTGTCGCAGTCCATACCCATGCTGCCTAGCAGCATTTAGTGCTCTAAATACAAAAGACAATCGTTGAACACCAGCCTTCCCAAGTCGTCATCTTCATTAGGTTCTGGTGTTCAAGGCATTTCTCAATTCACACAGACCCTGGATGATCAAGCGATATCTGCTTTCTGTGCACACTGAAATGCTACACTTTTCCCATAATGCAGTGCTGGACAGATTTTCTACTCACTTTCCAATGTGGATCAGGTATGTCACAGTCATGCTACGTTCAGTCGCTTAAATTCCCTTTTTGACTATTCTGATACTCAGTTTGACTTTTGCGATATCGAGATGTCTGAATGTTACTGACATTTGATTGACTGAGCCACTGTTTGGGTTAGCAAGCAATTGAACGGCTGTGCCTAACAAAGTACCCGGTAAGTGTTTGTTCTCATTTTGGACAGCTGACCACGCTGGGATGCCTTCCAGTTTCACTCATCTAAATTCTAATTACTTCAGACTTCCAGTCAATTTTCTATTGATACAGCGAGGATCTGATCAATGAGGTTCTACGTTGCCAATCATCAGTCAACCCCCGCAGTTGTGCATCAAAACAAAGCAGGAAGGGGATTTCTCAGCCATAGTCTGAGCAGTTTCTCTATGAATGCCTTGCAAAAGCCGGTGCTGAACATTTATTTGACACGTTTATGAATTCCTACACTTGACAGTCGGGCAATAAAGCCTCTGCTGCAAATTCTGTTTTTGTTGATCTAACATAAGGTATGCAGGATCTCTGCGGGCTCTGAGTCACCTCCCATGAAAGCGCAACATATGAGACAACCACTGCAATCCATCTGTATCTGTCCCCCAGCAGCAACATCCACCCCCAAATCCCTCTGAACTAGTCAGATGTGGGGAAGCTTAAGACAAGAAAGCTATTCAGTGCAGATTAGGATCCCTAAACCCATCAATGTCTCTAGAAATATCATGTGGGCTCACTTAAATTGTTGACAATAAAAAAAAGTTTAGCTCAATCGTTTCATGACTCGCTTGTTTTGAAATGCAGAGCACCTTTCTGATGTTTTTATAGGATGTATTTTGTATTTTTAGTGGCTAAGTTAGTAAAAAGAAATAAAAACAAACAAACTGGGAAAAATCGAATCTAAAAAAACCGCACTTAGACAGATAATACATCTCAGTGCAGTGTTTGCTGAACCAGCACTAAGTGAATTATAATTGGACTGAGTTTTATCTTTTATCAGGCTTCACCAATCAATGTTTTTTTGGGGGGTTTTTTGTATCCAAAGTACCGCTGCCACAGATGAAACCGAGAGCTAAACTACATATTCAAAACAGTCAGTGATATTCAGTTCCCTAAACATTTGCTCTGAAACATTACCTTGCCAGTTCAATCAGGTGAAATCCAGTTTTGTCATGTCACATTAGCTCAATTATGATTTTAGACTGAGGAAAGATTTGTTTCAAACTACATGCAGAAAAGAATCCAGCAGAACAGATATATAAAAGCTGGAGTCATTTTATTCTCACGTTAGTTTGATTTTCAAAGTGACAGCCTCTCATGTACACTGTAAAACAAACAAATATATATATATATATATATACATATATATATATATATATATATATATATGCCACATTTGGCATATATAGGGATAAACACCAGAGCAATTGAGGCCCAGATCTACCACACCAGACAAGACCCAAGGTGTAGGTTGTGCAAGGAGGCCCCTGAGACAGTCCAACACATAACAGCAGGGTGCAAGATACTGGCAGGGAAAGAATACATGGAACGACACAACCAAGTGGCAGGCATAGTGTACAGAAATATCTGTGCAGAATATGGACTGGAACCCCCAAGATCAAAGTGGGAAACACCCCGAAGGTAGTGGAGAATGACCGAGCTAAGATCCTGTGGACTTCCAGATCCAGACAGACAAAATGGTGAGAACCAACCAGACATAGTCGTGATGGATAAACAACAGAGGAAAGCCGTTGTGGTGGATGTGGCAATACCAAGTGACTGCAACATCAGGAAAAAGGAGCATGAGAAACTAGAGAAATACCAGGGCCTAAGGGAGGAACTGGAGAGGGCCTGGAAGGTGAAGACCACAGTGGTGCCTGTGGTCATCGGGACCCTCGGGGCAGTCACCCCCAAACTGGAACAGTGGCTACAACAGATCCCAGGAACAACATCAGACACCTCAGTCCAGAAATGTGCAGTCCTAGGCACAGCCAAGATACTGCGCAGAACCCTCAAGCTCCCAGGCCTCTGGTAGAGGACCCGAGCTAAGAGGAAGAAGAATTTTTTATATATATATATATATATATATATATATATATATATATATATATATATATATATATATAGTTTACAGTAAAATACCAGCAGTTGTAGTTGCTGGTATTTTACCATATAAATACAATAAATTCCATATTTATACGGTGAAATTCTGCGGTTTCCAGAATACATAGAAATTGTGTATTAGAGATGTTTCGAAAGTGTAGAAAGTGACCAGAATCAGAACATTTTACATGTGATTGACTGGTTGGAAACTAAATGTCATGACTAAATGACATTTATGTCAAGCTCACAACACTCTTCACTGTAGAAGTCGTTACTGACTGTAAAAGACAGAAGATTTAGGTTTCTCATAATTTTTCTTTTCTTTTTGTTGTTGCTGTACTTGTATATCAGTTGTGAACCTTCAGCCTATCACCACCGTTTGTCAGTGGTGATCATAATTGAAATTCCTCGCAGAAGGCGTTATTCCAGCAGGACGAACTTAGGATTTTAATTGGCATTTCTGAGCCTTTTACTATGTCATAAAGCAAAAGTAATATGTTTTATACAACCATCCATTCGGGTGCCCTTGTTGCATCCGATCGCAGTGTCAGAGCGTCTGCTGTTACTTGTTAGTGTTAATTTCTGTCCTCCGCTTCCTGTGTTGAGCGCCGGAGTAAAAATAAGTTAGTCATTATGCCACCCACCACCTCAACGCTGCCAACCTGAGAGGAAACCTAAAAACTGGATCACTCTTTTAAATGGAAAACAAATTGAATATTTAGAGCAAGGTCTTTTTTTTTTTTGCTTTTTATTTTTTAACCGTCTCAAATTTTCTCATAAAAGTGAAAAGTTTTTTTTTTCTTTTTTGTTTTTTTTGATGATTGCTTTAAATACTTGACAAATTAAAGACTTATGTGTTGCCAATAACCAACATGAAGTTATGCCTTGGATGAATGGATGTGATTTTAGGAATGTGTCGCAAGAGCAGGCGTTACCATAAAGGAGGCGAAATACTGGAAGGAATTAACGAGTCCACTGCACATCCTCCTTCGCCACCTCTGCCAACGGTTGCTGTAAAATTTTCACCCTGATGCCAAGTACTCCAGGAGGATAACACTCTGATGAATCTATGACGTTCATGTGGTTTATTAATCTCATTTCGGCTCTTGTGACTTTCAAATGTGACAGTAAACTCTTTTATAGGGATAAACAAGCTGCCTGTTTCAAACAGATTGTATTGATAGGTTTTCTTTTTTCCTGGTTTCATTGACCGTTTTTACAATGCAACTCGCAGTCAGCCATTCGAACACAAAAATGCACACATTCACATTCCTACGTGTGCACATCGAGGAAACCGGGGAGTCAGCGTCTTACCTAATAAATATTTAACTTGTTTGAGTTAATTGCAAGAAAAATTACTTTCCCAAGTACATATACAGACATAATCAAGCTAAAAATATGTATTCATACCCCTGTCAGATTTAGTCAGGATTGAGTCTGTATGTTTACATGGAAAAATTTACTTCTTCTCTACTTTTGCTTAAGCCTGTTAATCAGAATCAAAATAAGACCAACTCAATCTTAAATATTACATGTTATTCTAACTATTATAGTAAATAATTCTTCAAATCAGCACCATAAATCCTTTAAAGGTGGTTTAACTTGAAAATGCTATTTAAGTCAACAAGAAAATTGTTTTGGTCTTAACTCACAAATTAAGGTTCATGAATTTGATTTAACAAGAGGTAAGTTGTCTGAACATTGTTTTTTTTTCAGTTCACTAATCTTGAATTGTGAGTTTTAACTTAATGCTGTAATTTAAACCAAATTATCTCATAATATGCAAGAAAAATAACAGCCCTCACCTATTTGAAGAGGACACATTTCTCTATTATTATCAAGTTTACTTCAATTTCTTGTTTCAGAAAGGCTTGAACAAACTGTCTGATCTGGTAATGAATTCAGCTCAAAAGCATTTAATGTGAACAATTCTGATTTGCAGAGTAAGAACCCAATTAAAATAAACATTTTTCTTAACATAAGAGTCATATTAATGTAAAACACTTCCATGTCACTCACGGTGCAACACAGGATACAAAAACATGCCGCTAAGCATTCTGGGAAACAGCTCCCACTCCTGTCTTTCTTCTTTCACCTCAAGTGCCAACATAAAAACTCCAGTTTATTCAACTCTTGGAGGTTTGACAAAATTAATAAAAGCTAACACAACTTACTACTGTAGGTTTATCTTTCACAAACTCACATTTGGGTTATAAATCTAAAACTCGCTAAATTGATTTGACTTAAAGAGTAGAAAATATCGGCTAAATGCGACTTGAATGTTTTGCAGTGAATGGTGTTTACATCTGCATGCACTGAAAAGTGGCTTTTATTCCCATTCAAATAGTAAATATGTTTTAGGTGGCATAAGGGCGGCATGGTGTCACAACTGGTTTCTATATGGAGTTTCCGAGTTCTTCCCATGTATTGAACATACATGGGAAAAACTCTTATGTTCAAAACTTGATTACTTCTTTGGTGCTGACCACTGTGCTAATTTTCTTCTTGCCATCAGATGCTCTGATGAGACGCTTGTTATCAGAAGGTTCGAATGACTCCGGATGCCATTTTTTGGGAACTGATTTAGTTCTACCATCATACTTCTTTAGTGTGATGGCAACACTTCCTGATGTCCAACACTTCTGGAAGAGCCGAGTGAGCAGCAGTACGAGTAAACGCTACATTGCTGTTAAAAATAAACTACATTCCATCTTGTTTCTGCAGTACCATTTGAAAATGTGCTATTTTTACTGAAGGGCATCATAAAGTGGGAGTCTCCTACTCGCCCTTGCCTAATTATAGCACAGATTCCTGCTGTAAAGTGCTGTGTCATGCCTTTTTTTCCCTGGAAAGGCTACCATCCCAAATACTTTAAAACAACTTTACCATTGGACCAATTCATATTATTGGAGGCCATTTCAGACAGAAAATGAAATTGTGTGAGTAACATTCACTTTGCTTTACATGAGTAACATTCACTTTGCTTTACAGATGGGAAATATTTGTTTCTGCTGCAGTCAGCCGAATGTGAAAAGAAAATGAAACGGTGAGAGAAATCATCTTGAAAGCAGAGAGAGGAGAGAAAACATGTGTTAGTGAGACGACAGAGCAAGGAAAGGATAACACTGATGTCGGGATGCGAGAAGGATGGGTTCCAATATTTTCACAGAGAATCCACCACTTCTCGGCCAGATGGGGAGAAAACAGAGGTTGGTTGTAAAATGTGCCGCCCTCACCCACGGCATCTCTAAATCACAGCCATTCAAGCAGAGTAACAAGAAATATGGACCCATTCCACGGTTGGAAATTACACGGAGTGTTGTACGTCACCTGTGTAGCAAGGATTAATGAGCGAAACTGCAACAGGATGTGTCGTCATGGTTCAATCTGACCCCTTAGATTTCATTTGATTTCCCTCTACATCTGTTAAAGAAAAATAAGAAACACTGCCATAATTCCAGCGGCATAATTAGACTTTGAATGTGGAAAACATTCAAACGCCATCAGCAGTGGAGCTGATTGTAATCTCTCTCTTTCCTTTGCCTCGTACGGAAGCAGTCACAATTGGAAATAGGCTGGTGATTCTGTCCGCTGTGAAAAACGACCGCATCATTTGAAGAGTCGGGTTTTTACGGCTGTGAAGCTGCTCTGTGGAGCGCGGTTAGGGTTATAAATGATATCTTCGCTGCAGCTGATGGCGGGTTTTTTTTGGGGGGGGGGGTGTAATCCCCATAGATATCGGGGGCCGCATGTGACACAGAGAGTCGTAGTTTACCTCTGAATACCCCCAAACCAGGCTGATATCACAATTGTTGATATCACACATCTTACATCAAGCCTCGTGTTCAATATCACTTGCTGCTGCTGCAGGGACAGTCCTTATGGAGCCTGGAGGGACTGCAAGATAGAAATCCTCATGTAATAAGTCCTCTGCTTTTAAAATTGTTTATTTTTTTTACCCACAAGATTAATTGTTTGCAGTAACGCCAAGCTGTGGAATGACACACAGAGCCCAGCTGATTAAAACCCCGACGTAACAGACATGGCAGCCAACTGCTCACAGCCACTCATTCATTTTAGAAGAAAAAAGGAGAAACTCTTAAAATGATCACATACTCTCAACGACTAGTCAGCCGCAGAGGGGAAAAAAGACAAGCGTCTGTCAGCCCCTTCTGACCTTGGTTGTCATGGCAGTCGATTAAAGCCGCTTTAAGATCAAGGACAACAAGCCAGGTGAAAATTGTTAAATTCACAGATCAAGAAAGGCAGAACGCTTTTACTGTAACGTACTGGGGGAATGGAGATTGTGTGTGGGTTGAAAACACGGAATATGTTTAGGGGCATGGAGCTACGAAGAGTTTTACTAGGCAAGTTGGAAACATCCTGAAAATTTCTCGTCATTAATTACATCAATTTTTTTGCCTCGTTCTACAGTCGGACGACTGAAGTAGCACAATGTTTCACGCAGCACAAACACAAAATTAAGAATTTCTGTTTAATTTCTAGTGCAAATAAGTTAGTTTTATCTTACCTCAAGCACGCCAAGATCTGCTCTAGAAACAAAACCAAAAAAATGCTTTGTAAAATTTTCTGTTTCGCACTGCAGGTGGATCTATGTTTAAAATTTATGTTTAAATCTCAGACTGCGGTGTTTTACAAGCAACTATTGAACCAGCTTCCACAAAGTGTTAGATAAGGTCATTTTACTTTAGTGTGCAGCAGCTGCTGAACCGCTGCAGCTAATGGTAATCAATGAGTGAAGCGAGCCCTGAAGTGGCGCCGGCTTCGTGTTTGATCTGGAAGTGTTTAAAACAGATTCCTGGAAGGAACTGTTCGTATCGTGACGGTTACCAAACAACTATTGATAATCTTTCCCCAGGTTAAAATTGCCCGAGCATTCCTCTCATCCCAGCAGAAACTGTATCATAAATTGTCTGCGCTCCATGAAGTTATGAACTCTTTCAGGTTCATAACTTCTAAGGACATTTTTTTTTTTTTCCCAAAAGGCAAATGATAACCTAACTTGGCATGTAGTGTGTAAACACTGCAGAGTGTATCCAGTGGAAGGTGGCTTAAAGATTCACTAAAAATGTCCCTCAGGTGTTTGCCTTATGAAGAGAGCCAGATATGAAACTGGAAACGTTCCAGCAGCATTAACAGGGGAATATCTCAGGTTCTGACAGGATGCATGGATCGATGTGCAAAAGTATTCGTCTCTTTGAAGTCTTCATACTGTCAAGTAGAAAGTCCAAACTTTAATATATTTTAATTACATTTTATGTGTTCCATAGTTTGGGTGCATTCACGCCAGCCCTGCTTAGTCTGCTTTGATCCAACTCTAGTTTGTTTGGGGCGGAGCAGAAGAGTAGGGGGGGGGGGGGATTTTTGAATCAGTTTGGATGGTTTGACACAGTGCAGTGTGAAAGCGAACCGCACCAGCTGAAAATCTAACAAATGGTGAAATTTTGGTCCTCAACTGAACAGAGTCTATCGGACTGTTAGGTGTGAAAAGATCCTCACAAATATGGATCTGTAAAGACCAACAGGCATTTTAATGAGTTGCTCCCCAAATAACATAAAACTAACATTTATTTGAGAACATTAGTGAACATCATGAAGTCCAAGGAGCAGCAGATATCAGGCCAGGTAAAAAGTTGTGGAGAAGTTTAAGGCAGAGTTGAGTAATTCTGGTTTTGACATTCAACAGACGTCTGTCTGGTCCGTCCTAAACACACAACTAGAACTTCAAAGTGTTACAGTGGACCAGTCAAATTCCAGCCAATTAGAAATCTGTGATATCACCTGAAAATTGCTGATTCAATCTGTAATTTGACAAAGTGTGAGACCATTTAAAGAGACGGATTTACAAACAAAGTCTTCAGAAAAACAGTAAACTGTTGCATCCAAAACACAATAATCTGATATGCATGTAAGTTTCAATCCGGTTCACTCAAATTATTATTTTTTAAACAAATTACACATTTAGAGTTTCATGAAGTTATACAATTACAATTCAAGTCTATTCATTCCAATTCCCTGCATTTCAACTCAAACTAATTACAATCTAATTCAATACAGTCAGAGACTTTGTATCAAAAAAAGAAATGTGTGCCTGGAAAAAAAAAAAAAGTTAACCTTACTGAACTGAATCTGGGTCACTGGCATCCAGACCCAGGTTCTGAGCTGTGGGGCTCAGCTAGGTGTGAGATCGACCTGCCGCAGGGAAGCAGAACCTAACTTTTTAACAGAGCTGCAGTGATAAATATTTATCATCCCATGGAAATCTCTGCTCCAGTGAAAATGTTACACGTGCATCGGCCCGGTTTGCCTCTCTGAGTAAGAATGAGTCAAGATATCACCCAAAGGTCATGCAGCAGTTCAGGACAACTAATCTGCATAACCTCGCATGCTGTGGGGCTCTTATTTTGAAATGTTCCTTTTGTGAGGGTTTCAACAAAATGCCTGTGTAAGCTTACTGTTATTCACTGAGTATTTTCACAGGTTAAAACCAAAAACTGTAAAAAATAAAAATAAAAATAAAAACCTGGCACAGGGCTGGGTGATCAATTTTATGGAATAATCAAATTTTGGTGTTTTAAGATTACATTTTTTGGAAATTAGTTGGGTTTTTATTTAACCAATTCATTTCTATAGTTTTCATAATTCAGAGTTATGTCAGCAAGCATTTTCTGCAGCTTCTACTTATTTTAACTTTGGATTCAGATCAACTTTATGTGGCTTCATCCAATGAGGGGATTTCAAACGATTGTGTAAACAATTTTCTATTTTGAGGAAAGAACCACATGAAGCGAGTTGCTCACATCAATTCCTGATAAAGCTTTTTTCTGGTCATTTTAATTTCTTTTTTCTGGTCACATTGCATCTTTTTTTAAGGCCAATATTCTTACTATATTCTCGTAATCAAACAGAAATTCTCATAGCCTGACCCTAATTCTCTGTATGATTAAAATACTTTTTTTTTTTTTTTACAAACATTTTTGTAAAATATTTTGTGATTTTTTTAAAATTATTTTTAAGAAAAGAAAGTGATGCATCTAGCTTGAAACATATCAGATTTTATTTTCAAGGCATATTGCACAGCCCTGCTACAAAGTAGATCAATACCTGTCCCTTGTGAATTAAATGCTAGTGTTTTTAATTAACAAAGACAAAATAAAGCATTGATTTGTCAAACAATTGGGAATAAAAGCAAAGCCAATCCATGTCGCGCCCAGCGTAGAGGAGGAAACCGC
This sequence comes from Gambusia affinis, assembly GCF_019740435.1. Lineage (NCBI taxonomy): Eukaryota > Metazoa > Chordata > Actinopteri > Cyprinodontiformes > Poeciliidae > Gambusia > Gambusia affinis. The sequence continues at coordinate 15,354,884 of NC_057882.1, forward strand.
AAAGAGTTGTAAAAGTTCATCCTTAGGGAGGAAATGCGAAACCCATTTCTGCTGAAACCAACTCCTGCATCAATCCTCTCACCGCCGATGTTTCCACAGATTCTCAATCCAGAGCAGGTCCTGCTGAACGCATCTATCAAAGCAGAAGAAAGACACGGGAATTTTATTTTATTTTATTTTTTGCCTGAGGAACGCGTTCTGGGAGATTTCCTGCTAACAGCAAACCCCCGCCGTCTCCCCATCGCCTCCGCCCGCTCGCTCCGGCTTCACTCCTGTGCACATTATCTGCCAACAAACAGACAAGTGGAAGACAGAACAAAGAGGCTCACAAAGAAAAATCAGTCACATTGTAAGGCCTGTGAGCGATACAAGGCATCCTCTGGTAGGAAACAATCTGCCGCAAAAACGCCCCGCTGCACAGCATTATCAATATATTGTTGGAGGAATTTTCGAGCGACGAGTGGGAGGATCTGGTATAAGGAAGATTAGTTGTGATGCAAAGGTTACCTCATGAATAAATACAAGCTCCAAATTTACCATCTAATCAACAGAATGCTAATTAGAAATTCCACGCTTTCTGGCTTCTTCTCCTTTGTGGGATTTAGATTTTGGGAATACGGAAAGTTTTTGGGTTTTTTTTTTTTTTTTACTTGGGTAAATAAAGCGGTTTGTCTGTAACTTGGAGTAGAAACCAACAAGCATCTAAATGTGAACACTCAGAGCGGTGTGTCGCTTCCATTTGAGCATTTGACTGCATGATCAGGGTCGTTAGCAGTGGTGCGATTTCATGTTTTCGCTGTAATTTCACCTCAGACGAGGTAAAGGAGACCAGGCTGGTTCCTGAGGCAGCCATTTTGAGTTGTTTGGGTAAAAAGTAATCCCCAAAGTTGTTCAGTTTGAATCTTCTCTTGTGGTTCTTAGTTAACATTTCAGTGTTGGCGATTAAAAGAACTACAATTTATTGTTTTTTGGACAGTGTTCATGAATGTATAAGAGGCGATGTGGCATTGTGAACGACAGTGTTTCAGTACCGTCCTCACAGTGCTTTCTACCAGTTGAAGCTTTCTACATTTTGAGACTTTACAACACGGTGAATAATAGTGGAAATAAACAGACATGAGTTAGATTTTTATTATTTTTTTTTTTAATAAAAATTTTAAAAGTGTGGTGTGCATTTATATTCAAAATGAAACAGTTGAACCAAGCCATACAGAAAAAAAACATCTAACTTATTAAAGAAGGTACTCAGCTCAGAAGGGGAAAAAGTTCAACTTTCTAGCTTAAATAAAAAATATGTTCTGGTGGAAAAGGAACACTGAACTTTATACTAAACGCACCGTTACCACGGAGATGGATGAGAGTGACAGCATCATGCACTTGGGATGCTTTGTTTTTATAGCAGTGGAAGACAAACTGGTATGAGTTCATGGAAAGAAAGATGAAGGTGAATTCAGGAAGTTCCTGAAAGAAACAACGCTAAAGGTCAGGGCTATGATGAAATGACACAATGGCCTAGTCAAAGTCGAGAGCCAAATTCAATTGAATATTTGTGGAAAGACCTGAAATTGTTCACATGAAGTCTTCATCCAATCTGACTGAGCTTAAGTCAATTAGCATAAACAACAAATGAAGTATCCAGATATGCCAAGATGCAGCCTGAAAAGTATTTCACCGGTTAAAAAAAAAAAAAGTTCACTCAGAGAGCAGTAAATACAAATACCTGCCACACTTTCAGATTTTTGTCAAAAATCATCATCTTTAACTAAATTGTGTTGATTTCTCACATAAAATCATGGAAGCCTGTGGTTGTAACCTCACGGGGTTGGAATACTTTAGCTTTGAACACTGTAGCCCTACAGAATGGGCTTCCTGCTTCCAGAGCCCATTCTGTAGCACTTAAATATTCCCAACTGCTTAGAGAACCTGTTTTCCAAGGAAATGCTTCCCATTTGAAGAACATATTGGTGTTTCATGGCACCCACAGGTTGATTATAGCTTTATTCACCATATTGGCAGCAATTTTTCTCTATAAGATCTCACTAGATCATCTTTACCTCCAGGCGAAAAACTGGAAATAAAATATGGCGGTGAAATCAGATTGCCCTTAACGGCATTAGATATTCAACACGCAGGTTGTCGGATGACATAACTTCCCTTATGTAACAAGACAGATCAGTTACTGAATGAAACAGTGATTTGCATTTGAACTTTCGTCTGCATAATTACCCCTCTTCGCTCAGTTCCACTTGCCGTCACGCTGTCAGCTCATAAAAAGCACGCTCGCCTCCCACTGCCACCAAAGCAGCTTTCATTACTGCTCACTTTTCCTCCGGCTCAGTCCGCACCTCCTTGTTGGCACCTGCGTGCCCTGACGGACCTCCGCTACCTACAACCTCCCAAGCCTGCAATCCTTCACCTGTCAGATCGGTTCAGCGCACTAACCCTGGATCGGTGCCAGACCACTCACTCAGAGCAAGCCCGGTCCGCTAACTCGGCCCGCTGGGGTCCTCAGACCACACACACACACGCACGCACACGCACACATTTGTTGCCACAGGTTTAGCGTTTCCTGTTCGCAATGCATGCCACAGCATCAATCGACATCACCAAATCCATCCAGCGGCATAAAGGCACAGGGAGCAGTTGTTTGTTGAAGTCGGGATCAAAGGGCCTTTGACACCATCTGTTAAATATTGATCCGAAAATCTAAAAAAAAAAATTAAAAAAAGAATAAACTTGCACAGGATCCTTTCAGTAAAACAAGCAAGGAATAATTAATTAAAGCTGTGATGTTGAGAGAATACAGCTAATTAGGCAACTTCATTTTCACAAGGTAATATCACATTTCACACAGCGTCTTCATCAGAGGGGAGAAATTTCATGCAAAGTTTGAGCTTACTTTATTAGGTTGCATAATTGTGTCCTGGGACATTTATCCCTGACTTAATATATAACCTGTCTAATTAAACCATCAGGGGATTGTGAAGGTGTTTATTGTGCCTAATTTCTGCTGCCTTCTGAGCATAACAAACCTGCACATTTGAATGCAAAATTAAAGCCTAACTGTTACATTAAGGGGGGCTAAATGTTTGAATATATATTAGACTGCTAGCAAACAGATGAAGCTGAGCTAAAAGCGATTTGCCTTCAAGATGCAGCTGAAACCCAGCGCAACGCCAGTGTGTTAGGGAATGGGAACGAGTGTGTGTTGCAGGTTTTACTCAGATCTGTTTTTCATCATCTCTCAATCAAAGAGAGATGATTGAGAGATCATCGGGTTAACATTGACTATTTCCTGCTTCATTAAGGCCATGCTGTTGTTGGAAGTGGTCATTTTTGTGTCACAAATGCCAAAGAAGTCGACTATTTGTTTGCTTTTCTCTTAACAGCTGCTGCTGCTGCTGCCAGCGCAAACTACTTAGAGCTGAGGGTGGCTGCAGGCTTGTATTATTCCGCCCCAACTAAACTACCTGCATCTATATTTGTCTCTTTTTTTCTATTTTACTTTCCAGCTTCATGAATCAACAGCTGAGCGATGACAGCTATCTCAAAATAGCAAATAAATTATTCAGAATATTAATCAATGTTTTACTAAGCTGAGGATTGGATTGACAGTTTCACTGCTGCCAAATGTCTCATTCGAGCGTTTTTTTGTTTTGTTTTTCTTGTAAGTGTGGGAAAATCTCTACAACCTTGTTTGCAGCCTATGGCAACTGGCAATTTTGTGCCAAGAGTTAATTTGCAACATTGGCTGACGTGGCACAGTTATTGGTATCTTTAGCAATCTCCTTGAAATTAATCTAACTGAAAGGTTTTGGGTGTTTTTAATGTAGACTTTTTGAACTTGATGATGATGTAAGACACTAGACTGAGTCATAAACCCTTTGATATTAAATTAAAATCTTCTGAAAATGTATGATAATTGGGCCTTTTTTGTTTTATAGCAGTACAAACCCAAGGCTAAATTTACACAAAAATGGTGGAAAAGAATGAAAAATCAATCTTCTTCCATAACTTCAATATTTGGTAGAGCTACTCCACGTTTATGGAACAAATCGACTTGATTAAACGTTTCCGTGTCCCTAAGTTTGATGTTTCACTGATGTTGTGGAGTAAACCTGCTTTAGATTTGTATTATTAACTACTTGGGAATGAAAAGACAAATCAATAAACTCTAAATTGAGAAAAATATATTCAAGAAATAGTTTAATAAATGAACGTCGCATAAAAAAAACTTATACCAATGACCGAAATAATGCCCCCAAGCATTTCAAAAGATGTCAAAACCACCATAAAAGTAAATAATTGGGTCATGGCCAGTTTATCTGAATTGCTAAGGAGCCTTAGAACAAATAATCTGTAGTCCCATTTTAGTACCTTACATAGTTTTATACACAAACTTATCAAAAAATGACCAAACTTCACAATGGAGTTCCATTCCACATGCAGAAGTGGTAAAACAGACAAAAAGATGTAAAAACAGAACCTGTATAAACCTCAGGCTAAAATTAGGTTTATACAGGTAAAATTAGCAACCCTTGTCAAAAGCATGAAAACAATATGAATGTCAAGCAACTCACTGCTGAATTTTGTAACTCCGTATTAAGTTTTCAGCTAATTTTGGGATGAAAGAACCACCTCCACTCCAGCTAACTTTTAAACGGCGCCACCAGGGGCTGGATGAAAGAACTGGTCGGTGAAGTCGACCAAACGTCCACAGTTACTTTGTTTTCCTTTTTCTCTCCCCCTTTCTCACGCTGTGGAGCGTGAAAATCCCAGATCCAGACCATTGATCCTGCAGATAACTCTTGGTGTGAACTGAAGAGAAGCAAACACAAGACGCATAATCTGGAAAGTAATTATTTCTGCAGCAGGGATTTTTTTTCTCACTTTTTCTGTGTGAAATAAAGCTACTGCAATAAAAAAAAATGGATTTATTAACAATTCATTAACATTGTTTTAACTCTCCACATGTTTGTCTATTAAATTTGCAGTGATTTGTATTTTAATCACCATATTGTGGGCTTCCACCATTTTTGCTCCACATCAAACGGTGTTGAATTGCTAAAAGTAAACAGGCGGATTTCACCATCTTTTCTTCCTCGGGCGTTAACAGCCACAGTCAAGCGTATCACTAATGATCAAATCCCCCACTATTCACTTCTTAGCTTTGACAATATAGCTTCTGTGAGAGCAGAATGTGCAGTTAGAGAGCCTAGCACTTATTAACAATGAAGACCATTCATGTGCAAAATACGTAATCCGTAAAAACGTTTAATAAGATCTAAGACCTGTCGTCACAATTAAATGAGACAAATCACCTCGGAGGAAACGTGTGTACGTCTTTCTCGAGCCGCGGTGGTCACGTGGGTGCCTGAATCTTCTCCAGTACTCGTTGGCAGTTTTCAGACATTTCAAAATGTCAGCCGCAGACAGAATAAATTGATGCGTCTCGAATAGAACCAAGAAAAGTAAAACTAGCAGCTGGAAGAAGCATAAACTCCCTGTGTTAGAACAGAAATGAAGACCAATTCAGAGAGTGTCCCATTTTTATTTATTTTTTTTCTGTGCTCATCTGTGAATTTTAACATCTGGTTCCTACTGGAAAATATCGTGTGTGTGTGTGTGTGTGTATATATCACTCCAGTGAAAACACGCAGATGCTACTCAATACATGAGTGTTTTGTTTTTCCGAAATGCATATTCTAGTGAAGAGCAGGCATAGCTGAAAAGGTTTCGCAGGGACTGAAGGTTTCTCATTAATTTTTGAATTTGCGCAGGGACTGACTGGGAGGTCAGAGAGGTTTTGGTTTGACACATGATTCATGGCGAGTGGGATATTAACTTGACATTTCTGAAGCCTTTTTTTTGAGCCGCTTTCGTAGAATGCGTTGGTCAAAGAGATAAAAGTGGTGTTAAAAGGCTTATTTTAAGTGGCGTCGCTGATATCTGGCTGATTACTGCTAGAAAGAGTGAAGTCCTGCCTGATTCAGCAGCATCCGACTGTCTGCGTTGCTCTGAAGAGCTCGATACCAAACCAATGGCACTCTGGGCTTCTTTGTCAGAACTCCAGCTTGAAAACTGGTGCGTCTTGGCTCTGCGTCTGAACAAAACATGTTTCAAGAAGTCAATCAAAAATAATTGTCAGCTTTGTCTGCATACCTAGTGCAGGTGTGCAGTCTGTGCACCCTGCTGCTTTTCTCCCAGCAGCCTCCATCGCAGCTCTGCTGCTTTCTTCACTACGTCAAACTGATGCAAAATATGCCAGAGATCATGGTTTTTATTCAGACATTTGTAATGGTAACAACTTGTTTTTCTTCATTGCTTATTTAAAATGAAGCATGTTACTCTTAAGACGCACCATTTTGCCCCCTTGAGCACAACACCCTTCAGCGTGAGAGTTGTTACTGAGTGAGGAAGAGTTTGTTAGCTCGAAACAAAGCCAGAAAATGGAACAATTTTGAAAATGATATTCAAAAGTGTCAAGGTTTTTACCCTCTTAAACCACCTCAAGTTGAAAAAGGCTTGCTTACTTCAAAGAGATGAAGGAACAGCTCATCTTAGTGACATCTTTTCCTTTTCAGATTAATCTTAGCAGCAGCAGCATATGAACAGGCAACATGTATCGTTCATATGAGTAGGTTGAAAACCTACAAACAGGAGAAATATTAATTACAGATAAGTTCATTTTACCTTTAGCTAATCAACTAGTTTCACAAGTAAGGATTTTATAATTTACCTTTAAGTTAAATTAATAAATGAGCAAACTATGTTCCAAACAGTGCAGCTAATCTGTTTTCAAACACATGGGGGAAAAAAATTGCATCAAACAGTAAATCTATTTTAGTCTTCCGAATTCAATCTGAATCATGTAAAGTGTGAAAATTGTCCATTTCCTACCAGTGGTGTCTTTGAGGAAGCTTTCAGTTGAGGTTCTCTGTCTGAGGAGAGGTCATGGTGTGAGCACAGGTGAACCAGGTTAGCTTGTAAATGTGGCTGCTGAGCTTGAGCAGTGAAAGGTATGGGTGCACTTGATTCTTCTAAAGGTGCATGCCACCTGGGTGGAGATAGTGAACCCAGTATCTCCACCCATCTGGGTGGGGATACTAACTAACACAAAGTCCCCAATGTGTTTAATGAACACACTGGGGACAGTAATTTGTTCGTTAAAAGTGTTTTAATGAGTTCGTTAAAACACTTTTAATGAACACATTAAAAAGTGTTGGAGTTGCTGATTCAACTTGACCAAAAGAAAATTATGAACCATGTTTTTTTTTTGTTTTTTACAGAGATGAACTGGCTTTCATTCAGGTTGGTTTCTACCTGAGTTTTGTATTGGATTAGTTGTCCATCAGCACCAAACAAGGGATGTTCCCATTCCTTGGGAACATACCTAAGCATGAATGGTGATGTATGGTGTGTTTCCTTGGTTTGGGAACATGCCACAAGCTCAAGGGACTTGCAATCAGCTGGTTCCCCAAATCAGTTGATAGCAGAGATTGGTACAACTTACATCTGGACAGCTTGTTTGCCTCCACCACCCCTAATACTCAATTTTCAAACACATAGTAGATTGTGTTACTTGTACAGATAAGAACCGGTTACAACTTTATAGGAAAGTCTGAAAACATCAGTCATTAATGTGCGATTAACGCAACCCAGCACTTTTTTGTTTTCATGCATTTTTATTTGTTGTATCTTATTTCTACTTTGTCCAAGTCATTTATTTTTCCTCGGTTTAGTTTTGTGTGAGGGTGTCTTCTGTTTGGGGACTTGGGGACAAGTTAAAAACTTAAAATTTGATTTTGGTACATGTTTTTCCTTTTTTTTTTTCTTTTTTTTTTTGCACTGCGTCTGTCAACATCTTTTAGAAATCAATAAAAAGACTGTTTTTCAGCTGAAGTCCTTGCCCAGACGCCGCGGGCACTCTGTTGTCATTTCGAACACACTGAGCTGATTACAATGGACGCTGCCTGTAAGTAATAGGATCAGCAGCCAGTGTGTGTGCATGGCTACGGCTTGGGTGGATTCTCACTGTTATTATTGGGCTTGTTAAGTTACAGAAAGCCTTCGTAACAGGAAAGGACAGATTTGTTGTGAGTGGCGGTTCACTTTTGCAGAATTGAGGAAACGTACATAGGCTGCTCTTCAATTCCTAAACTCCTTTAAAGCTCCTTCGATAGGAGATGATGTAAGGCCGGATCTGGGAGAGAGCGGCGGCGCATCGCGCTGCTCTCCACGAGGATTACCGGGATATTATAGGTCAGCTCCTTGGGGCATTTTGGTTTAATTAAAGATGGTACTCATTAAGTCATCAGTGTTCCACCTGCATTATACTCGCCTTTTCATTTTGACTCATTATTGTTCTGCTGGAGATTTGGTGCGATATAAATTATTAAGAGTGGTTTATGGCATGTGATGGGTTCGCTAATAAAAGCACTGCTCAGACCTGGACTTTGTTGTGGAAGAGTGGCAGGAAGGAAAGCCGTGATTTGAAAAAAAAAAAAAATGAAATAAAATCCGTAAGAAGTCCGGGGTGTCGATAGAACCGTCGTGCACAGACCATCACTCTTCTAGCTGTGATAGAAGAGTGGCAGGAAGAATTGCTACTGAAGGTTTTCACAGGTTGAGACTAAAATTTAATTTTTTATTTTTTTAATATTTTTCTTTTGCCAAGATGTGCAGTACAGGTACACTGGAAATCACATCGAACGCCACACCAGCACTGCGAAATGCCATGGACATACCTTTTCATTTCATTGTATCCTAAATCCGTTTGGTACCTACGAAGAAACAATTTCACACCTGTGTACTTGAAGCATCGTGTATCAGTTTATTGTTAAATCTTACAGGAAATTACTTATTTTAAGCGCGCATTATTTTCAGAAAAAGTTGTAATACACCCCATTTCAGTGTACTCTGGTTCTGGTTCTGACCCTATGACATGAATCATTTGAATTTGCTTTGTCGGACCGGAGGCGCTCCTAAAATAAATAACCCTGAGCCTGACAGGTGGGGATTGGAAGCAGGTCTGGTGTGAAACGTCACCTGGAAGACATCCACATTTCACCCTAGAAAACATCAGGTCCAGAACGACCAAAACCAGAGGTATGAAAGTGGATGTAGTGGAGATGCTTTTCTTCAGCTTAGACAGGGAACCAATGAGATGGTTAAAGTTAAAAATAATAATAATAATAAATTAAAAACCGCTTCACCTTCTTCTTGGAAAATAACACTAAATACACGATTAGAGCTACAACTGGATGAAACATATTCTAATGAAAAAACTCTTGATTTTCTTTTCTTTTTTTTATGAAGCATTTCCTCACCACGAGTTCTGCGTTTTGACAATAACGCCAGCCATGTGAAAACGTTACAAAAACAAAATGGCACCGATAATCAAATACTGATTATCGCTGGTGGGGAAAGTCGTTGTTGATCCAAGATAATCTCAGTGACGTACAAAAACATCCTTAACAAACTGACCGATCTCTACCCAGAACATGTGAATAAATAGATGCCGTTTGTTTGTGTAACGGTTATTTAATCTGCACGGCCTCGAAAACAGAAAGCGAGGCAAGCGGGAGGCTTCCCGTCAAAACTAAAGACTAACGCTCCAGATATCTGCCCTCGTTGGTAATTGTTGCGTCTTTTATTGCTTCACTTTTGCGACTCCACCTCTGTCTTTTCTGTCTCCCAAGCAGGGCAGTCGTTGGACACAGAGAGCCGCTGCCTGATGACAGCAAAGACAACATTACCATTTTCACCCGGATCCTCGACAGGCTGTTGGATGGGTACGACAACAGACTACGTCCCGGGCTCGGAGGTAACCGGTGATATTTGTTAGATAAATCACACACACAGACAAGCGCTTTCAGCCATGATGTTGACGGCTTCAGACTGAGAAACAAGCATGAAGATAACGTGGCTCACAAACACGATTGTCAGGCATTATAAGAGGTGATGCATATTCATGTACGTTTAGTTTGTGGTGTCTGAGATGTTACTCTTCATTTATTGCTCTCCTAAAAGAATATTAGCACCGTGAGATGCTTTAAAGTTGCTGTTCTTCGCTGGGTCTAAATTTTTTGGCACTTGGACTAAAAATGTCAAGTCAAATGGACTCGTGGGGCAAAAAGAAAGGAATATTTCTTTAGCACAAAATGTATTCAAAAAAACCGTCATACTGTTTTTATCTACTCCACAATGTAGTAGTTTAAGGCTACAACCAACAATTATTTTGCTAATCAATTAATCTATTGTTTATTGTTTTTAACCGATCAATTAATCGGTTAAAAACAAACCTGGCACATTCTTCCGATTTTTAAATTAACCTCTTTGGCCTTTTCATAAAATATTAGAAAAACATTATCTGATACATAGAAGCAAAAAATTTAATTCCTTTTAAAAATAAGAAATTAAATGCAAAGTTTGTATATATTTTGTGCATTTTTGGTTTAATAGTATTTGAGTTTTTGTGTGTTCCTTCAGGAAATGGCCTTTTTTGGAGAATCTATGCTCAAGTTAATGATTAATCGACTACTAATTAATCAATTACTTGAGTAATTGATTAATAAGAATTAATGTGATTAATAATTTCAACCCTAAATAGTTTTACTAAACAAATAAAGTAGTCTACTACTGGAGAGCAAACACAAAGAGTTTTGTGGGTTTGTCCTCGTAAAAGAAATATTTTTCAAGTGTTTATTGAGAGAAAATGGCAAAATAAATAAATAAATAAGAAGTCACTTCATTCTTGCAAAAGAATGCAAAACTATGTGGTTACTTTGCATTTCAAATTTCTATAATAATTATTTGTCCCAATTAAAAATTAAAAACGTTCCATCAGCATCAACCACCAGGGCTAAATTTGCAAAATCAGGGGACGCACAAAAATCAGTCCGGGGTCGGCAAATGGCCCCCGGGACATTTGCAGGTGTCCAAATCACTTTGGACACCTGTGATTTAGATGATTTAGATCATTTCTGATTTAATTCCATTCATTTTAATAAAAAATAAAAAATCAGCTGCAGTAGCAACGGGGGTGGAGGGAGCGATTGGACTCTCAAGGTCAGTTACATGTGAACGCAGATGTCCTTAAAACATGAGGAAGTAAGTTGAGGTTGGCGTGTTGCTCTCGCTCAGACGCAGTCAGCAGATACCGCAGTCGAGTTTGGCAAAGCTTGTGAAGGTTATATAGGTTTGAAGGTACTTTAAAGCCTCAGGCGGCTGCAGCGTGATCTCCCATGCTGTATGAAGGCACATGCAGAGTCCAAACAGGACTTTTAATTTTCACCACACCGTCTGTCTGTGTTACAGCAAAACAATATTTTCTATGACGCATCTATTTTTATATCACTGGAAACGTGTGTTTATTTGTGCTGGTTTGTTGCTCTATAGTGTGATATTTTACACAAATCCCCCCAAAATTCGTCACCACCCGTTTTGTAATTTTTCACGAATATGGGGCCATGTTTAAAAGAGTGATGCCGCTCCGAAATCCAGTTTAGCACTCATGGATTTCACATGGTGAGCGTTACAGCTATATGTTTAGGCTCACTGCTCTTTATTAATCACAACTGGTAAATTAAGCAAATCGAAATAGCATAGTAAAAATTCAGACAGCATGTGATCTAAAATACTAATATAATATTGTAATCAAATAATACTAAATAATTCTTTATTAGTACAAATCAGAAAGGACGAAACAGGGCTGGCCCGAGCCACTTTGGCATCCTTTGCAGAATTTTGCGTGATTCTAATTCTCATCCTCTGGTAGGTTTTTACAGCATTAGGTAATGTTCACAATATTGCCACTGTTTACAAAAATGCAATGACATCAACAGAACTTGCATCAAAGCATTTCTGATTCTGGATCCAATTTTTTTGGAAGTAGGAAAATGTGGCTCAGCCTAGGAAGACAACAAGTGGCACTGGCATGAAAGCGATGTGATAAACTACAACGACAAGCAGCGTTGGTGCACTGAATGCTGCATTTTGTTGTCTAATCTTTGTAAGTTTTGTTGTTCGAAGGCAAAGTTTTTTTTTACTAATTTATTTTTTCACGTTGTAAATGTTTTGGCACAACTGCAGCCTAATGCAAACAAAATGTGTCGCCTTGACCATGGAGGACGCTGTCTGTGTGTTTACCGTGTGGAGAAAATGTGGAGTTTCAGAGCTAAGCAAAGTTTGATTCATTTTAGATGGAGTATAGAATATTTTTTTTGGATTGGTGCAGTATACTTCGTATTAGGAAATCATGTTATTATCGATTAGTTTTTTGTTTTAAAGTTTTATCCCCGTTTTTAGGACACCTTTAACATTTGTTTATACTGCCTAAGCCGAGGGTCGACCATGGTGTGGCATGCATTTGTACACATTCTCAAATGAATTCTGCTCTGGACTTTAACTAGACCGTTCTAAAACATAAAATATGCTTTGCTCTAAACCCATTCCCTTTGAGCTCTGGTTGCACGGTCGTCTTACTAAGTCTGGATTCTTATTTTTTCAGTTTCATCCTATATTTTGTTCTCACCAAGCTTCTCTGACCCTGCTAAAGAAGGACCTCCACCACAGCATGATACTGCCAAATGCAGCCTTTTGAATGTACGCTGAAACATTTAACTTCTGTCTTCCATAAAGGTCCATTTAATTTTTGGCTGTACCTTACAGATTAGTCTTTTTGTAATTTTGGGGGGTTTTTTGTTTTGTTTTTTTTGTTTCCCATCAATCCGAAGCGTCTCCCTCTATCCGGGGCGCTTTAGCTGGGAGAGACAATGATGAAGTCAGGTCACTCTGTGCGGCTCCGCTATGGAAATTTATTTTCCTCTGGGTGAAAGTCTTTCTTCAGTCGCACCCAAATGGCAAATAAGCATATATGTCAGTGAAAGTCCCACTAATTGAGGCCATTTGATCCAAATATTCATCCCTCCAGGGACAACACACTGCATAACAGTGAGCCCACATGCTCATCAAGCGGGCTTCATCATTTCTCGACCAGCCAGCTGGAATGTCTATTTCTGCTCTATTGCTTGTCGCTCAAGCCCAAAGCCTGCCTGTTATCCAGTCACCAGGCTGGATAACCTGGTCTCTGTGAACATGCAGGTCATTACCGTTTCTCGCTAGAATTATGTGAATGATCTGTTCTCACCTGATGTGTTTTCTGGAAATAAGCAGAGTTAAGGGAACAAATCTACAAATATTAAGGCCAATGTTGTTTTTCCTGCCTATTAAAGTCATTTTATTCTTCTTTCTAGAGTCAATAAGTGTCTGCCGCATTTGTTGGCACCCATGGGTGGAAATTCAACATTTTGTTTAATATATGTATTCGTTGGATTTCCTGGAATTAAAATGATTTCACAGTAAATGTTAAGGTCACCAATTATAATCTCACTGATTTCTTTTTCCCACTAAGTAATTGTACTTATATTAAAGACTTCAAATTTTTACATATTCTTACCACGTCTGATTGAATATTTACTCTTACTTTTATTCCTGCTTATTTTTTTTAAGGAAAGTTGACATTTAAAAACATACACACACATAGTTTCAAATGAAGAACACTAAAACAGATCTTCAACAATAATTGCATAAATGAATCTTTTTCTCCAGTATAAACCATTGCTTATATAAATACATCTGGTATTTCTCTGTGAGGATGTCCACACATAATTTAAATCAGCTTTTCTCTGAAACGAAAGAAAGAATAGCTACAGATTACTTCCGTTGCTGTCCAGAGTTTATGTCTGTCGTAGGTTCTTAAAAAAAAACAACAACAAAAAAAAAACATAAAACTAGAAAACGCAATCTCATTTTGTTTTCAGGAGCGTCTGCATCTGTTGTTCAGCTGCCCGGCTCCGGCATGAACAGAAAGAGGGCGACTTGTTCTGCTAATGCCTAAACCTGCCATGCAAACTGCTGACTTTGTGTTGCGATAATCACATATTTGGAAGAGCCATTTGTGTTGCAGAAATGATTAATGTGGCAGTGGGTCCTTTCTCACAGTGGGGCCCTTTGCTAAAGGATTAGAGACTTACCTGTGGGTGGTCGCTCAGATCTGGGACACAGCTAGAGCTGAGGATCCATTCACTTCTGGAGAAAGGGCTCATCTATCTCTGGTTGTTGCTGCTCCACTGGGAACAGCAATTTGTCTCGCCAGTGGCCCAAGAGTCTGCTTGGCATGATTGCCCCAGAGGAGCTGATTCAGCCCACACTGAAGAGGGCGACTTTTTGACTGCTGTGATTGTTATCGCATGTCCTACTTACTGCTGCATTTAGAGGAATTATTAAATGTTCAGAAAACGTCCCTCACTACTGGGTCATTTATACAGCGCTTGCCGCCCTGTTAAAATGTTCCTGTGTTTTAAAATGTAACGCCTTGACGAATCACTTCGAAACCTTTTCGACCTTTGACGTGACGTCTAAAAATGGACAAATCCGTCAGAGGGAAAGAAGAAGCAGCAGCAGAAGCCTGACTGCGTAAGAGTTCGCACCTTTGGACTGATTATTTGTGAGAACCTCTTGTTTAATTCAATCATTTGTTAAACGAGAGAAATTTGTGAGAGCATCTGTTCTCCACAAATATTCAGTCAGATTTAATTCTGAGCTGAATTTTTCTTTTGGTGATGAATCTGCATAGATTTGGAGTCAGGCTGATTAAAATGAAAAATAATTTAAATTTCATCTTTTTTCTTTTTTTAAAATGACAGAGATGTGAAAATTTTGAGGCAAAGCGAATTGTGTTTAAATTTGCTAAAGATTTTATCCATTTTAGCAAATACGTTAGTGCCATCTATACAAAAGTGACCGCAGCATGACAGTGCCACCACCCTACTTCACAGTGGGTTACGGTGTCCTATTAGTCGTGTGCTGATGCATTTTGATGTCCATGTTACATTTTTGTTTCATCAGACCACATAAATTACACATCATCACATAAATTCACTGTACTTTGCAGAAGCACCCAGAACGTTTTCATGTTTGTAGTACTCAGTGGATTATGCTGGCGTTGGAGGCTTTTTGTTGCTGCAATAAAGTAACACGCAAAGTAAAATGTAACTGGGTAGTGGATGCAATGAAATATTTGTCTTTGAAATTCTTTTACAACGAATAAATGGAAACTCCATGCAGAAAGGCAACTGCGCTATCAAATGTGCCGCTGTGCAGTCTTTAACCGTAACCCGATAAATTAAGTGAAAAACGTTGTGTGGGTGTGAATACTTTTGCAGGATACTGTTTTAACACAACGTGCAATAGCTCTATTATGGCTTAAAAAACAACTTAAAAAGTGACTGCAAGACAGAGAAAAAGTCCTCCAATCAAATTCTAATGTGGATAACATGAGTGAAAAGATGTGCAAAGTGCTTGGAACAAAGCGTACACTCTGACATATGCTGGATGCCGAGCAGCTGCATTCGCTTCCTGAATCACCAGTCCCTTAGGTACTGCTAAATGTTTTTGGGGCAAGCTAGCTCAAATTAATTTGGGTCAAAAGGGATGTCTTCTTTCCAAAGACGTCTTTCCAAAGGCTCCAGAGTAGCCCAGAGCGGGTTGTTTTTTTTTCTTTGTTTTTTTTATGCTTTGGTGGATGAGCTTCAGTCAAACAAATGGTCGTTTTACTCAGCAGCAGCCTAAGAAGTTGCTCAAAGCAACATCTTGCATATGAATTGAGGTCAGGGTATATATATTTTATTATTATTATTTATTTATTATTTTTTTTTATTTTTTAAACATTTTTTGTCAAGTATTTTTGTTATAACCAATGCTGTTTAGCACCACTGGAGGATGCATACGAGCAAATCTGCAATACTATTAAGCCAACATTATGTTCCGAAACTTGCATTGTGTAGCTTAACAAGAAAGATATGGATCGGACAAGATTAGGAACAAAGACACTTTGAATCCATGGATTAAGCTGCAGAGAAATACCCAAAGTATTCACAGAGCATACTTACGCCGATAACTCAGTAGGCTTTGCACAGCTTTCCTTTGCCTTTCTGCACCATGTGAGCCAATATTACATACATAAGTCAAAGTCTGTTAAGGCCCCGGATTATTGCTTAAAATAGTGCAATGTTTTTAAGTACTGAATATATTTACAGAGATCTCTGGATCTGAACACTCTTGTTTCCAGTACCAAAAGAAGAAAAGTGCAAAAGTCGCGTCTAAGGCTGAGGATCAACCAGGATACAGTCAGACACAAACGCTCATCAATCGCACTGAGTAACCAGGAAGTAAACATAGTGGGTCCAGTTGTCTTGGAGAGATGAAGGAGATTTTTCTTTTCTCACAGACTTTTGTCTGTAACTTCACCAGCAGATATGCAAAAGCTTGTGATTTTTTTTTTTTCATCTTGAACTAGAAGCTATTTGATAAACCCTTTTGTTGGTTTCATTTATTGGAAGGTTTTGAGGTCCTTATTACTTTAGATAAATTATAAGTTAATCCTACTAAAGAAATGATTTGAAAGTTTGCTTCTGCCGACTATCTGAGGCATTACAATGATTTGTGAAGATTATAATATGACCAACTTTTCATTTATGGTAAACTCTTTGCTTTTGTTAGAGTACATTATTAGGCTGTCCATAGTCCTATCGCTGACTTAAATATTGCTCCGGTGTTTTAGCAGCAAACTCCTTTTCAGCACTAAACTAAAGAAAAAAAAATACATTCCTTCAAATGAAAATTCAAATAACTATTTTTGCCAGCTTTAGGCAAATATAACCAGAGCTGGACATGATTCATTTATGGTGCGAGGAATCTTTATTTTCAAAACCTGAACTTGAATAGCGATGTGCTGTTGTTTTTGTCTCTGTTCTCAGAGAGCGTGACAGAAGTGAGGACAAACATCTACGTGACCAGTTTTGGGCCGGTGTCGGACACAGACATGGTGAGCGTTTCCTTCTTCTTTTCATCTTCCATCTCTAGTTTCAACTCTAAATGGACAAATTAAAGAAAGTTCTCCATAAGCCAAAGTAGTTTGGATTGAAACAGCAGCTGAAAAAAAACAATGGTAATTTACTTGGCTTTACTTTAGTTTTCTTTATCCAGTAATCAATGTCCGAGCTCATTGGTCAAAATATAAACTATGTATGAAAAAGCATATTTTAAAACATGCTAATGCAGTGAAGTTTAAGGGTGTTTTTACATCTTGTAGTCCAGTAGATTGTATTCAATAGGGGACCAAAGTTGCAATATTTGTTACATTGTCAGCTGGTGCTGTTTGTCTTCACACTGCATTCTGTCAAACAATCCGAACCATTTGAAAAGCCTCTGAAGACACTGAGCAAAACTTAGTTCTTCACAAAATGTAAACAAAAATGGAGTGGCATTAGATTTTAGTGGTTGTAGGATTTCGCTTCTCTTTGGTAGAAAACCACAAGCCGTTTCCCCGCGCTATCGTTAGACTCACATGTTTGTTTAGGCTGCGTTTACCCAGAATGCCACGCGTTATAATTTGCTTCTGTTGAACCGAGCAGAGACGGACCAGAGTTCAATTCTTTGAGATGGACTTTCTAGACCAAACAACTAAAAGTTGGATTAAAGCGGACTTGACGTTTGACACAAAGTACCTCAAAAAAGAGAAACCTTTCCCCTTTTTTTGCTGATTTTTTTTTTTTATCTTTAAATGATGATGACAGTTCTGCTGCTGCACAATATAGCACCAAAGAATGTGTAATAGAGTCAAAAGCTCCTTTCAAGCCAGTCCGGATGACCTCTGTTTAATCTTGGGACCCCCTGCAGCTTTTGACACATTTGATCATGCAGCTCTAATTGCCCACTGTGGGCTTCAGGTTGTTTCTTTTGCCTGCTTCTGAGCTGCTCTGTCAGCCTGAGTGACACAGCAAGATAGGAACATTGTGGTTTCACTACGCAGCTCGTTCATGTACAGTGGTTCAGCTCTTGGTTTCTTTGGAGCAGGTCGCGTTCACTCTGTCAGACTGTGATTTCCTTGAGCCGGCAAGGATCTCCTGAGGATCTCACCGACTTATGTTAACACCACCGTAGCTGTCTTTTTGTGTTATCGTTAAAATTGACCACATTTGCTTTATGCCAGCTTACATAACGTTATGCTAGGCCAAGGTTGTTAAAAAAAAAATCTAGCTTAGCTGAGCTTCGCAACACTCAGTGCATCTATCTTTCTTCATTCTGCCGATGCTTACATCATGCAGCCAGGTGATCTTCATTTCAAGATACCTACTCCAGGTTGAGGCCTCGTCTTCACGAACATGTTTCACAAAACGGAGACCTTCTGCTTTTCTGCTCTCTTTCCATTTCTCGTCCACACAAAGAGTTTTTTTCATGAGGAGCACTGGGATTTGTAATAATGCTTTCCAGAATGAAGTTTTTTTTTTAAACGCCATTTGTAGACTGAAGATAAGGCGATTATTAAAAATAATGACACAGAGGCCCAATTTGCGCATACACACTGTTGTTTTCCATGCTAGAGACCACAACAACAGCAGAGCCGTTTTAATGGGTTACTCAACATCTGCCTCACTTCCTCCCGACTCTGTTTCTGTTAAACTTAAAATGAAAACCAAAGACTGTAATGAGAGGGAGAACAGAAGCAAATAAAACATGGCTATCGTTTTAGGAGGCACTCTATTCATCTTTATGCTTTGTGTTTGAACAGAGTAGAGCGAGACAGAGGTTCAGAACAATGACATTTTAGCATCACCTTGATTTGTCACTGTAGCAAACAATGTTTGATCAGTAGCTAATCCAGGTCATAGTCACAATTCAGAGACACATGCATACAGAAAATGTTACTCTCATGCGGCATTATGCAGATTCTCTGTCTGCACCAGTGAAGATTTACTCACCTCCACACTTGACTTTTGAACAGATGGCAAAATAATCTGTTTGGTAATTATGCCTTACTAGTATCCTATTATGGGGCATTTGTGTAGAGCCCTGAAAATATGTTAGGAACGTGATAATGTTAAATTAATAGGTATAATTATCTTATTGGGCAATCATTTATTTGATTTAGTAGTTAGTTTGAACAATTCATTGGGTTTATGGCTAAATATATGTTCAAACTACTTTACTTTTTTAGTTCAGATATTTCTGTCATGATAATTCCCCTTTAAGAAGGACACAATGCATAATGGGAGTTGAAAGTTCATGACCTGTGAATATATACGGAAAGAGAGAAAACTACACACGCTGTATGCTCAAACCGTGGATTTTGTTCAGTAAAGTTGCATAAAAGCAAAAATCTATTTGAGTTTTTTAGTTCTTTTTAAGGGTGCAACACTTGCAACATTTAATCTCAATTTCCAGAATGCCAGTGTGTCCTCATGGTAAAGTCACTGCAAAGTAACGTTCTCTGTCCTGACACTGTGGTACACTGAATCCTACACACTCCATTTCAGTAAACATTCACTTTACAAAATAGCAGTTCATAAAAACATGCTTTAAGAACATGACCAGAAAGATAGAAAACTAGAAACAGTGGGGAAAAAAGCTGTGGAAAACCTAAATGAAAGTACAATTCAGTAAAATACAGGATTTGACTTTCCAAAAAAGTATGTTCATTTAGTCATGTTTAGATTTTTATGACATGTTATTTAATACACCAAATTACATGGCAAAATTGAAAATATGACAAAAGTAACATGTCTAAAAGAAATGTCTCTTACAGATTTCTTTGTTTTTTATTTTACCTAATCTGTTAGTTTTATGTTTTTTTTCAGTGGAATTTCTTTCCTGATAGTGTTTTATAAATCTCTCTCAGGACTGATTTTTTTTAACAAATTATCTGGCTGGAGCATCTGTCCAGAATCAGGCAGCTCGTTGGAGTACACAATTTTACGACATCTTATTTATTTTACGTACAACCTGCCACTGGATAACACTTAATCTGACAGAAAGCAATCCTTGCTGCTGTCATGTAGCACTTCTTACCTGTATTCATGTCCTAAATACACACCATCTGTAAACTAAGAAATGATTGGTTGTTTCTTTTTATATTTGCACATGACCAAGACAACAATTGGCATATTATTAGCAAACAATAATGTAGCTATTCATTACCGTATATGAGGAATTTAATTATGTGGAAATCTGCAGTGCAAAACTGACACTCTAGTGCTAACTTTCGGGATTCTCTCCTATAGAAAAAAAAATACTCCATCAACTTATAATATTTTATCTTTATTTATTCCCTCCTGAAAAATACCTCTAAAAAGACATTTACAATCCTCCTGCAGCATTTTTGGCCACATCATACATATTCTTTACAGAAAAAGTAAAGAACATCTAACTTAAAGTGAAACAGTACTTCGTCCAGGAGTGTTGTATCATATTTTTCATCTGTCCTCATTACAGGAATCCTCGGTTTGAGCCAGTCCCCGCCGCTGGGAAGACTCCATATGTGAAACACTCTATTCCCAACTTGCTTTGTGAAAGAATGTTGGCTCACTTGAGTTATTTTAATAGACAGTCCTTTATCTTTTTCAGGACATATCACCTTTGGGGTCTCTCAAAGCTCTGTTATGGATCTAGAATTTTTTATTTATCTTTTTTTTTCACATGCTTCACTTGGCAGGAGCATGAATCAAGTGGAAACAGCTTGGGACACAGAGTCTCACTTGTGATAATGTTTTGGCCAGATAAAAAGATTGCGAGGTCGGCGCAGGTATGTCCTATCGGTCGTCAAAGGCAAAACAAGAACTGCACTCAAACACACACACACACACGCACACGCACCCACGCACACACATACAAAATGTCTGCTTTGTGGTCTTTTCTTATAAAGTAGGTGTTAAGGTATCATTGAATCCCATGTGCGCTAAACTAACTTTAGATTTAGTATCACGTTTCCATCTGATCTCAGTGCTTATAATTACCCTCCAATATATATCAGCTTATGTATTCAATGAAATATTTTTGGGAAAATTGTTTTGAAGATTTTCAAAAACAGAAGGACACATTTTACATTTTGTGCAACTTTCCAGTAAACATTTTACTAACTTAATTAATAGATGTATATGTAAGAATATGTGTTTGTCTTTACTTTTGCTCTCTAATAACTCCTCCCACTGAATTTGCTTTTGTTTTCCTTTTTAGCAGTTAAATCTGAGGCCATTGCACACGATTGCATGACCTCTTGGTCAGTTAAATAAGGGAAGGGAAGGCAAAGCCAGTGGTAAAAGTAGCAAAAGTGAATAGTGTAAACACCAAAAAGTGAGTCTTGACCCCAGACTTAAAGATTTGAAACACTGACATCAGTAACTGTCTACAAACCAGTTGGGCTCCTTCTGAATAAGAGTTTTGTAGAGAATAATTTGAAAAGACTGCCGCATGAATTGGACCACGTTTATTGGTACATATTAGGGGAAGAAAGAAATTCGATGTGCCTACGGGAACAACCTCCTACTCAGAGCTGATAAAAGCATATCTACAGCGGGTCGTGCACAGGGCATGTTAATGTGTTTTCTAGATCACGGGTTTTCAGGCTACATAAACGTGGACCGTTGCAGTGCCTGAGTAGGAAGCAGCACAGATTACTGCTCTGTTCTGGGACGTAAAGGCTCTTTGTCGATCAGCTGAACGGAGAGAAAATGGACAATCCAAACTGTATTTCGGAGGATAATCGGAGGCTTTTAGAAAGAGTGCATGCATATTTATGCAAATTTGTTGCAATTCTGATACGTGAAGATACACTGAGAATAACCGCAAACGCAATACTAGAGGGGGAAAGCGAGACAATCCGTAATATGGTCCAACATGTTAGACGACAGAAGAGAGTTAGAAGAAAACTAAAGTCAAGCGGGTTCCACAGTCAGAGAAAAAGGAGCATACATCAGATTTTAATGGTGATCCTTTCAGGGCACAGTGAGATTTTTCATGGTGGCCCAAAGGATGGAGCTGGGGGATCTTCGTATCCCGGGAGTCATGCTGCTAGCGTGTCCATAAAAAACTGCAACGCTGGAAGAGAATATTAAAGCTGAAATGTTCCCAGACAGTGCACATGCTATACCCTCGGCATGTCAAACTTTTATGTTGTGTACGTCCAATGGTTCAATTACCCCTCACTGTAACATCAAGTGTCCCAGAAATGTCTGCTCTTCTCTCAGCCCTGGGGCCTCTCATCGAGTCTTCACTCTGGCTTCAATATATCATGTCTTCCTTTAGTATCCCATAAGGCAACAGGAGCTACGCTTTACTATGTGGCTGTCTTGGACAAAAATATCCACATTTTTAAACCTACATCCCCTTCTTTGGTAAAGAATTTTTTTTTAAAAGCTGAACGTGTTTCTCTTCATCTTCTGCAAGCCTGCAGAGTCGCGTCTCATTCGCATGCGTGCAGCGTTGCAGCACATGTACCTGTCTCATGGCGGGCATTGACAGGCCTGCGCTGATATGAAGCAGTTCAGGCTGTCACGTGTGCCGCGCTCCAGCTTGTTTTGACAAGATGTCAGCGATGGCCTAATCTCCCCAGGTGTGCGCATTTTCTGGGTGCAAACACCCCTGAGAAATGAGACGCTCATGATACATTTGTATGCCCAAAATTCAGGATCCCTGCTCCGCTCCAGGTGTTTACCGAGAAGATGGATATTTCTGCCACTTACGTTTGGAGGTGAACTCCAGGTTTCCATATCAATCATGTTGTCCTTGTTCAAAGGCTGGTAAGAGCAATTACGCCCTTTCCCATACAATACACAAGTTAATGTAGGGTTAGATTTGTTTGTTTTTATCATCCACAATGGAAGTAATAGTTTCCCCCGATGTCTGAGAGTGATTTATGTGCGATTACAAACAAGTTGAAAGCAGAGTAGTTTCTGGAAAACAGCAGCTAATAGGACTAATAGGACTTCACGCAAAGTCACTGAGTAGCTAAGGACCAAGACGTTAACTTCAAATTACACCTTACAGACTTAATTAATATAAAACAATGAAACAAGACATAAAGTGTTAACTTTTAATGTGTTTCATTCTAATGGAAGCTTAATCTTTGTTTCGTAGGGACATAACCAACAAAATTTCCCTTTTTCTTGACTTCTCCAAATGTGTAGAAGAAACTGCGAGTTTGGTCGTCATTTAGATTTTAACCTGTTTTGAAAACTAAAGTCTGCCATTTACTCTTAAAATTGTAGCTACAGATTTCCACTGGGCAAGCCAGTTTTAACCAATCACATTCAGCTGTTCACTGATGAGGTCAGAGATTGAAGGCTAAGCAGTTATGGAGAAGGGATAATCCAGGAGTAATTGACGTCAGCAAATGTCTTTTTCAAGGAAATGTCAACTCTGACGTCCTACTTCAAACTTATGCTGAAACTTAGATATAAGTACGGTCACCATTATCAAACAGATTGATAAAATGACTGACATTATTTCTGTCATAAAGCGAGAGAATGTATGAACAGGTTTGTCTTGGGTGGCCAAAAGAAAACCACTTCTCCATAGAGAAGGATTACTTTATCAGGATCTGGCACGGCTTGCAAAGAGACATCAGAGTGAACAAGATGGAACCAAAGTAGATCACAATATTACCTCACAAACATGTTGAACCAACATGGTGGTGGAGGGACGATGATCTTGGCCGATTTGTAGCTTTGATTAGCTAGCTACACTTTGATTCTACAAGCTAACGAAACGTGAGGTATGCTTAGGCTAATTTTTAAAATGATTGGGGCGTGCTGTGGTGGCACAGGGGGTTAGCATTTGGAGGCCGCGGGTTCGACTCCCGGTCCCGGCGACCTTTGCCACATGTCTTCCCCCCTCTCCTCACCCTGCCTACTGTCGCAAAAAATACGAGCCACGAGCGCCGTAAAAGCTCTTCGGAGAAAAAAATTAAAAATTTTAAATAAATAATGACAGTATGTAATCTAGCCACTGTAGGTCAAATAGAAGTAACTTTAGAGCCTGGAAATATCTAGGTGAGCTTTATGTCGGGAAAAATAAAACCTAAAACTGAAGGAGGGCGAACTTTAACCTTCATGCTTACCAAAACAGACAAGTACTAGAAATATGCTGAGTGGTGCACCGTCTATGTTTGTTATTCTCACCTCTTTGACACCAGGCTGGAATGTTTGACCACAGCTAAAAACACCAAACAGTGACTCCACTTTGTGCTGGCTGATACTTGGTAGGACGTAGAAACTGAGCAGGCAATCAGCAGGCAGTGGACTGACTGCACTGATGGATTATTTGCTCCATTAACTCTGAGAATGTGAGTTTTCCAAGTCAATAAGAGTCATGTTTTTCCGTTGTGCCGATTCTTTATGATGTAATTTGTGTAACTTATACACTTCTGTTTGCACTCCCGAAATATAACGGCGTGTTCGTTGATTGTTTAAATTGTAGGTCCAGAAGTTGTCACACTTAGAAATCTTTTGTTATTACTCTGAGTACATCTCTACTGTTTTACTGGTGTAAACACAAGAAATAAGCGCACATTTCTAAATACGTCTAGAAATATTTGTTTAATATTCATGATTTCTTTTGTGTTATGTGCCCTTCTATCCATTTTTTTCTACAACTCAACGTGTAGGCGCTTGGTGTGCTTGTGTATATCCCATTAGGCAACAGACAAGAGATAATTTATTTGATTACGTTTCTGTTGCTTCCCTATGTCTTCCTTTCTGTACGCTAGCGTTTTGCTGTTCTGTATTTCAACCTCCCTCCTGCATGCTGCTCGCTCTACTCTTGTATAAGAGCTAGACTAAATAAGATCCAAGGCACAAATCTGAAACGTCTCATTTTCCAGCCAATGAGGCTGATCGCTAAACTATGTCTACCTTAAAAGCCGTTCACTTAGGACGAGTATCACATCAGTGTAGGTTCAAACGCTTTCTTCCTTCCTGTGGAAAGATTTTGATAGCACTAACGATATCACGTTAAACCACTGTCCCCTACTTTATTATCCTTGTGTTAAATTTTATTTTATTTTTTTTGCCAGAGGAAGAAAAAGAGTTGAGCTGTGAAGTCATTTTTTACACATGCAGGGTTTTACAATTGGCTGGTAGGTATAATCTGGATTTTTAGAGGTAGAGACTGAAAAGCTCATTATCTGACAACCTCACTTTAATGCTGAAAGAAGATTATGGGAGAAAAGGTCAAAAATAATTTGCTAGGTAAGAAAACGTGAAAGACAAATGGAAATGGTCAAAGTGGAAGAAAAAGTTTTACGGAGAAGAATAACCAAATAGATTTATGTAAATGATTAAATATATATTTTCTTCTGTTTCTCATTCTTTTATTAATTTGAGACTTATGACTAATTCAAAACATCTCCATTTCACTGTGAGCTTTTCCATTTTCTTGAACATTTTGCACATAGATGCATCGCGTGTGACGTGCAGCACGGCAAAACGATAAACAAACTCGAACCTTAGAGCGCTGGGATGCATGTGAAAATAATTGGAGTTGTGGGATTCACAGCTCATTGCGAATCTCACACAGGTTGCTCTCCCAGCAGGGAAAAGCGAACGGCACACGAGAAGTGGAGCGAGGGAGGATGATTTACAGCCGGGGGAATGAGGAGGAGTTGTAATTAAAACATTGATAAAGTCTGACTGATGATTGCAATACCCAGAGTGCGAAACCCGGCAGAGCCAGGTCCGATAGACGTGCAGGCTCCCCTGAAGTGATGTGTGTCATTACCGCACAATCGAGCCGCAATGGTAACCCTGGCCTGCTGTGTGCAGATACAAACAAGGCATCGTTTGTCACCCAAACTATTTCCGTGGAAAAACAGCTGGAAGGTTTCTTTTCCTCCACACAATACGTCGTCAAGAGCGATGCGTCAAATCTGCAAGGTGTAAAATAAAATGTTTTTTGTTTTTTTTTTAAATTGCTCCTAAACTTCAGCGGTTTCAAAAATAGATTCCAAAAATAAATGAATAAATAAATAAAACAAGCTAGAACTTTGGTGCATAATTTGAAATGTTTTTTTTTAAAAAAACAACCCCAAGCTGTAGAAACAACTTTCAGATCTACAGAGAGCATTAAAGCAGAGAGATGGTGGCATTATTTAAATGAGATGTAACAGTTAAACTTCATGAACTCCTTTATTCCAGATAAAAAGCTCCTTTAATATTCTATCAGACACAACCTTCCTGCCATAATCGGCCGCTGTCATTTGTTTAATGTGCAGACTCTTTTGGTGGAGTCTGCTGTACATCCTACCTTAACTGCCATCTTATCAGGCCTTTCAGTCGTTTTCATCATTTCCTTTCATCCTCATTAGTTTCGGCCTCGCCACCAGCGGCTGCTTTCCAACTTTGACCAGGATCTATAAAGGAGGCGTTTATAGATGTGTGATATTCACATCTTTTTCCTTTGATTTTTAATTTCTTTTTTTCCATCTGCACTTTTGTTCATGCAAGACGCTGCGATAACGGTCCAGCAGCGTCTGCGGACAGTGTTCAGAGGATAATCCCAACTTGCAGACATGAAAGGCCTGTTCAAGACTAAAGATTTATACTTCTTTGTGATACATACTGGAGAATGGTTGCGGGCCTTTGTCGTGCTTCGGTAAATTTTTGGTCGACGTACGGACGATAGTAGACAGCTTGTGGAAGACGGCTGACTCCACAGCTGAACATATATCCTCTTGTCTGCAGGATGTAGAAAAAGAACAGCCTCTGTTTGGGGGCGGAAAAACCTTCCATTATATCTCATGGGGTCAAAAGTTATCGTCAGACTGAGGGTTAAAGCTGCACCTCTGTACTAACTTGCAAATGTTTATCATGAAAATTGTGGATTGGATCATTTACAGCCAGTCCACACCGCAGTGCCTACAACCACACGTTAAAGACGGCTGTGTTTTTGTTTTTGACCGACTCGACAGCCATGTTGCTAATTCCAACAGGAAGTAAGCTCCAGCTAACATCCTTTTGCCCAGATGACAAAGCAATACATACAATGTGAGATATTCGGATGATTCTGTGGTAAATGTTCAATTTAAAACCCAATGTCACTGTTCAAGTTGTCCTGCCTGGATACAAACTTCTTCACTGACATAGTTTTTTTTTTTTTTTTTTAGACAACCCAGTTCTTTGTGGATGTCACTGTTACTGAGTGCTGCTTGATGTCTGACACCTAAAACATCCTCCAGTCAAGAGAAAAGCAATATTGTTCCACTGTATGTTTTATTATTATTCATTTCAGCTCATTTGGCTGCCCACTGTAAATGGAAGCATTGTATTCTAATTAAATGAGAATCATTTGAAGTGTTATGTTTGTATGCAGTGACTAAGAAGGTGGGATCCTGAAACTGCATATAAGGGGAACGTATCTGGGAGTCATTATCATACTAAATGAAATCAGGGTTGAAGTTGTGAACAAACAGATGTTACTTCCGAGCTACGCATCATAAAAATGATTAAAAACAAACGCGTTGTTATTGCATTCAGGGCATCTGGGGGTATAAATCATATTCTGTCAGATGAAACCTGGCTGACTCGGTAGCCTATGGATGTATGTAAACATATAGTATATATTATTTATCTTCTTTACTTTCTACTTTGCTGGTTTCTAAATGTAAAATCCCCTTCAAATCTCCTCTATTCTTCATAATAAACTCTCATAATGAGTGATATGAAAAAATTATGCTCCCTTCCAGTATTCTCTTGTTGCTCTTTTTTTTCATTTTAAAGACTTCACATCATGTAAGTAGTTTTATTATTACAGTTAGCATAGATATACATACATCAGTGACGTGCGGTCAGGGGAGGCAGGTGAGGCAGTGCCTCACCAGCCATCATGGAAAGAAAGAAAATATATAATCATAAAGTAATTTAAATTGTTATATTCATCCGGTCGTTTGTACTAAAAAATATTTATTTTTCATGTAGCTTCACCAATTTCGATTTTTATTTGTTCAAAATCGCTGAATTTTCTTATTTTCCCATTCAAATGCTCGAGATGCCGGTGAGGCAGCAGCTGCCTCACCTTGGATTGCGCAACCCCTGGCTCTGCTGGCTGCTAAGCGAGAGAGCATGTTGCTGTACGGCGTCAATAAAATGGTTTAAACAAATTTAATATGTGAACTTATTTCCAATAATTTAGCTTATGTATATAATGTACAGTGCTTTTTGTCACCAACTGTGTTTGTGTAACGTGTTTCGTAATGAGCGATTATAAACGGCAGAGAACAGGTTCGAGGTGAGGCAGGCAGTTCTCTTGCCTCATGGCAGGGGCGCTCAAGATTCCAGACGTTCGCCTTGTTCACTCCTCAACTGCCGAGTAAGTGACAGCGAGCTAGGCTAAACGATTCGAAGCAAGTCAAGTGCAGCGATAGATTATAATAGAGATAGTGATTTTTTCCTCTCGCTTATCCCGACTTTCGACATGGATGACTACATTACAACACCAAAAAGTTTTCTCAAGTGGACTTTCAATCGAAGCAGGAGATAATATGTGTGTTTTGTGAGCTACAGTTTGTATGTGTAAGGATGCAGAAGTGAAACATAACCTGTAAACTGCTGTCAATCTATGCATCTATTTGCAAATCTGATTCTGATGACGTCAGTGCCTCACCAGCTATGAACCTCACCGCACGTCACTGATATACATACATACATATATATATATATATATATATATATATATATATAAATATAAAAATATATATATATATATATATATATATATATATATATATATATATATCCACGCAAGTTAAATTAAGGAACAAAAGACACCCAAACCAAACTGGCTCTATATGAAAGCACAATTAACAAATCACTCTCAGATCTGTGTGATCACAAAATCACCTAAATACAAACCTGTCTGACAGCTTGAAGTAGGCTAAACAATTTCCAAAACAAAAATCGAGAAAACATCTCTTGGTGTGGAAAAGGTTACAAATGCTTTGGGCTTTTAAGACGCCAGTAAACCAAGATGAATCCTCATCCTCAAACGGAGAAGCGTGGAGCAGCGGGGAGGCTTACCAGGAGTGACCAGCCTGCAAAAATTACTCACCCACAACAACTTCTAAAGCGCACATCTACCTCAGTTAAAGTCAGTGTTCAGGTTTCATCAATAAGAAACAGACTGGATAAAAATTGCATCAGGAGGACAGTTTTAAGGTAAATCATCATCCTGATGACGATGTGGCTGCAGAAAAGCCAGTTGTGGAAAAGAAAACTGGTGCCAAATTTCCTCAACAGAGATGAAAAACAAGTATTGCCAGTTGCTGCAAATGCTTGATGTCAGTCGTTAGTGCTAAAGGCGGCACAAGCATTTATGAAATTTAACTTTTTTTATTTTTTTTTATTTATTGCATGGCATTGTTATGCATTAAGAAACAACAAAGACATCTGTGAAGGGTTAAATAGGTTCTGTAAAACTGTAAACATATTACGCCGATAAAAAAGGGAAGATTTTTCTTTTCTTAAATGCAGCCTAGAATACCGATGTTTATGGGGGCGAATCCATTCCCGATTTTCTTCCCTGTAAAAGAAGAGAGATTTAAAAATGATGGTGGGATAGAAGGCTCCTGCCGTCTCCTCCGTCAAGGGGAAATCAATCACTCAGTCCCTGCAGAACACCAGCTGGCTTCTGAACCGGCTGTGCCATTTGGCCCTGTGGAGATTGGCTACATTTTTCCTCATTCCTGCCTTTCAATCTTTAAATTATTTCTCAGTGCTTACAGGAGATTTTTTGACCACGGGGGACAAAGCAAATAATGGCTTCATCCTCGTCAAATACATTCCTTTTATGTTTATTCACCAGCAGCCATTTCATGGAAAATGAACAACATGAGAATACCCGTGGTCACAGGAAATTACCTGGTGCTGCTGGAAAGTTCTGGTCAAATTGTTCTGTGCAGATCAGAAAGCAATCAAGGGTTGGGATTTTTTAAAATTATTATTATTTCATTGTCATCTCAGCCTGTGTTAATTCTTTGTTTTCTCCGTGAAACATGACTAAACAAACAATCAAAAGCATTGCTTATTTCCTTTCTGGATTTGTTTGAGTATCTTACAGAATTGTGTGTTTAGAACAGAATTAAGCCGAAAAATCCAAGACAAACAGATGGAAGTAGTAGAGGGGGGGGATGTTTGTCAGCTTCTTGGTTTTTTGTTTCAGTGACGCTCTCTGTAGCCCTGTTATAAAAGGTCCTTCTGATGCAGTCTGTCTGGTTGTGCTCTAGGTTGTCATGCCGTCAAGAGGTTATTGAAATCAATTAGCGTTGTTTAGAGGAGCCCCCGTTGATGTGTTGAGTGGAAGTGGTACTGCCCTCCTGCTGTGCGTGATTACTTCCTGTCGTTAAAGCCATTGAGAAATTAATTTATTAGATTTTTCACCAAGGGGATAGACGATTAAATTCTGCGCAGTGTGAAGTTTGCTACTGTTGTGAGTAAAAAAATAAATAAATAAAAAAATATATATATATATAAGAAATGCTCAGATAATTAGAGAGAAACAAGTGTTGAAACAATCGGTCCAAGCTGCACAGCTGTTTACTAGGACACTAAGCCTTTGTAATTAATAAGAAATAAATTTACGACTACTGACATCTTGCAGTTTCTCCTCATAATCTTGTTTTCCGTGGAGGCAGCAGTAAAGATATTTTGTTGCACAAGTCTTCAAATAATCAATCAATTATTTCTCTTTTAAATGTATTTCTCTGCAGTATGTCGTTATGAAAGCAAAGTTAATGAAGCAATTTAGTTTTCGCAAATCCAAAACCGTGTTTTAGAGAATTTAATCAGTGCCTAATATTACAGTCCTTATAATATGGTAATTTTATGCAAAATGAGCACTAAAAAGGCTATTTATTTATGTCTATGGCTATGCAATAAACTCAGTTTATATGTATGGCACGTCTCAGCAACAAGGCAGTTCAAAGTGCAAAACATTACATCACAGTGGGGACATAAAGAGAAGTAATAAAAAGTTACCATCCAGACTAGAAATAATCGACATTCCAGTTGTTATTAATCAAAGGCAAACCCTGAACAAAGGGGGATGATTTAAAAGAACTTAGCATTTCAGCAGTTTTACCATTTTGACTCTAGTTTTAGTGAAAATGCTAGCAGCTGTCCAGTTGACTGTTCAGAAGAATCCGTGAAGACCGTTGAAGTAATTAATTCAACTAAAGACAAACACGTTTGAGTTTCTGACATTATTGACATTAGTCCCTTAATTTCAGAAAGGCTCTTGATAGAAGACTGACGGTGTAATTGTCTTTATGTGTCTCTGAAGGTTCAGAGAGTTCATCACTACAAATCTAGTTTCTAATGTATTCTGTTGGATTAGAGGCAGATGTTTTTACAGATAAGATAGGCCTTTTTGTTGAAAGAAAAACAGATTGCTATCCCAATATAAGCATAATAACCAGATGAAAGAACTATATGCCACTGAACACACGATGCCGTAGGCCCAGTCCATTCTAGTCAAAGTGTAATTTAGCCTTAATTACACTGTGGTTTAACTGCTCCATGTAATTGCGGTAATCAGCTTTATACTCCAGCTCTGTAGACATTTCTCTTAACTATTTTGTTTCCGATGTCCTCCATGTAGGAGTATACCATTGATGTCTTCTTCCGTCAAAGCTGGAGGGACGAGAGGCTTAAGTTTGACGGTCCAATGCAAGTTTTGCCGCTTAACAACCTACTGGCCAGTAAGATCTGGACGCCCGATACCTTCTTTCACAACGGGAAGAAATCTGTGGCCCACAACATGACAACTCCAAACAAACTACTACGACTAGTTGACAACGGCACGCTTCTCTATACAATGAGGTGAGACTGTGTGTTTAAACATCGGTGAGTGTGTGAAGTTTGACAGATGGATGGAATCGCACTGCTTGTGTTTATAAGTACATTTAGTCTGTGTGTTTATTTTTGAGAATGTTGATTAAGGACGGAGAATATGAACTTACAATTCTCTCAATATTTTCTGGTATTTGTTTCAATGAAGATAAAAAAACTCTGTCTTTTTGTTTTAAAATCTATAACTGCACACAGTCAGTTATAGTCAGTCAGTAAGAGGAAATAATCTCTAAAAATAATTTGTTGTCATAAGTCTATTTGAAAACTGAACTGTAAACCATAAAATCACTTACTACAATTTAAAAACATAAACGACATCTGATTCCTTGCAATATCTCTATTTATGAAGACCTTGAATAAATTTCCTCATTATCCCTCTGAGCTGCACAATTTATTAATTATGACCATCATAACAGCATCAGCAGGTGCAATACTGCAATCAAGGACATCTTGGAATGAATATTTAGCAGGATACCTTATTTCAAGAGCCACACATGCAAATATTGTAGCCAATGTTGAATTTGACTTGTTGGATAAACTTCCATTCTCTCTGATGGCCACACTTGTGGTGATTTGTGGCAACTATGGTGGACCCAAAAGCAGAGCAGCGTTGAGTAGATGATGAATGTTTTAATGAAAAACTAAGAATAAAACTTGCAAACATCACAGTGAGCAAAAACAGAGCACAAACAGAAAAGCACAGCAGGGCATTAACATGGAAGTAGGTGGGAGATACCAGGAGGAACCAGCAAGGAGTGACTGAGAAGGAGTTGCATGTATACTGGGTTACTGAACAAGGAACAGATGGCTGATTAGAAACGAGCTGCAGGTGTGAGGGGAGAGAGAGAGAAAATACAAACTGGGTGACTAGAATTAATAAAACTAAAGGACTAAACTAAGATAAAGCAAAAACAAAGCTGATCTAATCAAAGAAAGACACTAAAGAACACAGAATAATAACAAAATCAAACCCCAAAACAGCCCAGGTTTTGACAACTTGATGTATATTTTATGTGGCTACGACGGTAAAGCTCACAAATGAATGAATTGCATATTTTCAAAATGAAGGAATTATATTGCCATATTGTTTCTCTGTTTGTGCAACGCTGATGTCATGGCATTAACATACATTTTGAACAAAAGACTACAATATATCAAAAAAAAATTCAGCAAAAGGAGAGAAACAACACTCGCTAGTCATACTTCCACAGGGGTATTAGTGCAGAGTATCATGGTTTTATTTTTTTTAAAGTATTTGTAAAAGTATTTGTATATTCAGCGTAGTGCAGCCTAACTCAAGCACACAGAGAAGGATGGGGAGTGTGGGGGTGTGTTTCTCGGAAGCCTCACGCACTGCAACGATAAACATCTGACGCCGCCAGTGTTGAGCGGGTGTTGTTTGCAGTGGAAAATGAGGCAGGGAACACCCGTACTGAGTAGAACCGTACCGTACCAGGAAGAATTAATTGATACCATCTAATCCTAGCGTTCAATCTTTGAGGCAACTTTCCATGAGACCGTCTAGAAGAAACGGTTCTTATAATGCTCACTGTTATCCCTTTGTTCTCTGTTAAGTTTCAGTCGAGATGAAGTGGAGTTTAGTTCTGTGATCTCACATGTGGTGACTGTTTTGTCAACACCAGCAAAGAAATGTGTGCTTTGATTGTGAAAAAAAAAAACAAAAAAAAACAAGCATCGACATGGTTTCATAATCAAGTGATGAAGCAAAGTTTGATAATATGTTAAAGGAGATAAATGAATTAATCTTAGTTCAATTAATAAGAATGAATCAAGCATAACACCCAGAATGCATTCTGTCATTATTTTAATCAAGAGTCAAAGAAAACAACATGACTGTGGAGACTGTATGCAAATCCAAGAGTAAAGAAAGAAAAGATGCATCACTCTTTAATATTCACCAGTTTTGTGAGCCGATGGGACTTCCCACCAGCTCATAACAAAGAAGACACAGTTCTCTCACAACTCCGGCTGCACCTGTGTCCTTGGACAGAGGAGTTCAGCAGGCTCAGAGAAACAACAATAACTTCTCTGAAAACTTCTGTTACCAGCTTCTGTCAGAACAAGTGAAAAAGCCAAAGTTTTGGACTACTTACACTTTATGCCCTTTTTCTGCATCCCCACTACCGAACAACGAAACAGAAAGAGAATAGGAGAAAATAAAATAAATAAAAAAAATCTTTAGACTTTTTCTATTTTCCTCTATTAACCACTTAAAACCCCGTGCTGCATTCAGGTTCACAATAAAGTATAAATTAAATTAACTTCAAAAATTCCTAAGCATTATATATTCAAGCATGGTCAGCTTTTAACAATAACATTAATAGAATTAGAATGTGTTTATGTAAATAAGTGAAAAATGCTCTTATACTTTTGAATCATATTGTATAGTTTTTTTTCACACACCTAGCTTTGTAAAGTTTTTTGTTGTTGTTGTTAAAACAAGAAAACAAAACATGTTTTATAGTAAAGTAAGATACAAATCATTTCCCAAATAATGTCTCAAAAGTCTACACACTCCTGGAGAAACTTAGAGTTACATAACATTTCCAAACTTTTCCCAACAGGAAGTTGAAATGTGTCTAATGTGTTTTGATTAAAAATCAAAACAAACAAAAAAAAAACTTTCGGGGTTGATATAAAAAGTAAGCAAATATAAAATCGGCAGTGGTGTAGCTGCATGAGTTTGCACGTACTTTGGTATTTTATTTTGGTATTTTGAAAGGAAATAAAATGGAATAACAATGAGAAAATTTATTTTCTTTTTTTTTTCTCAGAATTGAATAAAACTGTAATACATGTCAGATTTAGTACCACGTTATGGAAGTGGATTTATTTTTTGGATAGATTGATATCGGTCGCATTTGTGCAAAAAAAAAAAAACAAAAACACAAAAAAACCCAGCGGATTTGGTTTGCGTTTCCCTGCTGAGTGATCGTAGCCTATCTGTGCTAAACTACTGCACAATTTCCACTGAGGCTCTTCATGTTGCTCATCGCTGGATTTTGTTGGTGCAGATCGGTTTGTCAGATAATGACACTTGGATTTTGTTGTTTATACACTCAAAGAGGATTTACCTGCTGCAACCCAAACCCAACAGAGCCCGTACGCATCGCAAATCCCCGTTTAACCCCAGTGTGTAACACTCCAAAGTAGAGACTCGTATCACTTTTTGCTCACAGCGCAGGTACAGTGTTAGGCTTTAGAATGCAAATCCATCGTATATAAAATGTGGAGTGCTTTGACTTGGCACTCGGTGTTGATTGGCACTTCTCACTAGACAACCGCTTAAATCCAGTTAATCAGCACGTCTGCAGCGGCTCAGAAGGCCTCGGCTCTGCTGGCTTGCGTCGTTATTTTGAATGGAGGGGAGCTGCTATTGTCTGCCAGAGCTGCTGCTGCAGTCTTATTTTTTTTGTCGGAGAGCATTTATCACTCACTGTCAGCTCGCAACAGTACAACTCGAGCTGTGGTTTTTCTACAACAAACTTTGTCCCTGAGAGTGAATGTGAATTTTGAATGAATTAAATCGTCTTCGTTAACACAAACGCGCGCGATTGCGGTTAAAGTAAATTAATAAATGAGACGTAAATGAGTGGCAATGAACTAAATTCGGCATCTTATGAATACCAGCACAACCTACATACACTGTTAGACTTTTCATTGTAATTTTACAGTAACTTACTGGCAACACTGTTGCCAGTAAGTTACTGTAGAATGGTAATTACAGTAACTTACTGGCAACAGTGTTGCCAGTAAGTTGCCAGCAAGGTACTGTAATTACCATTCTACAGTACCTTACTGGCAACAGTATTGCCAGTAAGGTACTGTAATCACCATTCTACAGTAACTTACTGGCAACAGTGTTGCCAGTAAGGTACTGTAATCACCATTCTACAGTAACTTACTGGCGACTTACTGGCAACAGTGTTGCCAGTAAGTTACTGTAATCACCATTCTACAGTAACTTACTGGCAACAGTGTTGCCTGTAAGTTACTGTAATTGACATTCTACAGTACCTTACTGGCAACAGTGTTGCCAGTAGGTTACTGTAATTACCATTCCACAGTACCTTTACTGTCATGATATTTCACAGTTAATTTTTACTGTGAGTGTGCTTTGCAGTTATAACTGCTTTACTGTAAATGTAGTTTATAGCATAAAACTGTAAATGTATTTTATAGTAAAGCTGGTCTACTGTAAACTTGTTTCACAACATAATGTCAGTTTTACTGTAAATTAAAGTTTACATTTTTTAATACAAGAATATTTTACCATAAACCGAAAAGTTTCACAAAAGAAATTTTAGTCCAAGTACTGTGAATAAAAACAGGTATTTATTTTCAGCAGATTTGTTGAAATAAAATCCATTTATATATTCGCAATGTCATAAAGAACAATGTCACAATACAATATAATGTGCTATAAAACAACAAAACCATAGAACACACTACAGGTCATGTCAATATTTTTTATGGCACATGTATGTAGCAACATGAACGTGTGCATCAAGTACCAGCCATAAACTATTAAAGACTGACTTTTAAAAAATATATAGAATATACTTCATTTAAAAAACCAGCAGAGGCTGCATTGTCAGAAAACAGTAGCTTAAATGTGCTCTGTTACACAATACATCACAAAAACAGTGCAAGTGCGATAATGTACTATATGGTAGGCATTCATATCAATAAATATTGTTATATCAGATGCATTTCCTACATCAGAAGAACTTTTATTCCATTTGTCAAACAAAATCAGTGGGATCCATCTTGTGGAAGCTGAACTGTAAAGAATAAGACAGACGATGTGGGAGGTCATGAGATGGTCAGGAAGTTATCTACATTTTCAAATCGACAGGAAGGCTGACAAATTAAGCTGACTGACAATGTCCAAATGCATAAAATCATTGGCATAAAGCAGCATTAAGTTGATAATTTCTTTAAAAAAAAAATCAATTACACTGAAGTGATAATAGAAGCTGCATAAAGAATGAGCAGGACTGGCTTCACTTCAGGTTTTTGGATTGTTTATGGCAAAAGCAGTCAGTCAGTCTTCACTAATTCAAACGATTATGCTGTATTGAGACCCTGCAAATGTCCCCAAGGAGACGATGAAATACAACATGTCATAACAATCTTTTCAGTCATTTTGTTGGTGCTGACGGATTACTGCAAAGGTGTGCCTAATAAACTGAAAACTGCATAATATAAAAAAAAAACACCTCAATTAAACGACTACACACTTATACATTTCTGTGATTTAGTAAGAGATGCAGCGACATCCACTTTTTACCACGGACACAGAAAAGATGCAGGCTACTCTAAAGGGCTATTGTGTAGGAATCACATGCCATTTATAAATAATCATTAAAATTATATTAAAAAGCCTAAAGTAAAGTCAGAACATGCAAGATAGGAGGAAAAGACAATAAAATAATAAACATTTGGTAAAATGCTTACCTAGTTGGAAGTCCTCCATTCAAATTCAGCGAGTCATTTGAGGAAGGTGTTGATCCGGGAGTTGACACTGACTACTTTCCTCTTGACTTCCCGTCTTGCAGCTTGTACTGACTTTGGCTGTGCATTTGGTACCAACATCTGGATTGATCCTCACAAAAAATCTTTTAACAGAAATAAAATATATTAATTGTATTTTTTAAAATGAAGACATACAATACAGCAATCAGCTATGGTTCTTCATCATCAGTCAAACTGTCATTAAATTTAATTCATAAATGGCTTGGTGTAGAGTACTTACCGTTGTATCATCTCCAGCGTGGTGGATGCTGACTCCTGATACTCCAGATTGAAGTCATAATATGACCCAAAAAAGACAGCAAGGACGCAAAGTCATGTAGTTGCTCAGGTTCGAAAAATACCTTCTCCTCCATACTGACCATCCACCGGGTTGCAGACATCAAGCTATTTCCTAAAATAGACAAACCCTTGTCAGGCTAACGCTAGTGAGTAAAAGTACAGACTACCATAACTATTACATACATTGCTACAAAAAATTATAGTGATAGAAAATATTCCTCTTACCAAGCATGATTACCCTTGGTGTAGTAGGTACGGTCATTTCCATCTCAACAGACATCTTGGTGGAAGATACCTTTGAAACATAAAAGGAAAACTCTTAAATATGAATTACTGGTAGTAATTTATATTTAAAGGGCCAGTTCACCCAGATTACAACAGGTTTTTGAGAACCTCACCCCAGAGACTAGACTAGACTTTACCCCTACATCCTGCTACCACTCTGAAACAGCGGATGTGAATGACAGTTTGTGAGGCTAAACGGATTTTTTAAAGCATTACATTCCACAAATACAGTATCTGAATGGCTAAGTACAATATGGGTTAACAAAATGTTTGTAATTTGGGTGAATTGATCCCTTTAACAAATTAATTGAACAATTCTGATTTAAGATGTGTGTTTTAAGTTAAGAGTCGATATAAAATTACATCAACCAAGATGAAGATTGAGTCCTCTTTTTCTTCTAAATGTTTTATTTTTCTCTGACGGAAGTAGGACATTGCTCTATTCCACAACGAAACCGATAATTAGCTGTGTGTTGATGTTTCTTCACATGAGTACAAAATTCTCTAAATTCTGAAGTACAAATGCTGCAGAATTTACACCTGTACATAGTTGCACCTGTTAGTACTGACTTAACTTTAAATTTGCAAGAGCATGGTTTAAACAGGTGAACAGTCCTTATATGGAACCAGGTTGGAAATTAACTTTTTTGTCCACCTGCCACTGTGGCTGAACCAACTCAAAAAATAACAGAAACCACTTGAATGTTTTCCACCTTTGTCCTCATTTACAGACTCTTATACACTATGTTGGAGATGTAATGATACTTTAGCAGGCTAACTAGCTGTAGCAAGCTCAAAGTTATAGATTAGGTTAGCTGCTCCTCTAAATTTCCAGATTATTTTGTGGCTTCAAATATGTTTGAAGAGCTGTCTTTTTACCTGTTGTCTTGTCTTTTCAAGAGTTGAAACTATGTTAGCACTCAGCAGGACAAAACTGCACAGCCACTTGGAGGGAAAAAGCTTGGGAGTTAAAAAAAAGTCATCTGACAAAAAGAAAAAAAAGAACAACGTTAGAATTCATCCTTGTTGACCTAGCTAATCTGCACTCTTAACATTTGCAAGGTCATGGTTTAAACAAATGAACAGTTATTAGATGTATTTTAAAAAAAAGGGGGGGGGGGATCAATTATCAGTTAACGTTATATTGTTCGACAAAGGATGTAACAACAATGCTAACAGACACTCAACACTGAGCTTATCTCAACCCAAAGCTAGTCGTTAGTCGCCGAGGAAGATTTAGCGGCAAAAGCCAAGCTAAAACCTTCGGTAAAATTAGCACCTTAGCTAACGTTAATTCCGAACCAGCTCAAAAAATAACACCATCATATTTTTCTATCTTTCACCTCATGCTAAGTTATAGCATTATAGCATGATGCTATAAGTTACGTTAGCTCCATCTAAAATATACATTGGCTTCAAACAGTTTTCTAAGTGTTTTTTTTACCTGTCTTGCGAAGAGCTGAAGCAGTGTGAGCCCACAGCGACAGAGCTGCACTTGCACTTGGACGGAAAAAGCTTCGGAGTTTAAAACAAACGTCATCAGAAAAACGTTGGAAGCGAAGCCACCCTTGATGACGTAGCTAGATAAACTGCATATTAATGTTAGCTAGGATGTGAAAAAAACAAAAATACATGCTCTCTTTCTGCCTTAAAATATGTTAACCACTAAAGGAGTAAAAATACAGAAACAGGGAACCACGATGAAACATCTATGATGACCGTTGGAAATCAAATAGAATTCTTACATGGCCAGCGCAAAGACATTATTAGTACAGTACCACTACTGCAATGTGTAAACAGTAAATTACAACTTCAAAACATACAGTAAGTTACTGTAATGCTATGTACTATACCCATAATGCAATGCAAATTACAGTAACTAATTGTAAAGATGTTTTATGTTAGTTTACTGGGCATTTTGCGGTATTTAGCTGTAAAAAAATACAGTAAAGGCTAACAGTGCAAGATATTATAAATACAGTACCACTACTGCAATGTGTAAACAGTAAATTACTGCAACTTCAAAACATACAGTAAGTTACTGTAATACTATGTCCTTTACCCATAATGCAATGCAAATTACAGTAACTAATTGTAAAGATGTTTTATGTTAGTTTTACTGGGCATTTTGCGGTATTTAGCTGTAGAAAATACAGCAAAGGCTAACAGTGTAGGAACAATGTGTTGCAAATGCGATCAAGCAGCTTTTTAACATTTTGTCATGTTATGCACACACACTTCAGTGTATTTTATGTAATAGACCAACATAAGTTTCTTCCCATGTGGAAATTTTGAGTTGCATTCAAACCCCATTAATCAATTTTTAAAGCCACCCTCTTTCTTTCCAATTGTAGCAGCAAGTGTCAAAGGGTTTGCCTTCACACGTCAGTAAAATAGCTCAGGTTCTGTCGGATTGAAGAGAGGGTGTCTGCACAGCCGCCTTTCGCTGGTCTTTCCATGTATTCTCAGTTGGAGTTAGGTCTGAACTTTGACTGAGCCACTCCGCTTCGATCTAAACCGTCTTGTTGCAGCTCTGCTTGCGTGTGCAGGGATGTTGAGTCTTTCGCAGTCTTAACTCTTTATGACCTAAAATTTAAAATCTTCGCCTGGACATTCTTGCTTATTTTAAATGTACGCAGTTCTTTAAATGTCCTGTGAGTAGATATATATTTGTCCATTTGTCCATAAAAACTGGAACTTTCAATGTCTAGCAAGTTATTTTGACAATGTACCGTCTATTTTAAGCGCCACTCAGATTAATTTCACTCCCTGCTACGGCGGGGAGTGAAATTACCGTAATGACCCGATATTGGCTAGAAAGCGCAACGTCTCCCCTTTTCAGAAACCATTTAAATTTTTCAGATAGCTCAAAGTGTGGCAGAATTATTACAGTACTAAAAATTTGCCTGTATCACCAGCGCTCCATTTGGTCTGGAAAGGTTAAACAGTTTTTCTAAGGATTTACCTGTATGGTGCATTAGACTGTTGCACCATGCTGCATTATTATAGTCATGGATGGACACACCAAAGGGAAGACCTGGGCAGAGGTGGCAAAGCAATGTTCCACTATTGCCCCTGCCTCTGTGTCCCTGTCTGTTCAGTTGGAACTGGTGGTGCTGGGATTATCCTGGGAACTGTGGCAGTTTCCCCAGTGGAGGGGCTTGGGCCACATTTCAGCATGATGGGTTCTTGGCTGGCCACCTACGGTTCTCTGGGCTTTGACAGTGGGTCACAGAGTCCGGACTGAGCTCTGTCTGGGATGTAGCCCCTCACATGGAGGGATTGCCCTTGTCTGATGAGGTTAATGTGAAAATATTCAAGGTAGACGAGTACCTCCGCAAGGCACCGAATTAGACGTCTGAGAGGTACTTTGTTGAATTTCAGTACACCAATGACCCAAAGAGTCCCAGCCGTAAACTCACTGCTGCGTAGCTGCGCAAGCAAGATTACTTAAAAAAATTAAAAAGTAAAATGTGGAAAACGCAAATGAGTGGTCTGTCTGTTATATCCAACGAATTGTACAGAAGAATATTCCTACACTGTTAAAGGAGCCAATCCGCCTTGACTGCCATGATTAATTACAGAGGATTAATGCACTGAAGGGCATTGTGTTGTGCATGTTTGTG
Source organism: Gambusia affinis (assembly GCF_019740435.1). Classification (NCBI taxonomy): domain Eukaryota; kingdom Metazoa; phylum Chordata; class Actinopteri; order Cyprinodontiformes; family Poeciliidae; genus Gambusia; species Gambusia affinis. The sequence goes on from NC_057882.1 coordinate 15,396,369, forward strand.
TTCTCTGAATTTAATTTTGAGGTTTGAGACAAGCACACCCAGACGTTCATTAGATGTGCTGTACTTGATACCTTGAAAAAAGTTAAAACCAGACGTCAGCAGTCAGCTGTTACGTTTAGCTGGAGGAGCAGCTGTGATCTCAGCGAGTCTCTCTGAGCTCGCCGGCGATGTTCCTTTTAGTACCTTTGCGTGAAGTTATGTTTCGCAGAGATCTCGTTTATTTGTTTGCGATCAAAGTAACTCTGGCGTTGCCACCACCTTTGTTTCTGGGAGAATATGAACTGCGATCAGGCGCAGGATGAATGACATCAATTAGACGCTGATGTAAGAGCTGGGCGATATGCAATGGTGCGATTCTTTCTTCTGATTTATGCTCTGTCGAGTTAATTTGGGGGTAGTTGTTGAGACGCTTATCAGTGAGTGAGGTAGTGCCAGATAGCAGCCAGTGGGGTGAGAGGAAAATTGAGGCCACAGGGTTGTTGTTAAGGCAACATGGGGATCTAATGAGAAACATAAAGTTTGCAGTAAAGGTGGAAGTTCTTTATCTCAGGCCACAATGAACTTCACGTGTGGAACGGTGTGCCGCAGTAAACCCACCAAATTACTGTAACCTTCTCATTGCCTGACTTGTTTTATTAAGTTCCACAAAGAAATTAAAAATGTATCTGTTCACGTATAAAGATTAAACAAGCAAAACATTTCGCACTGAATCCTTACAGTGCAAAGCGTTTCCTCTGCAACAGTTCCAGCATGGCTAAGGAATAAGAAATGTGCTTAAAATGCAGCATTTACTCACACTGTAATTTTTTACAGTTCTTTTCCTTTTTTTCTCAAGTAACCCAATCCTGAGTTGATGTATGGACTACAAATGCTGTAACTCAGTTAGAATAACCTAATTCTGGGTCCATTTATGGCCAACCCAGTCAGCTGAGGAATGGTTTTATGAGTCTCTGAATCACTTGGATTTGATTTGTGATTAAACATTCATGAATAAGACAATATGAGCTGTTTCTCTCTTTGCTCAGGGGGCGTTTTTGAAGCTCGGACTTTGACGCTTCTCTTTCGGCCGGGGGACTTAATGACACAATATCTCTCTATCCGAAAAGTGAAACCTGTCATGACGTACAGTGGGGAACAGAAGTATTTGATTATGCTCATTTAATGTGTCGTGGAGGAGTGGGCTGAAGCCCCAGTGAGTGAAAACCTGGTCAAGAATTACAGGAAACAACAAATTGTGAACTAATTATTAAAAGACAATCAAACCCTATTATTTGTATCTCTAGATATTGCGTCTCAATGCAAATTCCAGATCTCCTCACTCTTTGCAAGTGGAGAAATTGCAATATCGGCATTGTATCAAACACTTACTCTCCCCACTGCGTTTGCAGCCGCGGGCTTCCACTCTTGTTGCAGGGTTTGCCGCATCCACCCTGCCCGTTAGGTGTGAAACGTGTCTCTGCTCTTTCAGGTTGACCATCCATGCAGAGTGCCCCATGCACCTGGAGGACTTCCCGATGGATGCACACGCCTGTCCTTTGAAGTTCGGAAGTTGTAAGTCAGCCCCGCGTGTTCGAGTCCAGAGCTCAGTGGAGAGAAAAAAATCACAGCAAACAGACAAAACTTATTGTCCTCAGGAGATATTGATTACCTTTTGTTCTTCAGAACTGTTTGCATAACAAACTACTTCGAGCCACTATTGTTTGTAATGAAATATATGCTGTGAGGAGCTGGAAAAATACCCATGTATTTAACCCGGCCGCTGCCTAGCCAAAGGTTTACGACATAAGGACCGAGATTTAAACGCCATTAAAGAGGGAATATTACTCTAATGCATAATAGAGTTAAAGTGCCTGGGCAAACATTAGCCAAGCAGCAAGCAGCTTATTCCAGATATTTCTTTACCGTAGAACAGATGTCAAGCTTTATTGTAGTTCAGCACAGCAATAGAAGAGGTAGGTTAATGTTAACACATTCTCCGGGCATTGGCCCACTGAAAAATCTGCAGGTTAAATTTCAGAGCAAGAAATTCACCATAAACCTGTTCAAATCACCGTCTGGCAGCGTGTTGGATTCATAAATGCATGCATGCGCCGCTGCAAATCAAGACTGGAGTCACAGCAGCAGGTCTACACGGCCATAATTAAGGTCTTTTTTCTCTCTCTCTCTAATTGCAACGTCTAACCCGCTGGCAGGATTAGAAGCAGAAGAAGAGAATCGCTGCAGTGGGGTGGGTTTATCTGCGCGGTCTTAAATCCAGTTACTTTGGATTGGAAAATTTTACTTCCACCCCATCCACTTATGTTCAAATTAATATCAAAACACATAATCAACTAGTTTCATAATGCAAACAAAGTCAGATTTTGTTTTTAAATTAGTAAGAAAGTAAAGATATTTCCAGAGCATTTTAGGCCTTGTCCATTTTCACATTACAACCATAAATGTCTTTGTATTTTATTAGTAGTGCATAACTGTGAAGTGGAAGTTGAAGGACATGTTGCTTTTGCAAATTAAATCTTTAATACGTGACATCGTGGCATTAAGCTTCTTTCATTTAAATTTTTCTTAATGAAATCCAGTACATGATGAGTGTCATCATGTACTGGATTTCATTAAGAAAAACCTGAGCACATCGTTCCTACTGTGAGACTTAGTGGTGGCAGCAGCATGCTGTGGCAAAGCTTTCCTTCAGGAGGGAGAGGGCAGTGGAAGGTAACCTGTCTAAAGATGTGACACCTTACAGCAGAGAAACCCCCCAACATATGACGTGAAACTGTTTACATCGAAGCACATTCAGTGTTTTAGAACGGCCCAGTCAAAGTCCTCACCTAAATTCTAGTGAGAATCATTGGTGATTGTGGGGAAAACCAAAGCATTCAATTGAATTAAGACAACTATGCATCTACTCTACATTATTTAAGCTGTTTCTTCCACTTCACTGCTACTATTATCACATAAAATTCAACTAATATGTAAAGATTGTGTTAGTAAGGTATCAAAATGTAAAACAAAAAATAAGTTCTTGTAGTTCTGGATAGCCTAACGCTTCATCGGCCGCAGGAAAGCCTGTGCATTCTCAGCTCATCCCAGCTGAGACGAAACCCGCTGCTGGACACGCGTGACCTTTGAGTCCTCAGGCTGCGCCGCGTGAGAAACAATCACTGTGATCATTATAGCCACATGGGCTCAGTGGTGCCTTAGAGAACAATTGTCACTCAACACAGTCTGCCCCCTGAGTCAGGAAATTTACCATAAATCCGTATTACTGGGGAAGGGTGCCGTGCAGCAGCGAAGCTCAGTCCAGCCCGCTCTGACCGAGTTTATCTAAGATGGACAGAAAGACGGCTAACACGCTTCCTGTGGTTCACATTTCTGCTTGCTTTTCGTTACAAGATATGATGGTTAGGAAAGACCAACCAGGCTTTTATCAGAGAAGCTGTGCATGACTTAAATAGAACATGATATCGTTTGCATCGTTTGCGTTGAGCGACTTTCTTGCAATCCCGATATGTCTCCAGTTAAAAATGTGTCTTATCACCGAGAGAAAAATTAGACAAGAGAGAAAAAAGTCTGTTATACCTTGTTTTATGTAACGATTTGTTTCTTACACTCGCAAAGGAGCTTGTAAGTGAAGAGTTTCTCTTGCACTTTGGGCTGTCAATTAAAAGTTCTGATTAAGAAAGGGGGGGGGGAAATCAAATTGCCGTTTCGTTTGCATTTTGGAAACTTTGACAAAATGTTTCACAGTAGAGTGAAAAAGCTGTGCAAGCACGGCTAAAATGGGGAATAGATTTCTCAAAATTAGCAAAAAAATAAATAAATGGCTAAAGCTAGCTAGATAGCAAATACCGGTAAAGAAAAATATCTTTCATCCTGGATATCTGATTAAATAAAACACATGATCATAACTGATTACGAAAGAGGTAGAAATCTTAATTACACAAATATTACCACATAGTCACCACATAGGCAATATGTGTTGAATATATGGTAATATGTTTGCACATATTATCACACGTGTGGAAATATGTGCAAACATATTATAACATATGGCCATCAATGTGGTAATATGTAGTAACTATAGTTATCTATAGACTGCTACAATTAGATTTTGACGTCTAATTCATCTTTGCTGGGGTTTTTTTATCCTTTCGTTTCGACTCAGATGCGTACACCAACAGTGAGGTGATCTACCTGTGGACTCAGGGAGACGAGAGATCTGTCGCTGTGGCAGAGGACGGCTCACGGCTCAACCAGTATGACTTACTGGGTCACGTCATTGGCAAAGAAACCATCAGTTCCAGCACAGGTATATACCACACCACGCCACACTGTAACAGACTAAATGAAAATCTTTTTTCTTTTTTTTTTTGGTATTTTGTGCAAAGCATTAGCGTTTTGCAGGCAGGTCAGGTAGAATTTCAAACTAGTTCATCACACGATTCCACGTTTTGATGAGGTGAAAAGGTTAAAAACACTGGATGAGTCACAGTAAGACGCTTCCGTCGAGAAAAAAAAAAAAAAAGAAAAGTTTTGTTTTTCTGCTTTCGTTCTGCCGTAATTTCAACCGTTTCATTGATGTCAGCTTCGGCCGGCACTATTTCCACCGAACGCTCTGCTATTTTCTTCTGTTATTTCTGAATTATTTAAATTGTTTGGGTATACTGTGAAAATGATGACTGTTACCAGTTTTTTGTGGGGTGAGGGGGGGGTTCCCAGGCGAACTGCTCAGCATATTTGCAAAGATAATATGAGAAAGTGTGCCAGAGGTGAAGGTTTGCTCAAATGTGTTGAGGCCCGTAGTCCAGAGTCAGCTTTAATAATTGCTCAAATTAAATGTAAATATCTTCTAGCCTAAGCTCGTTGGTGTATAAATGTGTATCTCTTCATCACACTACGGGGGTCATTTTATCTTTCACACACAAACGCTTTTATTCTAACACTAGAGGACATAAAGTTTATTACAGCAAATTAAGGCAAAGGTATCGAATTAGCTGTGCCAACAGTGATGCCGATGTCAAGGTTTATGAAATATACATAATTGGTGTGGATCTGTTCAAAAGTGCCTTTTGAAAATATGCCGCTTTTTTTCCCCCACACTCCCAAAAGTAAACAACATGCAATTTTAATCATGTCTTCTGCTGTGTTTAAAAATGTTTGCTGTGATTATATTTCCACGGTTGGCATGGAAATCTCTGTGTTTTCTGTATGTCTGCATCTTAATCCTGCTTAAGGGAAGAGACCTGAAGGAACCCGGGATGTAATGCAACCCTTAGAAAACGTTAAGTCTTGAGGCAATAGTCAATGACTCAGTGTGATATTGGTCAACACTCGTGGGTATAGAAATAGATTCTTCCTTGTGTTGTGAGGTTAGCTTGCAGTGTAAGGCAGCTGAAGGCCGAACAACCTGGTGAACCTGCTGTTTGTTAAAACCGGGATCAATGAAAGCCTGGAGTCTACTGATGGTCTGTGAGGTTTCTCAGGGAATCATCTTAACATCTGTATACAGTCAGAGCTGTACACAAGCAAACACCAGTGTTTAATAAACAAATTACAGCATTTTACATTTTATGTGATAGACCAACGCAAGGAAATCTGAAAAGTGTGGGGTGTATTTGGATTCAGCCCACCTGAGTCGATATTCTGTACCTCTAACAGCTCCATACTTCTCGACACAAAACCCTTTTTTTAACCCCGTTTTCTTAAAATAGCTTCAGTTAAAACTTTGCTTGGTTTATATTTTCAGCCTCTTAAAGGTTCATTTCCACTGCGGAAACCAAATTAGAATCAGACAAAAGTGGGTACAAATCTAAGAATGGCTGCCAAGAATGTTTTACATCATGGTTTGCAATTAAACATCATCTTGATTCTTAGCAGCTTGCATTTAAATAAATTTAGAAAAATACTCATCCTTATGGGAGTTTGGACGTACAACAATTTCATCTCCATGGACACAGAGAGGATGAATAATGAACTCATAAAAGCCTTTTTAAGATATTTTACAGGAAACATTAAAATATTCTTAAGTGTTCATGTTCTGAGATAAAGATTAGCATTTTTGCAATGCCCCAGGATTGTAAGTGTGATTGGAGACACCCACAAGCTGCAGCAGCATGTGAAAGAAACTCCTACAGGAAATCTCAAAGAATTACCTATTCAGTGCTGAGACCGGTTTTTATTCAGTTTCTTTGCTTAAAGACCATGAAATCTTGATAAATTGTGTCTTCAGATAGCTGAAAAGCTGAAAGAGAGGATTCTACCTGCACATTTCCACCCTGTTTGGAGTGGCAGTCTGCGGCTTTGAAACCAGAAAACAATCTGAGATGAGTTGCTGTTTTCGTCACATTTCACAGTTTTTATGGCCGCTGTATTAAGCGGGGAGATGCGCACTCCAAGGTGAATCAAACAAAACAAAAAAATCAGAAGATTAAAATCGAGGGGGGGAAAAATGACCCAATAATCAAAATGACCTTTATCAATCAATCAGTCACATTTTATTTTTATAGCACCTTTCATCAACAAGACATTTCAAAATGATTTTTATCATAAAAACACAAAGTCGTAGAACAGAGTCAACACTTAAAACATTACATTTTGTCAAGTGCCGTCAATCACATCAGATTGTTGATTAGTGTTTCATTGATTGGGTTCCAGAAGCATCTCTAAACAGGCGGGTTTTCAGTCTAGACTTAAAGGAACTCAGCGTTTCAGCTCATTTTGCAATTTTCTGGAAGTTTGTTCCAGATCTACGGTGCATAGAAGCTGAATGTCTCTATGCCTGGTTCTGGTTTTTACGCCTTTGCTGCCAGAATCCCTCTGCATTTAGCTTGATCTCTCACTATCAATTCTGAAGCCGTTTCCTGTGCATTGAGAAGAAAAATCTCCCCGCAGCATGATACTGCCACCTCCATGTTGTGCCCTGGGGACGGAATTAAAATTGTGGAGAGCACTTTATTTCTCTCTTTTTTTTGTAGACTTCACTTAAATATGTGCTATAACTATCTAATAACACTTATACAGGATTTTGACATCCCGTATAACCACAGCTGTCATGTGACGTAGCTCTCAGGAGGCGACTCGCTGCGACTTCATGTGTGACAGAACACAAACAAAGCACACCCGTGCTTCGCTCGCACTTTCAAGAGCAAGACTTTTAAATAACCGTACTTCTGACAACGTCCTGCGCAGTCGATTTGACCGCGGCGGCTCTTCAATGCTTCGAAAACACAAGGAACTTTCAGGAACGCCTAAACTACATTTGTTGAACTGGTTTAGTCTAAAAAAAATAAAATAAAAAAAAAAAGCTAATTTTTATTCGAGTTAGTTTCTAATGATCTGTAGAGAGGGGCTGAGGGAAGTTTGAGCCTCTTCAGCCGTGGTCGGATTCTGGTCAGAGAAACCACCTCAGGGAAGCGGGAGCCTCTCGTATCTCTGCAGCACAGATTGCAAAAGCGGGAGTGAGAGCCAACGCTTAGGGAAAGTGTGAATCTGGCCGTTTGCTGCCATCAGTGGCAAATACAAACACTGGAGAGCGATGCAGGCTCACACTCTCCATACAAATATATATCTACAGATAGGAGTGGCAGAAAGGAAAATGTCAATGTTCTGTAAACGGGTTAAGCCACCTGAATAACTACTGACTTACTTGTGGTTTTGAATCTCCTTGAGATGCGGCACGCTGCATTCTGATATTACCCAAATGTACCAGGAGGCTTTTAAAATTCAAATTAATGTGCAGAAAATGAAAAGTCCATGAAAACATCTTTCTTCGGCTGGATGTTTTTCCCCACTCATGCTTGATTGCACTTCTCTCGTTGAAATGGAAAGGCACACATGTTTTCTTTTTTTGTTTTTTTTGGTTTGTTTGTTTTGTGGGGCTATTTTTTCTTCTTTTTTTTTTTTTTTTGGCCATGGCGACTAATTAAACACATCTGAAATCATCAAAATCTTCAACAAGCGAGCTTAATTTACAAGTTATTTCGATCTTTAATTAGGGTTGTATTCAAATCCTTTTTTACTGTTTGTTTTTTTTTATTTTAAAGATTTTAGTCTAATAATTTTGTGCTGTAACTACGTCTGAAGAAAGGTCTTTACAACTTGTTTTGTCTCTCTGCCCCTGTTTTTGTTTCCCTCAGGAGAATACGTAGTGATGACGACATATTTCCATTTGAAAAGGAAAATTGGCTATTTTGTGATTCAAACCTACCTTCCGTGCATCATGACAGTCATACTGTCTCAGGTCTCCTTCTGGCTTAACAGGGAATCGGTTCCTGCCCGCACTGTGTTTGGTGAGTGCCACTAATTGCTGCTTGGTTTCTTGATCAGTTAAGAATATTAAACTGAGTTTCCATATAATGCAAAAAAAAAAAAAAAAACCCACATGCAACGACTTCCTTCCCCTTGCTTAAAGTGAGTTTTGGGTAATTTAGATAAATCGGAGCACATACATTTTAACAACAAAAATAATCCCGTAGGGCAAGATTGCATATTTTCAGTTTCTGAGAAAAATAAACTTGGGACGTTTCTTGCAGAAACTTGTCTTTTCTCAGTATGAAGTTCAGTGTTTTTGAGAGAAAATGTGCTATTTTACAAGCAACTAAACAGAAAATGAGAAGACATTTACTAATATCAATGAGAATATTAGGTAATTAATATATTTATTATTGTTTTGATGTTAGAAATTATAGGAAGTGGCACGGAATGCATCATAGGAGGGGATTCAAATTTGAAGAAAAGAAAAATGTCCACATTGTAAAAGTTTTTCCCAAAATGAGGAACAAATGGGGGAAAAGAATGAAAATAAAAGTTGGAAAAACCGAATTATTGGGTTTACAAAACAATATGCACTAATTTTCTATCTATCCTACAGTTTAGTTAGTCTGTTTTTACTGATATTTACTGCTACCTAACACCCAACCAGCTGGTTGCTAGGGAAGCATGCCAAGAAAAAACGCTTTTCCGTCCTGCAGATGTGAACCCACATTTTGACTTTAGCTGAATCCTTTGGTCAAACGAGACAATGTTTTGGTTATAAAACCTTGAGGTGAGCTTAGTATGAAAAAAAAAAAAAAACTAAAAAAATATGCAGACATGGAGGATCTGTGATACTGTGGTCCTGTTTCACCAGGACATTTGAAACAGTCAGTAGGTGGCAGTAAGCTAAAAGTGGGTTAGCATTGGTCGGTTTTGCATGCTAATAAACCAAAACGTGGTAAAATCAATAGAAAATGGTTCATAGATACAAAGTCAGCCTTCTTCTGAGGATCTCAGTTCCCAGGAGTAAATCCTGTAGAAAATCTGCACTCTAAAAAGTGTTTTTAGTTGTATTTCATTTTATGGACCTATTTACTTTAATCTCACTTTCTGTATTTGGTTCAGTGATGACAACTTACTTTTTTGTGTTCAATTAGCTTGAAAGTTACAGATCTAACTTACTAAAATGACCTTAATTAACTTACAAGTACTTTTTACTTTGACTTTATTCAAAACAATTGAGTTCAATGCCAGTTTCATATCCTATATATCAATATATTGTGATCATCCAACTCAGTCCATTAACAGGTTTTCCCCCAGTGAACAGTATTATAAGCCTGGCGGGCCACCAGGCTTCACTTGTGCCCCCACCAGGCTAAGCATTGCTTATTTATTTAAGTTTTTTTAAAACGCTTGCATTTTAATCTTCCAATCTTCCAATAACACGTAATTATCAAGTGATATTTTCAAATTTCCTGTCAACTTTAAATGTTTTTTTAACTAAAAAACACGGCTGGCCGCTAAGTGAATAACTGCTGAGCTTCCCAACACTGGGCTTAGCAAGTTTTCTGAGGCAAACCTTGTATTAAGTTTCTCCAACTCAATTTACTAAGTTTTTATAACCTAATTCATTGAGTTGGATAAACCTAATTGAATTACTTGAAGCAGTTCAGTTACGTTGGTTGAATTAATTTCTCCCACTTTTCCTCTATTGCAGAAAACATATAAATACAAGAACTATAGCCATAAAAAAAATTGAATATGACTCTTGACAGAGGTAGCAAGCTTGAATCCATCAGAACATAAACGAATTACCATATATTTATTTACAGTTTGTTTTTATTGGAGAGGCATTGGAAAATATGAAATAAAAGTTGTAATCACACTATCCAGCATTCCTCCAAGTGGCTTATAATCAACCATCACATACTGATTCGACTAAAAAGTGGTCTTCCTAAAGAATATGGCGTTTATTTACTTTTTATCTTCTCTTATGGGCTTTTACCAGGTTTTTATCATTAAGTATGATTCAATCAATGTAGGAATTTCTTATTATTACATAGCTCTGAGAATGAATAATCACTCTGCTCACAAAAACTATTTTCCTCTTAGCAAAACACCGTAACTAACTTAATATAATTCTTTGTATCTGGAAGTTTTTTATGATTCCTCAGTCGTGTCTCACTGAAACGGGTTGACCTCCCTTGCTCTTCGATTTCAATCATCCCCTCTGCCTCTTTTTTCAACCATACATGTCCATTTTTATGAGATAAGATAGATTGTAACGGAGACAGGATTGTTTTTGTGTGGTTGGATGGGCAGCCGTTGTCCGAGCCAAATCTCATTCCCGCCACTGCTAAGTGAAAAGGCTGGGATGCGAAATGATCTGTGAAATTTTCAGCTTACACCTCAGTGGATTCATTTCCCAATTAATGTCATTTTAGTAGACAGAGATCTGCTGTTCGCTTTTCACAGTCTAAACTTTTTGCTGACGATAACACGGGCCCGTTAATGACGCCGCTTGCACCAAGTGTACAGTCGGGCTCGACGTTACCCACATCCCGATCAAATTTAGACTCATGTCTTATTTTTATTCTTCCAAGAATCTTGTTTCTGATTGGAAATGACACAAGGGGAATCGATGTGAGGAAGAAAATTCTTCTTTTTTTTTATTCACATTTTAAGAAAAGAAATGTCGTGTTGAAAGTCAGACGGAAACGTTATCACACCAATCAAGCGCTTGTTATTTCTGACCAGCTTTTATATTTCACTATTTCACCAGTTTTTAAGGTTGGAAGACCTTTTAATCTTTAGCTCCCTCCACAGATTCAACATCAGATTCATGTCACAACTCTGCGCCGCTCAAAAGCGTCAACATTACTTCCAGTCAGAATAAACAATTTGACAAAAGTAAAAGAGTCCTTTAAAGCTAAATCTACCAGAGAAGTGAATCGCTCTGAGCCAAACCAGCAGAAAGCTCCCTTCTTTCTGAACAACGGAAGCCAACATAAAATGTGGTTATATAATGGTACTACAACACTGTTTTTGTTTCTTTTAATTATTTATTGCAAATAGATGGTTTATTCTCTCAAATTCCTCTCCACTCACCGCCATAGAGGGCTCCACTTATCCATTTATCATTAATTTAACAATTCTTGCATCAGATTTGTTTAAGACAGAATAAAAGGGACAGGAACACAGAACAATAGATGCCTTGTAATGCTGTAGTGCAGTGTAATGCTGGTTTCTGGTCGTCTGAACTCGATGTACTGACCCTGTGCACTTGTGATGTTTACACGTCAGTGAACTGTGTCAGCGTTACGAAGCGCTGCGATCTGATTTCTGATTTATATGAAGCCGCTTATGTAAGACCTTCGACTTCCAATTTCATCTAAAAGTCCAAATTCAAGTTAGATCATTGATTTTAAACGCACACTCTGAACCCGGACTGCAACTAATCTAGTTATCGATCAATCTGTGGATTATTCTGGATTAATTGGATTTTTAAAAATGCCACATTCGGCAGAGTTTTCATTGAAGCTTTTTACACAGTATTAGAAAATGCAAGTAAACAATTTCATTACTTCTTTTAATGAGAACATTTTTTTTCATTTTTTGTATTCACAATTGTAATGCAAAGGGTGCTTAATAGGAGATTTTTATTATTATTGTTATTATTATTATTATTATTATTATTATTATTATTATTATTATTATTATTATTATTATTATTATTATTATTAGGGTTTTTTTGTTGTGTTTATTTTTTTGCAGAATATGAATCATGATATTATTGCTCTTGAGGAGTTCTGAACGTATTTACAAACAAATAAGTAGTTTTTTTGTTTGTTTGGTTTTTTTATTCTAAATGCAAAATGAATAGATTTTTCAGTGCACAGGGTCAGTGCTGCCTTTTTTTTTTCTTTTTTTTTAGGTCTATATACTCCAGTTAACGATCAATCGATTACTAAATTAGTTGACGACTATTTGACTAATCGATTCATCACGACTAATCGTTTCGGCCCTACTCTGAACCGATTAAAAGTTACAAATATTGTACAGGAAAAACTCTTAGCTGCCCTGAACCTCTTCGTTTGTGTTTTCCTTCTGTCCTCAGGGGTCACCACGGTCCTAACCATGACCACTCTGAGCATCAGTGCTAGAAACTCCCTCCCTAAGGTGGCCTATGCCACTGCCATGGACTGGTTCATGGCAGTGTGCTATGCCTTTGTCTTCTCTGCCCTGATAGAGTTTGCGACAGTCAACTACTTCACCAAACGCAGCTGGGCGTGGGATGGGAAAAGAGAGGGCATGGAAATAAGGGTGAGTGATGAAACAATCGACACGGCATACATGGATCTATCAACTGCAAGAGCATGAGGAATCCGAGAATGCTTTTTAAAAATAAGTCGGGGTGGGAGGGGGGGTTTGCACTTAATACATATCATTAACTTGGATTTTGACCTCGATGTTAAAAATAATCTTCAGAGTTTTGGCCACACATAGCAGGTTCCTTTTTAAATAAATAAAAAAACACAGCCTTGAGTGTTCTTTAAAGACTTTAAAGAGGCCTTTTATTTATTCATTAGCAGCCAAATGGAACAGGAACACTGAGAGCAAAAGCAGGAGTAAACTCCCAGAGACGTTGGCCCTGATTTACAATCGCAGCATATGTTCAGTGCTCATTTTAAAAAGGCAGCGTGCGTTCGCGCTCGCTAAAAAAAAAAAAAAAAAGAAGAAGAAGAAAAAAGACTCCATCCTTACATCTTGCATGCTGATCAGAGAGAGAGCGTGCTTCACTTCAAATGAATCACCTCAGGTTTTACCCTTTCCCTCCGTATGAAAGCAAGATAAATCAGAACCTGTACAGTTTCTATTCACCGGTACAGCAGGGGCGTTTGTGCGTTGTTTACAAAGATACAAAAAAACAAAGAGTACATTTCCGATAAAGTTGTGCCACAAAAATATAACTTTGGTGTTTTAGTACTTTTTTCTTCTGCATGTGACCCATTTAAAGTACTGGTTGCAGTCGGAGCATACAGCTTAATATGAATATGAGCATAACCTGCTTAAATAGATTTCACCTCCGTTTCACATGATCACATCTATTTTCATATGAGACACAGAGAAACAAATGACACTTTTATTCATTAAGGGGAAAAGTGCTTTCCAAACCCACCTGGTTCTACGTAAAAGTACATTTTTGGAGTGGCTTTGAATGGACAATTTCTGGCTGAATCACGCTCAGTTCATGCAAAGACCTCTTCTTCAATCTGAACATAAATGTAAAAAAGAAGAAATGAATGTGGGGTTTTTCTGTTTGGTTTTTGTAGCACCCAAAACTTTCCTTTTTTTTTTTTATTTCTTTGAGTCTACTTCAAACTGCTTGATAAGTTTTATTTATTTTGTATTTAGTTGAGGGAAAACGAATTTAGCTTTCCATTAAATGTGGTTAATTAGTTGCTTCACAAAAACAAGGGACATGGGGGTCAGTTTCTTGACACGGGTCCAGGTTGGTTTGGACAGCCTCCCCTTCCAATAAGTATCATTTAAAAACTGCATTTTGTGTTTTTGTCTGATTTTAAAATGAGTGTGATTATTTGAAACATGTGAGGTGGGGAAAAAAAAAGCCAAACTGGAAGAAATTTCAGTGGAAAAATGCCAAACCAAATAAAAAAAAATAATTTAAAAAAAGTCCTACATAGTTTGGAACTCCATCAATGAGAGCTTCATAAAAAATAAAAATAAAACATGTTTCTTTGACAGTTTTCTCTGGTTCAGCATGTTAAGAGTCAGATGTCAAGTATTCGCTTTGATTGAATTTGCAGCGTTGAAATCTCATCCGGAATGTAAACAAACCGTCGTCCTCCTCCCAAAAACAGGATTTAGATCTACATACTCCAGTGTATAATTAATTTTGGCTTTCAGATCAGCGTCGGCACTTCCTAGCAGATCCACGCAAAGCGTCGGAGAGATGTCAGAATACAATAAATTCAGATGCATAACACGGCAGAAAAGGCTGACAAATGTGAACTTGGAAAAAGATTTTCTCCTCCTTTGATTATCTTTTCACTTCGGTGAAATGTTTTGTCTTGTATGAACAAATGTTCCCACAAAACACACTGCATGGTTAGTGTTTAAAGCCATGATTAAACTTCTGTGGTAACGCTTTCTGCGATGTAATTGCTCTTAATGCTTTATTTACAGTGTTATTTCTGGTTTCCTTAAATTTTTTATGTATGCCAGCATAAGCTGTTCTCACATTGTCAACTTGGATCCTGAAACTATATTTAACGGAGCTTGAACAAGGCAGGATTGAAGTCATTCACATTTTAACACACCACTGAATATATACTTTAACACATGAAAAATAAAATAAATAGATCAGGCATCTAAATTTTGAAGCTGTTTCTGTTTCTTTTCTTCTTTTTTTTTTTTTTAGCTTTAATGAGAGCAATTAATCTCCTGAGATATGCAAATAACTAACAGCTGTATTGACAAAATGGCTTTACAGAATGCTTGTAAAAACCAACAAAAAAGAAAAAAACCCCACAGTAAACATGAAACTGTCTCAAGAGTCGCTGACAAAGCACATCAAAACACTTATCAGTCAGAAACACAACGAAACTCATTTCAGCTGCGACAGACTGTCACAAATCTATTTTTGCTGCATATGTGCAAAGTGTTTGACCCAATCAATGGCGCCTCTGCGCTTTTATTTATTTATTTCCTTTTTTTTTCTATAGCGTGACATCTGGCCCTGAGACTGACAGGCCGAAATGCAGTGGAACTTTTTTAGTCAGCGGGGAGAGTTTCCTTCCTCTCTGAAGGCTGAATTTAATGGCGACAGCCTGGGCTGCGTTCTCAGGGGCTCTGCTGAGCACGCAGTTGTCATGATAGATAAAACGGAACGGGGTCACACGGACATACAAGACTCTGCCGTCGCGTTTCCTACAGATATAAACAACTGGAAAGCAGTGGCATCGGAGTTTAAATGCGCAGCCTTATGACAAATGGAGCAAAAGATTTGATCTAATGCAATAAACCGTCAGACGAAAGAGCGTCTCTATGGAGTTTAGAGTCAGGTTGTCGTGTGGACTTTGAAGCTCCGTGGCGTCTAGCGACAAGTATACCCTCAACTTGAACGTTTGTCATTACGACCAAAACTGCGTTTTATTGGGATTTTATGCAATAGGTGAACAAAATGGTGCATAATTGTGATGTGGAAGGACTTAACAAGTAAAAACATGAGAATTGTGGTATTTCATTTGAATTTAGCCTCCTTAATTTGGATACCATAAACCTACCAAGATGTGAGCGTTCACAGAAACCGACAGCTGCAAAAACTGCAGCTACACTAAAAAAAGTAAAATAAAATAAATTAAAAAACCACATAATTTTACCATATATTGTTTTGTGTAGTTTCTAGTCCAAAAATCTCAATTTACTTGAAATTCAACAAAACTAACTTATAAGTAACTTTTCAGTAAAGTGCAGGAGCTCTACTGCACTTTACAATACTAGATCAGAAAATTTATCTTTGTCAAGATAAATGTTTTTTTTTTTTATCTTGACATTGATTTAAAAAAAATCAATATTAAAGAATTGTTGATATAAAAGTTCCTATACTTTGCTGAAAAGTTACTTGTAAGTTTGTTTTGTGTTATTTTAAGAGTATGATGATATTTGCATTAAAAATTAGTCCTAAAATACTTTGTAGGATTTATTTTTTTTTTTAGTGCAAAATGTGTTGGACAGAAAAGTCACTGATAGGTGTGACAGTTTTCTGGCAGAACTACTTCACACTCATGTAAAAGAAAACATAAAGAAAGCCACAATCTGCTGTGGTTTGGCGGCAGCATCATGCTGTGGGAACAGCAAAGTTTATTGGAAAATGGTTGGAGCTAATTCCAGACTCTTCTTTGACAAGGAATGCTTTTTTGAAAACGTCTTGTTATAGTCCTTGCACCTCTCAGTTATTTTGAATTTTTTGAATGGTAAATGATGTTAAAAACACGTTGAGGCTCATGGCTGCAACATTGCAACATGTAGTAAACATCCAGGGGCATGAATACTTTGGCTAAGAGCCGTACACCCAGTAGCAGACAATTATTTTTAATATTTGTTTTCACATCCCCGACTGTTATCAAACCCATGTGAAATGGTTTACTTTAATGTCGTTTTGTGCTTCTTACTTTCTCGTCACCTTATTTTCTGTCTGCCACGCCGTGCGCCTAATTAGCTCTCCCCTTTACAGCTGAAGGTGGGCTCATCTCAGGAATTAGCCTGAGGGTGATTGACAGCGCTATGACCCTCCTCCTGGCTCTGATTGGCAGATGGCAGCAATAGCACAGGGAGAAGAAGGAGGATCTTGATGTTTTTTCAACAGATTATCTGTCTCATATCATAATGTGAAAACATAGTGACAGTTTTTATGCAAAAAAAAAAAAAGATTTTTACTAAAGCTACTCCAACAAAACGTCTTTTTGTCTTAATATGGCGCCTAATATCCAACTAATGAACCAGGAAGGAGGTTTTAAAACAAAGCGACAAAACATGCAATAAAACATGCAGATAAAGGATTAATAGAGGTCGTCCATTGAACCTACATCTAAATAAAAACAGTCATTCCAGAACCACACAGGCACAAGCGACGTCATTATGTCTCTCCATGTGCTGCCCACACTCTCATTCCCCCACATGCTTACTCACTTCAGGCTATTAGACATGCCAACATTTCATCTCCAAACATAGAGGGGGTGGCGACTGTCCCAAGGTTTGCTCACAAGCACACTCCCAGCTGCAAGCAGTGAAGCACAGGGCAGCACAATCGCTTAATCACCCTGAGACACATTTCAATTCTTAAGCAACAATTTGCCAAAGTTATGAGGACAAGGTCAACGGATGCATTGTGATGTTTTCTTGCCTTCGGCCAGCCCAATTACTTGGACTAGTGCATGCAGATCTTTTAAGCAGAAGTAAATTATGTGCTGTGACACATTAGGTTCATAACAAAATGCATCCAGCCCAATGCCACAGATGGTTTCCCCAATAATTAGGCCCAATAAATTAGCGCAGATGACAGCCCAGCTAAAAAGCAACAGAAAACAACTCTGTACAGCTCATTTGTCAGGTTAGCGCTGCACAGAACATCCTTAACGCTAAAGACCAGGGAGCTGAATGATCTTTGATTAAGGTCATACGACACTTGAATGTCGTAATTAGTTTTTCCTGCTGATCCAAGCTGTCACTGTGATGAAGGGGCCTCGTCGGGGGATAGATGGGAAAACGTCCATTTATCTGGGAGCATCACTGCAACCCTGTTAGCTTCATTAGACCTCAACAAGATTTGCTGCCCAAGCAAACCGGGGATCATTCTCTGTTCGTAGCTCTTCTTGTTTCACACACATTTCCTCCTCAGCTAAAGTCAATGTGTCGTCAAAAACTGTGTTTTTTTAACAGATCCACAATTGCTCATATTTGTGTCATAACTGACATTTGCCCGTGCACTTTGCTTAAACATACGTCCCAGATGAAAACAGTATTGTGCTTACTTTTTAAAGAACTGTGTGCAGAAAGTTTGGAAGGGAAACGAGGACGTTAGTTGCAAAGTATTTACACCCTTCTACCGTTTTGACGCTTCAATGTGTTTTATTAGGGATTCTGTTTAATAAACCAACAAAGAGTGGCGCATAATCGCAATAGGAATAAAAGGAAACTTGGATTTTACACTTTTGTTTGCAAATAGAAGTCAGAGAATCCTTTCAGTTGTATTCGGTCCCCTTTAATCTGTCTGAAACAGAGTTATGCTAACAAGGTTGAAAGAGCTATTACCTTTACACATGCTAGAGTGTATAAAATAACCGAGACTGCGAACTAAAATATTTACACTTACACATGCTCTCCATTAGTGGTGGGCATTTATCGTATCATTCATCATTTATTGCGATAAATTTCTTATCGTGATAAGAATTCTGATTTATTATACTCACAATAAATCCTGATTAATGATGTTTAAAAACCTCCAAAGGCTGTCAGTGCTGCTAGGATTGTTGGTTTTACTTTTGTTTTTCCTATTTTTTGTTCAATGAAAATATCAAGAAGTATCAATACATTTGAAAATATGTTTACTATAGTTGCTGTGTGCTGCTTGCGACACAAGTCACAATAGTACTACAAAATATCATAATAAAACTTAAATTTTATGTCCATATGCCGCTGCTGCTCTCCATCCAATCTGAATGAGCTTCAGTGACTGTATGTTCACACCTGTTAGATATATCCCCAAACACAGTGTACATATTGTCTTCAAATATGCACTACTTTGTTTTACACCGTCACCGAAGAAAGTACGTCGAAATTTTGTGGAAACATTAAGCGGTACGAATAGCTTTGTCTTAGACGATGCAGTTAGAAAAATAAATCGCTTCACACAAAACAGGAGCACTGGATCTGAAACTCTGCACTCTTCCAGTCTTGATCTGAAAGAGGTCGCAGTGAGAATGACTGGTGCACAGGAAATGATCGCAGTACAAACCCACAGCGCGAGCCACACAGGAAACCAGAAGTGAGCTCAGTAATCCATCTTACTGCCCTACTTGTTTTCCCCACATCCAAATTGCTCGTTGCACTGTGCGCCGTCAGACTGGCAGGATCCTCCAGAGATGCGAGTTTGGTTATGTGAGAGTGCCAATGTGGCAAATAAAACTGTGTCTTCTCCGAAGTGAAAGGCGCCGCAATCGCACGGCTCCAGAAGCAGGAAGACGGCGGACCCTCCAGCTTGCTCTATCGCACACAGCCTTTGTCATGTTTGCTTTATCACTAGCTGTTTGCCTGAAGAGGCCTGGCTGCCTTCATTGATGCAGTTTGTCAGACATGTTTTCAGGCGCTGTTTTTTTTTTTTTTTGTTTTGTTTTGTTTTGTTTTTTTGTTTTTGTTTTTTTTATTTTTTTGCTTTGTTTCTAATCCTGCTCTGTGCTGTTACTGCTACTGCTAGCAGTACCAGACGCCAGTCCAGCCTGGTTCTCCCTCCCACGGGCCCCCTAAAAACAAATAACATAAAACCATGAGAACTGTTCCAATTTTCTGCACTCTTTATCTCACAAGCTCAATATTCTCGTCATGATATTTTCACTCATGACATTTTCCTCTTGCAATCCAGATTTGTGTAATATACTATTGATTTGACATTATAAGAGCTGTAAAAATGTAGTAAAATAACATAAAAAAGAAAGTCACCTCCAGCTAGATAGTGATGAATAGATTCTGTAAGTTGGGTAATTCTAATATAATTGGTAAACTTTTTTTCTTTTCTACTTTTCTTTTCAGGAACCGTTTCAGGCTAACATGGCCAGGATTAAAGATATGGTTAGGCTTTTGTTTTGTTCTTGTGTGTGTCTCGTGTCTCGTGGTGTTGCTTCTATTTCCTCTTTATGAGTTCAAATGGAAGTATTGTTTAGTCCACTGCCCTGCTGCGACTCACGACCTTAACTGCCTTCTTCCTTTCCAGAGAAGAGAGTCGGCCACGCTGACTAAAAAGGCCAACAACACCTTCAACATTGTCGGCACCACCTACGGCATCAACGTAGCCAAAGACCAAGGCTTGACGACCATTTCCAAAAGCGCCCCGGGACCGTCGATCAAACACTCCTTTCTGCACAAAATGGACGACCCCTACACAGAGGCCAAGAAATCCTACAACCGCGTCAGCAAAGTGGACAAGATCTCGCGCATCATCTTCCCAGTGCTGTTCTTCATTTTCAACTTGGGCTACTGGGCTACGTATGTCAACAGAAAGCCCGCGATCATGAAGGCAAACAACCTAAACTGAATTTCACCGACTGTTGGCTTTCGGAAGACAGATAGCTAGATAGATAGGTAGGTAGGTGCAGGAAAAGCCAAGTCCATCGCATCTTAACGTGTGTGTTCGTGTGTGTGGGTGTGTGTGTGCGCGCATGTCTCGTGTGTCTGTTTTTTTTTTTTGGTTTTTTTTTCTTAAAGTTTGATATTTTTTGCACGGCTGTTATTGTTGGGAGGCAAATCTGGTTTCCATTAAACTCACGTGCGGCGGCGGGCCTCGGAGGAAGCACATTTTCTCATCAGTCTGTGTTTTGCGCGGCGTTTCTTTTTCTCCACCCCACACTCAGCTCTGGCCCTGTTCCCTGTTGTGGTTTAATCCCTTGCTGTATCTCGATTGCTTGCCATTTCGTACAGTAGTCGAATTGTGCGCCCCCCTGTTTTGACATGTTTTGGGTTTGTTTGTTTTTTTGTTGGTGTTTCATTGCTTATAATAAGTCAGCACACGCATGCGTTTTCTGTTCTCATCGCGACTCATTACCAGTGATAAGGCGCCGACAGGCCGCACGCACACAGACACACACCGATACCGCCGAAAACACGAGGAAAGCCATCCTCTGGCCGCTTTATTGTGCTTCTGTTGGTTGGGGCAGCCTGTATAGTTTTATAGGAACATCATTAATAATTGTCAGAGTCTGGCCTTCAGCTCCTGCTGAAGCTCAGCACACACAATGCAGCCTCGAAGGGCTGCATGTACATTTTCTAGTCCACTGGCTCTTATTGTTTTAACTGGCTGATTATGTTCAACGACAGATAATATACGTGCCTTGGTGAAAACACTCATCACAAAGAAGGAAAAAAGAAAAAAGAAAAAGTCAGACATGGCCACATTTGCACTTCCAAATGTGCGTTTGCTTTGCAAAAATATTTACTCCCCTTAAATCTCTTCAAATTTTGCCCTGCTACTACCACCAACTTCAGTGTGTTTTATTGAGATTTTATGTGGCAGATCAGCACAAAGACCTGCAGGAATGTCAAGTTTAAAAAAAATTATATTTAGTTTTTCTCTCTTTTTTAAGGTACAAGTCATAAAAATATAGCAGGCATTTGTTTTCAGCTCCTCTGATTCATTCTTTACAGCTTCTGTTTTGTCATTGTTTTTTGAAAAATAGCTCAAACTCTTTCAGATTGGCTGGAGAACGTCTATAGAAATAATTCATATTGCAAAAGACTCTCAGTTAGATTGAGATCTGGACTTTGACTGGACCATTCAAGCACATCAATATACTTCAGGTCTAAATCCAGCGTCGTATCAGGTTTTCACGTCGTTTCCTTCAGTGGTTCCACCAATTGGCAAGGAGTGAACAGGTTTTTCAAGGGGTTTTGTTTGTTTGACAGAGTGCAGCTGAAAAATGTCAGAAACG
This sequence comes from Gambusia affinis, assembly GCF_019740435.1. Taxonomy (NCBI): domain Eukaryota; kingdom Metazoa; phylum Chordata; class Actinopteri; order Cyprinodontiformes; family Poeciliidae; genus Gambusia; species Gambusia affinis. The sequence continues at coordinate 15,417,839 of NC_057882.1, forward strand.
TTGCAATTTTGGAGCTTAATCGAACCAATTCCACCAGATTATCAGGAGGGAAAACAGCCTAACCTGGGTGACTTCTGAAGACTGTCGGCTGCATTTTCAGGATAAAAGAGGCTGAAAACAATTATTCACCACATTTTTTCAGATTTCTATTCGGAAAAGGCTTTGAAAGACATTTTCTTTTCACTTTATAATTGTGCAACATTTTTGAGTTGCTCCCTCACAAAAAAATCCTTAAAAAACACATTAAAGTTTGTCTTTGTAATGTGACAGAGTAAGAAAAAACAAGTTTTTAGGGGTATTAATGCTTTTGCAAAGTATTGTATCTTTTGTCTAGAAACATGTAATGGTCTCTGTAAGTTCTATCTACTCCAGTGTATGGCTATCCCCTCCCTAATCCAGCCCATGCACACACACACACACACACACGCACACACACACATACCCAGACTAAAACTGCCTCTTAGTGCGAAGGGTTAAAAGACCTATTCCTGTGAGATTATCTTGCAAAGAGATTCAAGGCTCCACTGTTGTGGAGAACAACTATCATTTAAATTATGTTGTTTTTTTATGGAGCATCCGAACCAAGAAACTACCACCATTATCTCAGAAGGAAGACAAATTTGGAATTACACATCTAAGGAGGTTTAGGTTTTATTTTTAATTTATGAAAACAATCGCTCTTTTCTTTGTTCCCTCTTCTCTTTGCATTCGTTGCTGTTCCAAAATGTTTATCATGTCTCTTGTCATCGCGCAGCTAAGAATCCACGCTTTTCTGTTTTGCTTTCTTCTGTGACGTGTTTTGGTGCTGATTTTATTGTCCACATATGTTTGACTTTTTTTTTTTTGCTGTTGACAACCAGGGCAGTGTGTCACACAGTGATTTTAATTTATCCAAAAGAGACACTTAGATTAGCGTAATCTAAATACTGGGAATTACTGTAAAGCCTAATAATTCCAGTTGAAAACAAATGTTAATTTATTCACAAAATGTGCTAAATGTTGAACAAAGTCACATCAGATTTGGCTGCAGAGCATCGAGTGTCTCTACTTTAAGTGACTTCAGTGTGTGTGGGCGTGGGGGTGTGTGAGATAATACATTTTTGGTTTTTGCACCTATGTATTAACACAATCTGAATCTGAAGCACTTTTATTTATTTATATTATTTTTGCCAGACCCATTCTGTCTAATTCAGTAAGTAAAGATTATTTAAGAGACTTACTGGAGATCCGACAAAGTGTATGGAGGAAAGAGTATTGCTCCAGTACAGTGTTGTCGGTCAATCATGTGCAAATCTAACAACCATTGATTCTGCATAAACATTTGTACGTTTGCTCCTGCAGTCTACAGCAGTATTGTTCACTACACACTGAAGCAGGGTGTAGAGTTGAGACTTCATACCAGTCACTTTATTACCTACTAACAACCAGTAGCATAAACACTTATAACAAGCTCTAGTGCAGGCCTCTGAATGGGTTTTCCCTTATTTAGTTTACAACTAAACACATGGATCCACTGGACTGACTCGACATCCGTCTCCATTTGCTCTCAACAAGGTCGCTGTCGGGTCTTAAAAAGTTCAAATCCGTTTCAATTTCAAACCTTAAAAAGTCTCTTATGAGTAAAGATTTTCCACACTGTCTTCAAGTGTATTTTAATTCCATCTGAAATTTCTCCTCCTAAAAGTGACTTATTGTGGTTTTTAAAGTAAATTTCAAGCATTTTTGTTACATTGTCCAGTAACACTTTATTTGAAGGGGTGTGCATAAGACTGTTAAAAACATGACCTGTCATGAACATGATTGACTCTTCATAAATAATTACAACTGTTGTCCTGAAGTGTCATTCGGTAAAAAATGGCACTTTTAATGGAAAAGTGCACCAAAAGTGGCATTAAAAGTTCCTTAAAGGTGTAAAACTTTGCATTATTCAGTAATTAATTGCACTTTTTAATGTAACGTTCCGTAAGAACTTGCATTAAAAGTCAATTAAAAGTGTCAACTTTGCATTAAAAATGTCATTATTTACTTTATTATTTAGTTCATTTCAAAAGTCATAATCATTCATGAAGATTCCTTGATTATCCTACATAATCCTTGAACTCTAAATTGGCTAGAATATTGGAGTCGTATGTCAGATTTAAAAATAAATAAATAAATAAAACTTTAACTAAAGTGTGCAAAACTTTATTTCAATTTCTTGTAATGGTAAATTAGCTAAACAGAAGTCATAATGCACAATAAGGTATTTAGATTTGTCTGTAAATCTTGTCTGTGTTTAATTTCAGCAATAAAAAATTTTAACAAGATCTTAAAGTCTTAATTTAAGGTAAACAAAGCTTACAGAATCCCTGTTTAAAACATGTTAAACACATTTGAGTGTTTAACATGTCCAACTAAATTAACCCTTTTATTTTTAAATATTTTAATTTAATTTAATTCAGCATGTCTCAGCACATCTTTAATAATTACATCTGACTCCTCCAGCTTCCTGGATTGGAGTTGCTGTAGGTTGGTGGCTCTGAACAAAATAGCTGCATTTGTCAATTGATATGCATAAACTATATATAATAGTCATTCTCTAACTAATGTCATCAACAGTCTCTAACCATAGAAGCGTTATTTAACCAAAAATAATACATTTACCATCAAAAACATTCAGCAATGAACAAACTTTGCCAAAATGTTAAAATGTTTTGCCCTTTATCACGTTATGAGCACACACTGTGACACCTTATGTTGGAATTTTAACAAGTTTTCTGCCTTCACTTGGCTCCTAATTGAAAAAGGGAAAATGTGATGCAACTTTTAAAGAATGATTTAATTTGTTACAAGTAATCAAATCAAGTTTATCCAAGTAGATATATGATTTTAATTAAGCAGTCATGTTAAACAAGCATAAATAAATTAAGCTTGACAAATTTAATTTGATTACATGTGACAAATTCGTTACGAATTATTTAAGCTGGAGCGCCATTCTCTTTTTTTCGGTGCATTTCTTTTTCCATGAGCTCTGTCTGGCTTTTCTTTTCCCAACTGAAGCAGCCCCACAGCATGACGCTGCCACCACCATGTCTCTTTGAAGCTAGTCTTTGTGCGGTGTCGAGAATGAAACACAATTGCTCTAACTGTAGGATTGCTTTCCATTATGTTTTTGAAAGTGATGTCAAAGAAACCAAGTCTTTAAAAACCTAATCTACATTGTTTAAAATAACAGCTTTTTAGTTTGTTTGTCTGTTTTGTTTTGTTTTTTTTCTAATTAAATCCTGAATGTATTTTTCCACCTTCACCACTGTCACATGTTTGGGTATCCAAAAAAAAGGGGAAAACGCATTCAGAACTGCACAATCGAGCATCTGTTTACACAGATAATCCATGATAAAATCACCCTGCAGAGATTAATTTCTGAATTAATCAGCAAACGGAGCATGTAAATGAGCGAGCAAAAAAAAAATGTAAAGGTCATTTTTATTATTTGCTGTTAATGATTTTTATTTTTAATGCGGGCACATTTTGGCTTAGTCAGAGAAACATGAGAAATATTTATTTATTTATTTATTTATTTATTTATTTATTTATTTATTTATTTATTTATTTATTTATTTATTTATTTATTTTCCCCACACACCTCAGATTGACAGAAATCTGCCATTCAGGTTTGGGTTTGATTGTATTATATGGTGTTATCCAAACAGGGCCAGAGTTAAAATCAGTAAAACCATGTCATTCTATACAGTGAGATACAGTATATTAAGAGTATAATACTATATGAATATATTTAAGCTAATTAAATATCCTGTTTGAAACAGCATAACCTCTACAGCATTGATGCAAAGGTGTGGATGCATAGGAAGCCGTAGAAAACTAGATCAGCTAAAGAGATTAACAACGGCAAAAACTTGTTCAGAAAGTGTAATTAACTTGTGAATTTGTAGATATTGTGAAATCAACTCCAATAGATTTTCTCTTCTTTTTTCTTTTTTTTGTGAATATTGATATGTCATTTATTTTTTACATCATATAGATACTGCTGTCTTACAGTGAGATCTGTAACACTAAGTGTTATGGTAGTAAAGAACAGTAGAGATAATATTCATCGAGCTAATTACAAGATCAGTACCTTGTGTGCACTTTCCAAACCTAACTGTGAATTAGCAGCTGTCTGCAAGCAGAGTTGTACACACTGTGTTTTCCTTCCAGCGATTTCACTGCATGTCCCTCCGCATTGAGAGACCAAGGACTTCCTCCACAAAGACTGCTCTGGGAACTTTGTGGACTTTGTGATTTTTCTCGGGAAGTTGCTCTCTGTATGCCCAGTGACTGGACTCTCTGTACGTTACACTTGTTTGTGTGCTTACTGTATGAGATGTAGCAAATGGAAATAGGGATTAAAAGGACGTTGTATTTTGTCTTGGTGTTCAAAAAAGGGCCCTTCTTGGTCGCATTCCAGCCTCACACACACACACGTTTGCGTGGCTATCTTTTTTTTTTTTTTTCCCATAGAGAATCCTTTTTTTTCTGAATTTTTACTAAACAATGAGCAACATACATAGACATTCAAGTCATACTTGAGACAGTACTTTGGAGAATAAGCACAAACCAATAAATGACAAAACAAGAACCAAAAATAAAACAAGGCACACAAACAAAACCTAGCAATTATTTCCATAAGTATGTGGATAAAAAGTAGGAAACTAAAAAAATAAATAAATAAAATAAACAAACAGAGGTAACATAAAGTAAAAAATATATAAATTAATCAGAAAACAACTAAGACGGGGACTTTCCATTGACTTCCATTCATTTCTACAGCCTAAACTTTACCCTTATCCTAACCCTAACCATTACATACCTAACCCTAACCAAAACTCAATTCGCACCTTAGTCCTAAATCTGACTCCTGACCCAAAATCAGCGTTTTCCCTTGTGGGGACCGGGCTTCGGTCCTCACAGCGTAGTATGTGTCAGGGAAAGGGTCCCCACAAGGTTTTACAAACAAACACATTTTAGTGGCATTTTCATCTGACCTTGTCGTTGTTGGTCCTTGTCCAAAAGCCCCTGTTCTTTACATTCCATTGTACTTTGAAGGGTTTGTTTTAATGGGGATGAATTTTTAGCAAACTAGAGAGACTAACAAAGAGCCACTACATGATGAACTTCTGCTCATGTGACTTTCACAATTGAAGGCTGGACTGCTCCTTAAAAGCCCCGGGCTCATTAATGCCTCCAAGTAAACATACCGGGCTGGAGTCACAGTAATAAATGCAAAGCAAAACATAATAAGCAAACGCGGCAACTATGTAGAAAGACAAGTGACTCCAGCTAAGTTGGAATTGCAGTCCATTAAGTCTTCCGAAACGGCACAGGGGAATAAAGTTATCTGAAAGTAAAAACAAAGCTGTTTTTTTCTTTTCTGTTTTACTTCAACAATCCAGCTGATAGGCAGCAACAGCAATTCTGTGGCTCTCACTTTGTGAAATAAGTAATTAGTAGCAAAGCCTGACAAAGGTTGTGCCCTTTGGTTGTGTGGCAAAAATATGACCAGAAAGTCAGCTTGACGAGTTGAGAGAAACTTTGGCGTTTGAAACTTGCAAGCACTGGTATGAATTATACAATGCTCAGCATTTCAATTATGATAGAAAAACAAAAGGAGAAAGTGGCATTAACTTAATAATTTAAAATGAGGTATTTCCCTCAAGCTGAGCTAACGTGACGTTTTCACTGGAAAAGTGATGCGATGGCCTAGTTTGTGTGTCGCAATCGCAAAGCCCTCTGGATGAAAAACTATTAACTATTATGCAAATGAGCTTCATGCAAAACTGTCACATTAAAATCTTCAAAGCCTAAACACTAAAAATACACTTGGCACAAAAATGACAGAATTTAATTTTACTCTCTTTTCTTCTTCTTTTTTTTTTTTTTATACTTGCAATAGAAAATTGTTTTAATTTAGTTCCTAGCTCACACGAGCTTGTTCATCAAGTGAAAAAAAAGGAAAAAAATCTGAGTAATAAGTAGTACACTGAGTCTAAAATGTCAAGGAATCGATGTCTCTAGTTCACATTACGGTGGCCTGACAATCAACAGATTTAAATCCGGGACGGCCAGATGAGACCAGGATCAGTCAAACCAAGACGACTACTTTCTAAAACTTCTGCTATCTTTACTTTCACACCAAAGCAGTGGCAGGGCTTCTTGTTAGCAGCAGCTACTGGAGACCTAATCAATGAATGTATGAAAAAAAAAAAAAACATGGATTCAGCATCTGCTTTGATAAATGAAGTCAGTGTGGAGGAACACCAGCTCAGCAGAAGAATGGCCACCTTCCAATTACAAAATAGCTTATTTGATCCAAAGTGTCCTTGGGTTTGACGCTGGACCCAGTGTGGCCTCTGATAAGTAAACAAAAAATACAGCTATGGAAAAGATGAAGAGCCCATTTGGTGGAATATCCTCCTGGTTATTCCACCAAATATTGATTTCTGAACTCTTCCTGAGTTGAAACATCAGTATTGTTTTTTCTAAATGAATATTAACTTTTTTTTTTTGTTTGTTTGTTTGTTTGTTTGTTGTTTTTTGTTTTTTTGCATTATTTGAGGTCTGGAAACGTTGCATCCTTTTTTGTTATTTTGACCATTTCTCGTTTTCTGCAAACAGATTTGCTTGGAATCTCGTAGACATGTTGTCAGTGGTTCATTGAATAGAAGAATGATGTTAATTTCACTCAAACGTATATGTATAAAAAGTAAAATCAGAGAAAATGATCATTTGAAGTGGTCTCTTCATTTTTTCCAGAGATCTATATTTATCCCATCTGAACAAATTACACTACTTCAGATTTTGTTAAAACCTCAGATAAGTAATTTTAAGTAGGAAACTCAATTGTAGTGCTTTGTTTGTTCTGCTCATCACACTGACTATTATAAACCATAAATCTTACATTTATTATTAATTAATCTCTTTCTAAGCCAGCATGCAAATGTTCAAATATGAGTATGTGGTTATTTTCTGCTTTTTTGCCAATTTCGGGTGAGAAAACCTGATATATTCATAAAATCACTTTGAAAAGTAGAAACTTTTAAACAAGTCACTTTCTAAGCCATACATACAGACAGGATGTGCGCACCTGGAATCCACAAAAGCAGTGCTTGGTTTTTTTGACATCTGGCGTTTGATGAGGGAATAACATTATAATATAATATAAATCTTAAAAAAGTTGATTTTACATAATACCCCCGGCCCCCTTCAAGCTACTTTTTTTGTAGAGGAATTGGTTAAAAATAGAAAACAAAAGTCTCTTGTTGTTCAAACCTTGTCGAGGCAGGTGGTTCTGCAAAGTGTTGACTCGATTAGGCTTTATTTGTAAGACATTGTGAAAACCTAAATCCTTATCCTTGGGCTTAAATAGAGGCTTAATGCTGAAATATGCTACTGCCCATAACCCACAACAACAAATACACTTTTCTGTGGGAAGACCAGCTTACTCACATGAAAACCTTTTAATGAGACAGAAGTTGTCAAGACGGTCGGCGGAGGCTGAGAAGCTTCAGACAGCCATGTGGGTGTGAGAAGGAGACACTGCAGGTGTTGCATCAACTTGGACTGACATTTAATGAGTCTCTGTTACACCACCTCTCTGCTTTGAAAAGCCTGACCTCTGTTTACAGCGATGTCTCTGACATATATGTTTTTCAGAGCAGAGTTATTATTTTTAATAGTCAAAAGCCTGTTGCACCGCCTTGCTAAATTGAAGCCCTGAGACTTTGTTTCTTTTCAGTATCATCTGTGTTTTAATGCTGCCGGAGAGCAAAAGGTCAGCTCAGCTTCAGCAATTCAGGCAATCTTTTTATTTTTTTTCCACTAATTGCTTTGATGTCATCCATCTATCCATTTTCTAACATCCTTGTCCCTAGTGGGGTCGGGAGGGTTGCTGGTTCCTCTCCAGCTACGTTCTGGACGAGAGGCTGGTTCACCCTGGACGGGTCGGCAGTCTGTCGCAGGGCAACACAGAGACAAACAGGACACACAACCATTCACACACACACTCTCACCTAGGGAGAATTTAGAGAGACCAATTAACCTGACAGTCATGTTTTCGGACTGTGGGAGGAAGCCGGAGAACCCGGAGAGAACCCACGCATGCACAGGGAGAACATGCAAACTCCAGGCAGAAAGACCCCGGACCGGGAATCGAAGGCAACAGCTCTACCAACTGCGCCACTGTGCAGCTTGCTTCGATGTCATATCTTCTGGATTTAGTCTCATCTAAATAACCCACCATGACTTCACGTAAAATCTTTGTCCACCTGTCATTTGGAGAAAGAAAAGTAAAAGCGATGCCACCACAGCAGAATGATTTACGTAATTGGAGAAAGTCTGTCAGTTTTTGTTTTTTTTAAATGAGAACATGACTGATTCTAAAACAACCAGTTGGGAAAATCGTCTCAACATTCTCACTAACACAACATAAGAGGTTTATTTGTTTTCCAACTTGTGATTACCTTGATTTATTTTCCTCTGTTTTGCTGATGGATTGCCAAATTTGCCTTGTTCACAAAACGTGAGAGCAGCTCGTCAGTTTTCAGAGAAGAGGATAGTTCCTGGACTCCATGTGCGAATTGTTTGTCAGCGATTATCAGGCACTGTAGCCCTGCGGTCATAAACTTTGCCTGAAGCGTTCTGGCAGGTAAGAGTTGCTGGTGACTCACGGGCTAGTTCATTGCACAAGTGCGGAAGGAAAACCCTTCAACCTTGTCACATTTCAAATCTAGTTTCTGCTACTGTGCTCTAAGTTTAGTGCTGATAAAAAGGATGTGTAAACCTATCACAAAAAGTAACAAAATGTGTGTTTGGTGGATTATTTTTTTCTGGCTTTTTTTTTCATGTAGCAATGCATCTTGCCAATATGTCTGATACCATTTAGCATAGTTGGGTATATGGGTTGCATCCCTTGAGGATTTCTCTGGTCTGCCTTTTACACGAACCTCATTGGAGCTGGACTAATAGGGAAGCTAAGACAATTTTTCATCCCTTGTTTTATTGTAGTATGTTTTGATAGTTTTGTAGCCTTTGCTTTTAAGCAGGTTTTAATTATTTTTTGCAATGATACAGTAACAACATTTCAACTCCTTCACAAAAATCTGTCTTTTGTTGCCATTTTACTTTGTTTTAAAACAACCCTCAATATCAGTCCGTGGCACCACACTCATGTCAGACCTGTAGTAAAGAAAATTTTCAAACATGTCTTCCACAAAAGCAGTTTGAAGAAATATGTCGAATGACCAGCAGTATCATCCACAGATTTAAGGCTAACTCCAACGTAACAGAGGATGTCAGAGACGGACGGAAAAGTGAGCACCCAAAGCAGACCTTACCCCTATCCCAAACCCTAACCTAGTGTTCACCCCAAAAAGACTATTCTATCACCCCTTCAGCATTTAGGAACCACTGACTGTCTTTTACACATGAGGTTTGTTACACTTAGGGTTTGTAGCAATACTGTCAATGACTAAAGACATCCAGAACAGTCAAGACTCAACCTATCTGGTAGGATGGCAGCCATGATGGCCCTTCACCCTCAGGTCCATTGGCAGTAGTGTTGGAAACATGTGCACTGTGAACTAACCGTGTTTGTTCAGCAATGAGTCCAGATTCTGACTAATTGGATTGCAAAAGCAAAGTGTGGGGAATGCTTAATTGATAGCTACACTGACAAGATAAGATTGTGGGAGATTTTGGTAGAACCACCTCACTCACTGGAAAAAAAAAAAAAAAAAGCTTTCTCATTGCTGTAGGCAATTTCAGCACAAAGACATCAAAACGAGATTTCACAGTAAGTGAATATCTCCAAAGTCTTGGACTGCAACATTAAGATTTAACACTTTGTACAGTGACATACCTGTTACACATTCGGTCATGAGACCACGCTGCAAAATGGTTTAGGTGTGCTGCATCTCTAAGAAGCTTTGTCACCACTTCAGCCCGCTCTGTAATTGTTTAATAAGAATTCCCTCATTTTCACTCGGGGACTTCTGTGTTCATGTTGAAATATTACACTGAGAGCAATACGAGACGCCTCGTATATTCAGTCAGATTAAATGAGCTGTGATGGTGTGTGGCATGCTGTGATGGTGCATGCCACACACCATCACAGGAAAGTGCGTCTCATTTCACACTTTCCTTAAATGGGATATATATATATATATATATATATATATATATATATATATATATATATATATATATATATATATATATATATATATAAAAGGGTTATGTAAGTATTGACTGTTGTGATTGCTTTTTATATGACTATCCCCTGTCTTTGATCAGTGAAAGCGAATAGGCAGTCAGGAAAGAACTCTTTCCTGATTTGCCTCCTAATCCCCACGGATCTCTCAAGCAGGCGGACTGACTGGTGTAGGCATTTCGATGAGGGTGTTCGTCTCCCTTTGAGTTCTGTCTGCGCTCCGCTGCTGCTCGAGCGAGCAAAGTCCCAACGGCTTCAGAACATGGATGACTTACAAATGGGTTCGGAAATAAATATGTTATGACCTGGAGAAAACTTGACTTGGAGGAAAGCTGACTTGCATCTTCGCCGGCTGTTAATGTAGTCAGATACATAGACGCTTCTGTTTGTGCAGGGGGTTTGTAGCATTTTATTAAAGGATGCATAATTTTAGTGTTCTTTTGTCAAAAAGAAAGAAAGAACCTAAAAAGGTGATAATTATCTCGTTCAATTCAAGGTGAAACTCACATTTTTTTAAACCTGATATTCATTTATTCAGGTTCAAGCTATCTTACAGGTTTCTTCCCCTACTTAGAAAAACACAACCATACGGCTACACAGAGGTGGGTAAAATACTAACTGATCAGAGCATTTGACTTAATATTCCCAAATATTGTCAAAATATGTGCACATTCTGGTTTGTGAAAGATTAAAATGAATACAAATAAATGCTAAATAACAAATTGAGGTGGAAGAAACTTTTTTTCCATATACATTTTTTTCATATATAGACCTTATGAAACATTTTCATACAGTAGAAAATGTGTATGTTAGAACAGGATAAAGTACTTCCAATAACAATATATAGCTCTTACTCTTCTTTTCCTCCAGGTTATACAACGGGTTCAGCAGATAGAAAATAAAATCAGAACAAAGAAACTTGTAAACAAACAAGAAGTCTCACTTTAGGATAAAGTTAAAGGTTTGTTTACATGACAAAGGTTTGCTTACAGTCTTCTTCAAATATATATATTTTTTTCCAAAACCTTACTTGTATACATTCATCTGAGTAAATGTAGCTAATTATTACCCACCTCTGCCTCTGTATGGCTTGCAAACTGTACACTAGATTATTGCTTAAGCTTGAAGTAAATGACTAATACACCACCTGAGTGTCTCTGCAGCTCCACCAGTTACTATAATTCATCTTCTCCATGCCCACTTCTGTCAGTTTGGTGCACAGCTTCGCCTTGACATATTTGCAGCTGTACCATACTCTTTCATTTTCAGATGATCCTTCAACACCTGCAAACTTTAACAGATAATTTTGGATGTCTACGGATAAAATTGAAGGATTTGTTTTAGTATGGCTCTCTTTTTTTGTATCAGTACAGCAGATAAAAAAAAAAATAAAAAAAAAAAGAAGCTGCTTAGCTTTTCCATGTGTGCAGGTGCTTCCGTGCCCTACAGTGATTTTCAGCTCGGGTTATACCTTTGATTTGCCAGTTAAAATTGACTGTTGACATGTTTCTGTAGTTGGTAGCTACCAGCTATAGGTAGTTGGTAGCTACCAGCTATAGGTAGTTGGTAGCTACCAGCTATAGGTAGTTGGTAGCTACCAGCTATAGGTAGTTGGTAGCTACCAGCAATAGGTAGTTGGTAGCTACCAGCTATAGGTAGTTGGTAGCTACCAGCTATAGGTAGTTGGTAGCTACCAGCTATAGGTAGTTGGTAGTTGGTAGCTACCAGCTACCTATAGCTGGTAGCTGGTAGTTGGTAGCTACCAGCAAGAGGACAGTTGTGGTAGATTATCTGCGCTCAGAGCCAAGCAGTCAGCACAGGGAGAAATCAACCGAGAGCGCCACTTGTCCTTGGGAACACAACCCAGTACGAGCAAGTGAAGCAAAGAGGCAAAGGAGATGGTTTCTAATTTTGCCCAGAGAGAATCTAATACAACACGGGGCAGGTAGTGAATAATAGACTGCTCTTGCGTTATACTACATTGTGTGTTGTTATTTGTCTGGCTCATTAGAATGGCTGGAGGATTGGATGGCAATGAGATGAATTACATTAAGAAAATGACTCAGACATACAGCATTCCTCTGTTCCCACTTGAAGAGGGGATGCGGGGTGGGGACTCATGTCGTCCCTTTCTGGGTCACCGTCTGGACTGCGGTGCTGTCAGCTCCCTCTGACGTTCTTCCAGCAAGGATTATAATGTGGTCCAGTGGGCCATGCTCAAATTTCAGGACGTGATGGTGCCAGCCTTTTCTGTTCGAGAGTTTATTGTCTGTGGACCTGAAGTCGGCCCGCGTTATGTCTCCCGAGACGATACCCCGACACACCAGGACAGCTCCTCCTATCTGAGGCTTCATTTACCTCCCCCAGGAGACGCATGGGTGAGCAAGCTTATTCTCCTTGTGGGGTGTTCCCCATGCATGACTGATGTTTAGATTAATATCCTCGACTGACTTCTGCTCAGCGGTGAATAGACAAGTAGGCCTATCGGAGCCCGGCCGCCCCCGCAGGAGCTGATTGATTTTCACACTGTTCTGACAAAACATAAATCCGAAACGCAGCAAATACTTTATTTGTCGCCCTTGTAGAAGCTGCAGCCTCAGGTCCAGCTGTCCACACATGTGGTTAGAAAACAGCTCTTTTCTCTCTCGCTCTCTCTCTCTCTCTCTCTCTCTCGCTGAACAGAGCATCCTGCAAACACATACAAAACTGCATTTAAAGCATAACACGCATTTGAGCATTAAAGCTTATGTAGCAAATTGGTAAGCCACAAATGTTAAGCAAGAACTAAAAGATTAATTATTGCAAAACTATAACATGCATGATAAAAAAAAGTTTGCGTTGAAGCAAACTGATGTCCATTAACAGTATTGAAAGGGAGATCAAAAAAGCAACTTTTATTTCCTGCATTTTAGAACATTGGAATTTACAGTGCAGCACAGCTTTTTTGAACCCAGAGGAATCTAAAGTACAAATGTCATAGAAAAATGGTAACATCGCCCCCTGGTGGCGAATCTAAATCCCTCGCGCTGGCCTCTAGTCTCTACAATCCAAACAATTTTTGACCTCAGTCCAGCTACTTGTTTAGAGCCGCAAACGTTACGTGACCTTTTGAAAAAAGACGACTTATAATTTTAATGAGCATCTACTGCAGGAAATAAGTTTTATGTTCTCAAAAACAACTATTTTATTTATATCTATGGGTCGTAAATAAAGAAGTCATAAAACTTATGTAAAAGAGGATGACTACATTTTCTTCTATGACATGTTGCTTTTTGTGGAAAACATGTTAAAGGCACACAGTTTTTAACATCATGACAAAAAAAAAACGTTGTTCTAAAAACATGTTGCTGGTGCAATCCGTTGTGGAACTTAAATGCAATTATTCCTTTAAAAAATGGCTAAAATCTGCATTTATAATATCTATATTTAAAAATATTATCTAGTTCTTTATTATTTTTTAACAATGTTATTAAGAGCCATTGTGAAATGTCCAAAAGGCTACTTGTGGCTCCCTGAGTGACCCCTGGGATAGTTCATTTAATGGAGGTATGTAAAATATTAAATAGTAAAACACTTAAATAATAACAAATCTGGACTGCACTGCTGAGCTTTTGTTTTGTTTTGTGTTTTGTTGTTGTTGTTATTGTTAAACAAAAAAATCAATAAACATATCTAAAAAAATAATAACAAATAATAATAATACAGCTTTAAATCGTATTTTGGCTTATGAATATGACAAAATACATAATGGGTATTACAGATAGAGTGCAATTTCCTCTCTGAGTTCTGTTTTCTATAAAAAAGTACCAAAACCTTTAAAAATGAATTACAAATGCTCTCAAATCTCTTTTTTTTTTTTTTAAACTGTGTGTAGCTGGAGCCGTGCTGCCATTTCTGCTCCCAATCCACCTGTTCTTCCTCACCTCTCTCTGTTTCAAGCTAATTGGCCTCTTTCAACCAGACCAAAAGGGTCGTGATTTGACTAAGTTGCTCCTGTTGGTTCTTTTCTTGTCTGAGGACCAGCTCACTTTTTATCCCTCAGGATTACATGCTACAAGGCCAAGCTGATCTTCAGGCCTCTCTCTTTGTTCGCCTTCAGGTCCTGAAACAGCAGCCTGGACTTTAATGATAGCCACAGTAATTTCCCTCATGGGATGCGGAAGAACTTACAACCTTTTTAAATGCTGAGTGTTGCCCTGCGTTTACTTCTTTGCAGTCACGCCTCTCAGTTTTTTACATTCTTTGTTTTCAACCCCAAACTTTAATGTACTTTATCGGTGTTTTATGCAATATCCTTACCCTTACAAAGTAGGGTAAAATGGTGAAGTGGAAGCAAAAGAACAGATGGTTCACTGAGCTTTAAATTTTTTTTAAGTGATGCAGGCATTTGCATTCGCCGCCTTTGTAGTGACAACCTCTAAAACAATCTAAACCTAAAGACCTATAGCTGTAATAGGATCGCAAATGGATACCCAAAGCCTGAGCATGACTTTCGAGTTTTTATATTTTTTAAATAATAATAAAAAAAAAATTCCTCATTAACCGTGTATACTGTTATACAGGTGTTGTGCTGCTATTCAACCACAACTCATGCATGCTTTTCTTTTAGCTCTCCTTAATGAGGCCTTTCTGAGCACATTCGCTGAGTTATATAAGAGAGTAATTATCTCTTGCTGTTAGGTTCCTCAACGTTGTGAGGCAAGCTGTGAGAAAACACAGAGATGATATGTATGTGTCACAGTATAAATCAAACCCTAAATCTATCTTATTCCATCACAGTCCAGGCTGTAACATTTTCTTTTCAAACATCGACACGGACATCCATACCTTGAATGTTGGACCTAATTTCAAACACTGTGCAGCATGCACCGCACCCACCCTGCATTGATGAGACAATATTAGTTTGTGGTTGTTTGGAAAGAAGTAGCCTGACAAAGTCAGAACATTTTCTTTTTTCCCATATCTTTTTTTTCCCATGAGCCTTTGCTAACCCAGTCCTTGTACCGTTGTCTGACATGTTCTATCTCCCCTCGCGTGCTTGAAAATGTTTGTGGTCTAATGCATTCCTAACAAATGACTTTTCTGCATTACTCACCGCTTGGAAATAAGCTCACTGCCAAGCATGGTCCAAGGACACCAGCTTACAAAGCTCTCTCTGGACTGTGCTTTTGTGCTTTCTACTTCACTTCCACCAGTCCTGTCCTTATTTCCTCTTCCAACTAACAAACTTCTTTTTAAAAAGCAATAAGAATTTTATCAATATGAGTTAATCTTACAGATTTTATGATGTACTTTTTGACTATTAGTGTAAGTACTTTTTTTTATTATTATTATTTTTGCCTGATAAAATAAACAGGTGAATGAGTCGTGAGTCTTCTGGTAGCCATGGTGATAGCAGCCTTCAGCCAAAAGCACTTGCTGAGGATATCCTACTGGTTCAGCATCTTTAATATGGAGAACTCTTTTTTTGGACGCACATCCTTCTGTGAAATGCTTGTAGATGTGGATCCTGATGCTTTTCATTCTTGTTTGGGGGGAACAAAATAATTGAAGATGGTATTCTTTCTATTAACTTTTAAGAGAATGGCTGCACACACATTTACAGTGGACTTTCTTGCTCCAGGGAAAGATTGTATTTTTGGGGCTTCATTCGGTGCAATATGGGGTTTATATTGTGTCCCATTAAGATAAAGATAACTTCTGACGGTGTAGGATAATAAGTGACATTTTATGAAGGAACTGGTTGCCATAGGTTTTGCAACAGCTCAAAGCTTAGCTGCATGAAGCAACTACACTGTGGCTGTTTCCCACGAATGTTTGTCCTCGGATAACAGGATGTGTTACGGACAACCATAAGTACACATGCACCATGTACAACAAGTAAAACAATACTTTGTTTTTGACGGTCTCCATAGCGATGTCTGCACTAGTGAGCCAGCTACTGACATCCTTCTTTCCAGTAATCAAAGCAGCGGATCTACGGCCAAATCTATAACCTGGTGCTGTGGTGTTTATTTGAGCTATCACCAAATTCAGTAACAAAAGGATTGGTGTCAGAATAAATACTTTTTGCCACAGAGAATAAACAACAACTCCTGTACAGACTGTCAACCAACTTATCTCACAGATGTTTATGGCTAATTTCCTTTAATTCTTGGACTATAAGGAGCCTTATGTCTGATGTTGCTTGCCTTCAAAGTTTTGTTTAATATCCTATAATATAATGGAAGAAAGTACTTAAATCACTATCTTTCATATAGGATAAATGCAATTTAATTTTTTCATGCCAAATGTCACATATATTAATTTTCTTCTTACTTATTATTGATATTTAATCAAAAAAAGCTGCTTGATCCAGTGATGTTGTCTAAGTTTGTCCAATATTTTCCACTTTCGAATTCAAGTAAATATTTATGAATACCAAAACAAGTGCAAATGTCCCTCTACGCTCTCTAAACAAACAGAAAAAAAACTATTTTGTGGCATAATTGAAACGATTCTGCAAAGCAAAGTACCCTAAAATTACTCATGACATAAAAATACTCGATGCCACAGGCATAATAGATGTTTGATGGTAATTTTTACCATCAAGTAAGGCAACAGTTCGTTTTACATCAGGTGATTTCCTCACCTAAAAGAAATTGTCAACTCACAGCTACATTTTATTTGTGTTATATTGTCAGATGTCAACCTGTATTTTATTATCTAAAAACATTAAGGTGTGCCAAACAACAAAAACAGAAGAAATGTCAGAAGGCAAAAATATTGTTTCACAGCTCACAACTTATGTTACTGTCAGGGGAAAAAAAATTGCTTTTTCCCCCAAAAGCTCAACACATTTGATTTTAAAAAGAATTTTATCTGTCTGTATATTTGGTAGTGGGTGTGATGTGTTTAGCATCTGCAAAATCAAACGTAGGTTATATAAAGCTATTATTATTTAGCTGAAAGGTCCCTACATAAAATGTCCATACGATCTAGAGACGTCTCTGTGGTTTAGAATAGCTTTGTCAACGTGATACATTCATTTGTTCTAAAAGATGCAAGAAAGTGAAAATTTCCTCATTCCCAATGAACGTACCACTTACATACGCCACATAGGGCGGTGTTGATTTATCCAGTTATGTCCTGACTGTTGACTTGCAGGTAGTTTTGACGCAATGGCAGTGGTTTACCTCGGCAAGTGTAAGCCTTAAGATATTCCCACAACTGTTAAAAATGAATCCGAAAAGACGTTTTTGTGAATAAAAATAGCATAATGGTGACTTTCAGTGACAATTTAATGCAGCCTGCGAAACTAAAAACGGGGTGAAGCAATAACAAGCAGCACCTCTTCTGCAGCTCAGTGGGGCTCCGAAGCTAGGCTAACTACCTGTGTGGCGTGTCGGTGGTTTTACACATGCTAACGCAGCGTCCGGTAACCTCCAAACATGGCTCATCTATTAGTAGCTGGCGACCAGCATATTCACTGATTTGAAATGAGTCCGAGGAGTTAACCTGTTTGGAGTAACGCCAGAAACGAGTGAGGAACTTGCTCCACACTAAACACCAGCGACGGGTAGCCTTGACAACAGCTTCCTCCTGTCGCTAACCGAAGTTCCTCCTCCGCCTGCGGATGAGGTAGTTTAGCGGGCTAGCTATATGAAACCCACCCAGGCGGTGAGTACATGTCTACTACAGAGTGAAACACAAGGAAATCCCGCTGTACATGTTTCGCCAAGAAGTCAGTGTGACGTCTTTTATCCCATCTTGTTCGTATCTATTCCAAACCGAAAATAGGAACATGTCCCGGTACAACATATACAGCCTGCTGGACTGGATTTACGGCGGGGTGGACCCGAAGTTTGAGGGCAACGGGGGGCCCGAGTGCGCAGCCTTCCTCCCGCTCCAGCAGCGCATCGTGGAGAGCCTGGCCATCTTCTTCATCTCGCTGCTGGAGGTCGGTGTTGCACTGAAGAATATAAACTTTGCAAAGGAGTTCAGGGTTGTCGGCGGGGACTGCGTAAAGCCGAAGAAGGACAGTCTGGGCAAGAACCTGTTGCTGGTCTCTCTTTGCATGACTTTTGGAATCGAAGTCGGGTTCAAGTTTGCGACTAAGACTGTGATATATCTTCTGAATCCCTGCCATATAGTCACTATGATTCAGGTAGGCATGAGCTGATCGTGAACTGTTCGACGAATGTGTCTGAAGACTTTTGTTACCCTTTAAGATCCTCTTCTAATAGTTATTGAAGTGTTGAATTGAATAGTGATAGTCCAGCCTCTGCCAGTGTAACCTGTAATGGAGGAACACTTTAGATTAGATTTTTACAAGCAGTAATTACTTCCTGGATGTGGGTTCCTCAAACGTGAAATTCTTTTGTTGTGCTGTTGCATTCCTCAGCCAGTGATCAAAATCAAACTTGTTAGTGACAAGTCAAAGAATCCCCACCTCTCTCCTAGAATCTGCAGACCATTTCGATTTCTTTTATGTAGCATTGTAAGTAAGAAAGAATTTGAATTGGTAGATTGTTGGTTGCTCGAAGAAAACTTCAAGTCTGTATCAGCCAGGAAAAAGCCTTTATAGTGGATATCCATTTGGATTAGGTTTCAAATTGTTTTTGTTGTTTTTGCTTGCCATGCCTGTTGTACTGTTGTATATCCACCAAATAAAATTGGCAATATATAATAGTATAGGCAAAAGTTCATGCACGTTTAGGGTGGAATGAGGAGATGCACTGATATAAGAATTTGGCCCGATGTTAATGCAGCTGTTATGACCAATAACCAATATTTTCCAATATAATATAGTTCTCTATATTTTTGACACTCTGGCAATTAAATAAATTCTTCATAACAACTTATATTGTTTTCGACCCAGAAACACATCAACCACATATTCTTGCACTATTTTTGAGATTTTTTCTTAAATCTTAAATTTTTGGTTTGGTTCAAAACAACTGCCCTATGGAGGTTCTCTCTTTTTTTCCCTTTTGATTTTTCCACATTGTAGTTCTGGGAAAAGGAAAAACAAGAATTAGCAGGTGGTACCAAAGAAAACCCTCAAATCAGCATATTCCAGGAAAGACTTGACCTGTCATTTTTATTATATTAATTCACTGTTTTAATGACTGATTTAAGTGGTAACACGACACATATGACTTATTTAAACAAACTCCTTTGTGCAGTTTCCTTCTCAGAAAAAAACCCTACTGACCTTGTCCGTCAAACATTGATGGCGTTTTTTTTTTTTTTCTTTTCTCTTTCTACCATAAGTCAATTTTGGTAGCTTGCCCAGCTGGGTGAGTATTTTGTAGTTAATTGCAGAGTCAACAGTTCATTCACTTCTTCAGAAGATGGCAGGAATGAGATTAAAGGCGTGATGCATTTTGAGCAGGATAGGGCCTTTTATTGTGTTTGTTCCATCCAGACCAGCTAACGTCAGAGTTGAGCAGCACAAAATCTGATGCGTATTTTTCTGGGCTGCATATCTCCTGCAGTTCTGACGCTTCCTCATCTCATAACGGGTGTGGCTCATCCATTTAAATTCCTTTCTGATCCTTTTCCATCACAACATATGTTGTGATAACATCTGTTCTGGTCTCTTCAGGGCTCATGATGGTAGTTAGTCTTAAATATTGAGTGTTGACAGATATTTTTATAGAATGTGGTAGTTAAACTTTCCCATATGTCTTTTTTGGGGGGGTAGGGGAGAGTTCTCACTATCTTCTCCAGGCTTACGAAGAGTTTCTTGTCTGTTTTTCTTATTCTCGACCCATTTTCAGATTGAGCATTGCTTAATGTAATGCTCAAGGTTTGAGGATTTTTTTTTAATTTCACTTTGTTTCAGTCTTCACAACTTTATCCTTCATCAGCCTCACGTGTTTCTTGGAGTGTGTGTCTGTTATTTACACATTGCTCTGTGTTAAAGGGTGTTCATGCATCCATAAAAAGTCTTGCAGAGTCTTCCAATTTTAAGACTTAAAAATTCAGCTCAGAATACATGAATTTAGATACATGTTTTTATGTATCTAAAATTAAGGCCTTAAAATGTATTAAATTCATTAAGGAATGTATGTTGGGCTTAAATAGGTCTTAAATGGTCTTAAATTTTGTTGAGAATGCTACTTACTGTCAAATAGTTTCTATTTTTTTTCAGCAGACTTTTCTGTCAGGCAAAAGTTTTGAATCACACACAGACATCTTTTTTGGCAGAAGCTATAGCTAACAAGTTGCTAATGTATATTTTCCAGCTTGCCTGTTTGTGTCTATAAGTGCAAAGTTATTGCCAGTTGGGTGGACGGTGTTCGTCCTCACCAGTGACTCGCTCCTGTTGCCAACCCGTATGATGCCACGTTCACAGCGCAGAAAAAAGCTTGGCACTATTAAGGCTGTCGAGAGCCAAATGCAGCGTGACACTCAAACTTTGAAGTCGGCGGTTTAGTGGATTTTAAAGTTTTACCAGCTCTTAAATTTCATTCGCAGCAATCTTAAACGGGTCTTGAAACGTCTTCAATTTGAATGGGTAAAATCTGCAGAGATCATGTGCCAGGTTATCACGTAAAGTCCCGTTGTCGTCGCCAGATGTGGAGAAGGTCAAGATTCATATCAGCAAAACGGACAAGGAAGCATGTATAAAGTAGGAATGAGTTCAGTGTCCAATAAATGACATGCGGCCCCTCTTAGCGTAACGTGGACGTCTGGTATGTGCGCCATCAGATTAGCAGTCACACACTAGCTTGTCAATTAACTGTGGCACATTTTCACTGGAATTGGGCGAAGCTCTGTAGACAAGTAAATTAGGAACAGAAATATTAGAATTTTGGATTCTGAACTCAGTTTGTCTTTAATTACAAATTTGCAGCTAAACAAGGCGGTCAGACTTTCTGTCCAAAATGTTTTCAAGTGGAGCTTTTTTTCTTTTTTTTTCTTTTACCACTGTGGAAGAGCAATCAACCACGTTCAGGTGTAAAGGTTAAGGAAAATTATATGTTTTATGTCTAAATAACCCGAGTGGATGGGTTGTATCCCTGTGTACTAAATCTCCCTGGTAAACCTCCACTTCGATCACGTTAGAGTTTCCTGCAGAAATCAGGTGGGCTGATGGGAAATATTTTCACACCGGGCAGGAAAAGATTCATCCTGCTGATCGGACCTCTGGAATGTCTGGTATGGTACCAAAACCTTTGTGTTTCACTGAAGCACAAAGGTTTTAGTGAAGTTTTATGTATATTAGTAAAAAAAAAAAAAAAGATCACTTACATAATCTGCGATACAGGAAATGAAGTAAAATTGTATTTCTTTCATTTTCTATTGGATTCTAAAGTACGAACTCTAGCAGAAAATCATTAGGGATGGACGTTTATCGTACCATTTATCGTGAAACATTTCTTATCATAATAAGAATTCTGATGTTTTGTTGTCACAATGAATTTCAAATATAGATGCAAATGAAAAAAGCAAAACTGCCCGTATGATCCGAAATGTTTTTGCTATTTTTATAATAGGATTAATGTGTGCAGTTTAGTGACATGAATCACTTTTTTAAGTAAGTCACATTCTGAAGAAGCCTGTCAGAAATGGGGAAACAGTTACATAAAAGAAAAAATAACAACTAATAAATATTTTTTAATCATCTTTAATGATATATAGCGCAATAAAATTCTAAGTCCATATCGCCAGCCCCAATTTTTCATGTTCTAGTCTATTTAAAAGTGTGAAAATGTTCAAATTTAAGTCAGAAATGGCAAGGAAAATCAGGATTGCTGGATTTAAAATGAAATGCATTTAAGGATTCACAATTAATGTAAGATTTTGCAATTTATTTCCAGTAGAAATGTATCTGTCAGCTTAGCGGGTGGTGTCAGCCTCAATGTCAAGTACAGCCATGTTTACGGTATCAGCTGTAACGTTAACAGCCAGCTGAGCGGATTGTTGACTCAGTTGGTCAGATAAGGCTGGAAAGACATGGCTCTCCTTGTGGAATAGGAGGGGGAAAAAAACAAACTTATCTACACTGAGATACGACAATCTATAAACTGATAGTCTCTGGTAAATAACTTTACGCTCCACTTTTAAAGCTCAGCAGCAGTGAGAAAATGATTCATTTCGTCTCTGAATTGATATTCAAGCAGCTGTAGAGTTGTTTGTGCCAATGTGGCATTAAGAAGTCGACTATGCTAACAACCAGGGCTGCTCAGGTTGCCTTCAAGGACTCTGGGACTCTCCATCCGTCTCTTTGAGTAACTGTTGCCTTCGCGGCTCGCTCTTACCTGGAACCTGTACGTAGAAGATCCTGTTTAATTTGAGCCATCAGTCAGACGGAGGGCGACACAGGACAAAAAGAGAGGACTGGTCGTGTTATGTTTCAGTCTGGTGCGCCTTGAGATGAGATTGCATTTCATTTCCAGAAGGAGGAAGAAGAAGAAAAAAAAAACCCATTAGATTTATTTGTTTGTTTTTTAATAGTGCAGCTGCAGCAGCATCTTGCTCGATTTGACTGTCATAAATGCATTCATGCTCAAAGCCTTATTGTATATTATCGCTGCAGGAGATGAGGAAGCTGGTTGAGATGCTGATCGGAGCACATGAATCTGGTGCTCATTTCTTGCTCCTCTTGAGGTGTTTTTTTTTTTATTTGTTTTTTTTTATCACGGTTTTAAAAGCTAACTCTGTAGCTTCAAGTTCTTGGTTTTAAATTATTAGACAGGGGAAATCAAATGTGTATTTTTTTTTTTTACGGAAAAATACAGGATTAGCTTAAAACTATCACCTGATTTAAACAAAAACAAAAAAATCATTGTTTTTGTTTTTGTTTTTTTGCAAGTCATACTATGAATCAAGCCAAAGTAACCTTTAGACTAATTAGCAAACTGATTCCTCAGCATTAAATTGTCAGTCGATTTATTTATTTATTGTTTTGACTATGTGACCTGAACGCTTCTCCAGCAGAAAGCGATTTTCTTGTGTGAATGTCCATCCAAATTGGGCTGATTCATATAATTTGCATGAGCTAATATCAAAAGCACTCTCCTAATGCAGGGATATTGGTCACATTGTTTGTATCCAGCTCCTCAATGTCAGAGAGAGAGAAAACAAAAAGCCCTGACTTCACCAATCAAACTACTGTATAAACACTATTTCTGTAATAGCAACTACCCTTTACAACTTATGTAAAAGTACTTTAAACCTTGTTAAATATTCCTGTTTTGAATACGTCAGTGACTCAGACTTTCTTGTGTTCTAGCTTTGACGCAGAGGAGAGGAGGTATCATCTAAATCACGTGTCAAACTGAAGCCCCATAAGCCATATCCGCCCCGCCGCAGCTTTTTACGTGGCCCTCTAGATTCTAGACTGAACTCTATGTGCTCATATTTTATGTTATCCATCAAATCAGGGCAGTTTTTATCTGTTTACTGCCAAATCATATCAATCAGTTCCACCAGTTTCTTGAGGATTATCCTGGAAATTCACGCTAAAATGAACAAATCCCCGCACTTTTTTGTGCTAATTCGTGATTGGGAGTTTATTGCGGATTTTTCTCATTTTCAGAAACTTTCTTACTTGTACTAAACAGCTGCCTCAGCCTTAATCGATGTCAGGTTGTAGTCCGTGATCTACACAGCGAGTAATAAAAAGTCAAGTTTACCATCATAAATAAGCGCAAATATCTGCAAATGTTTCTCAATTTTTCTGTGGTATTGTCTTTAAAATGTTTGCGCCCCTTTTGTCATGTTGTCCTGCGGGAGAGATGTGTGCTGTTTATTTTTCATCTAAATACATCCAGCTTATTTATAGATTTAATAAGTTAATTTTTGACATGTACTTTTGTTTTGTGTAGGATTTGGAGCGGGCAGCCTATAACACGGTTGTTTTCTGTATGTTGCTCTCGTCAGAATAAATCGAGAAACCATCCTTCTTAAAGACCATCCTTCTTGTCACGGCCTGATCACTCGGTACAACCAGCACAACGCAGAAAGGATCCGGGTTACACTTTGTAACAAACACAATCACTTTGATTTGTATTGCAAGAAAAAAATCACAAAATCCTCCACAAAATCCTGGAGGAACTGAAAAGATGTTCAATAATATTATTTTAAGAATTCTTTGATATTTTAACAGCTTGTGAGCAGGTTTTATCGATGCATTCTGGGACGACCGGCCCTTTAAGAGCATTCGTGATCTGCATTTGGCCCCAAAACGAAAATGAGTTTGACACCGCTGGTCTAAATAGTAACTGATCCACAACGATTGCTGTCTGCAGCCGAGTCAAATTTAGACGTTTGTAACATTGACAGAGTTTTAGTGTATTTACTATGCAGGGTTTAACTAAGTGTATTACAAGCCTGGCGGGCCACCAGGCTTTACTTGTGCCCCCACCAGGCTTAGCATTGTCAATTTACTTTTTTCTTTTTTCTTTAATGATTTAATTTATTTTAAAGACTTTACAGATTGTGTTAAGGTATCAATCAATCTTCCAGTCTTCTAACTATCTGCTGATGTTACATGTGGCATGAGAAAAGACTGGCTTTACTGGTGAGACCAGTTCTAAATGTGAGATCCTCAGGTGTTAACAAGGCCTGAGTAGATCCGCATCACACCCTGTCAGAAAAGAGGAAGGTCTGGCCAAAATATCCGACGCTTCTGCTGTACAGAGAGGATGCAGCCTTCTCACTTTTCAGATCTCGTGACTCGATACGGAAGCCTTCACTCCCATCTCGCCATCTCCCTTTGCAACAAAGTGTGAAGAATGTTCTGCTGGCTCAAGGCTGATGAGTGACTTCCACTGGGCGTTACTGTAAAATATTTCACGTTGGTATCAGTCCAGCTTCTCGCCGGACACACACTCGCGCTGAATACGTTCAAGATGCTTGAAGTTGATCAGATTTGTTTCTGCAAGCTCATTTTCGCCCTGGTCTGGAAATCATACGTTTTACAATGTGGACTGATTTCTTTCGTGGTGAACCTGAAAAAGAACAGTTCTTCTTGAATAGGTTGAATTCTTTTTTTTTTTTTTTTTTTTTTGGTCATGTCCTCTTTTACTGCAAACTGAGTGTTTTGTATAATCCGATGAGAACACTGTAGCCAAGCATTTTCAGATGGTTTCTTTTTAGAACTATAATTTAAAAAAAATATATCCAAATGGAAAATATATCTATATTTTTTTGCCATTAGCTATTTACAGTGGGACCTGTGGCAAAATCCTCTTTCATAGCATCCTTATGTTTTGTGATGTACACCTTATTTATGCCTTATGATCTTCTGAAAGGTAAAAAAGAGGGTAATAAGACATTTGATGATTTGTCTTTGTGGTACTTTATAGATAAACTTCTGAATTCATCACACACATAAAAATACTTATACATAGGGTCATCTGAACTAAAATTAGAACGCCTTTTGTTTTCCTCATAACCTGGCTTAAAAAAATGTAATAACAGATGGGATGTTTCGACATCTCGAGGCAAATGCAAAACACTTCATGCGTTGCTAGAAATTCTCCAATATGTTGCTTTTCCGTATCTAATTACGTTCTGGGCACAAAGCAAACCAAATTGTTGCTTTGTGCAACAGTTTGGCAAGTTGCAGCTTGTTGCTATAACTTGCAGCAACACGCTGCAAGTTACAAAGAGAAGCTTGAGTGAGTACATCTGAAAATAATCTGCTGCTTGTTGCACTCAGCAAACCCGGAAAGAAAATGATCTTTTATTCATTGGGGTAACGTAGAACTTTAATTAATATGAAGAGCACAGGAATGAAATTTACATTTAAAATCAGAAAAAAGACCAAAGATGGAAATTTAGAAGCTATTTTCTAAGTCGGTTGACGAAAGGTGATGATCTTGGGTCATAATCCTGATATGTGATCATCTTTCACCATAAATTTCTGTTGTTCAAGGCCTTACAGAAGTTTGTTGCACATTACCAGAGTTAATGCTAAAAAAAACTCCCTTCTCTTGTCGTGTCTTAACTAAATTGTTTAGATTTAGCTTGGGTAACCATATCCATATTTAGGAATTTAAATTAGTGATAAATAATTTCCTTACAGTCCAATAGTTGTTAAAATGCTTTTTTTTTTTTTTTTAGATTTGCAAGAAAGTCTTTTTCTGAATTTCAGAAAGAGAAGTTCTTTCCCAGTGAAAAGAATGTTCTAATTATGCAACATATTGCACTTATCTGGATTTTTTTTTCTGTTAAGATCTTACACAAGTCAAATGTTTCCTTCCTTTCTTTCTAAGAGTTACAATCTCAGTAGCTAGAACCAAATAAACCAGTTTAGCTGGCTGCTGCTATAAATGAGCAGAGTAGTTTGAAGCCTTTAATTTTCTCCTTTGAGATCATCTTAACAAGGCGTCACATGGTGCTTTTTTATGTATCTCAATCTGTCTCCACAGAAGCCCTTTAGTTTCATACTGTTGTTATGGAAACACGGAGTTTGCAGGTTCTCCAGGCAACGCTAAAACCTGCTTGTGTACCTTTGTCTTCCCTTTGATGCTGAACTTAAAACACGCATCCAATCTGCTACTCGTACAGACCAGACAGGAGAGGCCGTGAACCGTGCAGCTGTGGTGATACAACACACGTTCCACTTTATGCTGTACATTTTAAACATAGCCGTTTAGTGAAAAACTGCTTTTAAGAGGGTGAGAAATGATGTTCTCGTCTTTCTCATTCGCACCTTTACACCGTTTTCTGTTACACGATTACTGACTGTGGATGCGCCATCTTTTACACTAACCACCTACACGTTCTCAATTGTCACGGTTTCCTCCAAAGGACAATTCGTGCCAATGACAGACGTCAATTTGCTCACGTCGGCATTTTCGGTGTTTTTAATTGAAAAAAACATGGAAGTCGTATTTGTCTTTTTTTGGGGGGGGCTCTGTCCCTTTAAGACGCTGCGCTATGTGTACAGTCTGCAGTCACATGACTCCGCCCCATCCGGTCTGTGACAAGAAGCAAAACAGACGGTGAGGTTGAGAAAACGGTGGACATGTTAAACGTTGAAGCAGCGGCGGGAGAGCTGGGGGAAAAAATGCATCAATTCAGCAAGCAGTGGTCGCATTAATCAAATATTTTCCATCTTTGTTTTTTTTCTTCTTCTTTGTTTAATAGGTAACTAATAGGATAAAATAGGATATCTGTGTTATCAACCATTTAGCGATATCAAGGCGAGCTGCTCCATATATCAAAGGGGCGCACAGATAAATCGGCCCCAATTTCCTTAATCTTGGGAGTTCAAACACCCGATATACTTTAACATTTACTAATGTGCACAGTCGAAGCTGTTTTTGTACTATTGCTAACAAATACAGTCTCCCTATTCTCAGCTGTTGGGGGGTTCAGCCAATCAGCACCGAGCAAAATGAATGAACCAGTTGCTTTGGAAATACCAGAGCAATAGTGTGTAAAATAGCATAGTTAAAACATATATATTGGTAAAATGTTAATCGCAATTAAAATACGCAATATTCAATACTAATATCACAGTGCCATGTTATCCTAATATGTTGTACTACAAATGCCAAACTTATTTCCCAGGAACAAAATAGGAACAAAAATGGGATAAATCTTGAGATGAATTGACCTTTGACCCACAGCTGCAGCTACAACTACATAAACATAATGCCACTGACCTCAAAGTAGGTCATTAGATTATTATCTAAAAATATCTCCTCAGTACGTGTGAATTTTAT
The DNA here is from genome assembly GCF_019740435.1 of Gambusia affinis. Taxonomy (NCBI): domain Eukaryota; kingdom Metazoa; phylum Chordata; class Actinopteri; order Cyprinodontiformes; family Poeciliidae; genus Gambusia; species Gambusia affinis. The sequence goes on from NC_057882.1 coordinate 15,445,757, forward strand.
TCTTAAAAAATCAAAATAAATATTCCACAGTCATTTCTTTTGAGCTACAGTAACGGGTTGGTGATGCCTCTGTGGAAATTAGATGGCAACTGTTTCCTGTCATGTATTTATTGTCTCATTGAGAGGTAGGTGTAAAAGTACCAGTCATTATCATTATCATATTGGCAAGGCTGAAGCAAGGATCCACAAAGCAGTAGAAGCCGACTCGATTCAATCGACCTGGCACACACACACACACCGTTAGACTGTAAATATTAGCACAAACCAGGCTGCTCTGCAGCGTTCATCACCATGCAGGTTGCCGAGTCAAATATCTAGGAGAGGATCTTAAAATCCAAGTGATGAAAGTGTCAAATGCATGCTTTTACCTTGCAGATAAAGAGATACGTTTCTTCTCTAAAAACCTCTGTGAAGCAGTCTGAGTTGCCGCTGTTTGTCTCAGCCTTCTCCAAACTCTTGGTGTTTTCATTTTCATTGATTGGAGGCGGATCCCTAAGGACCGATCTCGTCAGAATCTCTCACTGTATATTTGCTTTGCAGCATTAAGAGCAGGAAGCTCTCAACACATTCAAGCAGTTCCTAATGACCGTCTGAGCTGGATGTGATGTCGGGTGGTTTTCAATCTCACTTTGTGGTTTCTCCAACAGATCTTCCTGCTGGCCTGCCCGCCATGTAAAACAGCGATGATTGTATTTAGGTGAGTGTGTTTACCCTCTTGGGTGTAGTCCGACAAAAGTTTTTAACAACTAACAGAGAAAGGAAAAGTCCCATAACTGAGATTCCTGTATTATGTTATCCACTAGCATTATAAACCTGCCAATGGGGACTTCTAGTTATAAAAAGCATGAATGTACTTCTCATTTCCATCCTATAGGCATCGTCATTATCGCTGATTGTTATGACCTGTAAGCTTTGCTGGAGTGTGCCGGCTTCTTCCGGAGATTTATCGTAACACTTTGGTTTGGGGTTTATAGTCTCTCTTTTAAACCTCCTCTGGTCAGAGAGGTTAATTATTCATGAGAAGGTTTTAGCCGGCGGGGAAGACAGTGTGGAATTTACTCTGAAATAAATCCTAGCTGGGTCACTCTGTAATTCAGCAGAGGGAACAATCTCAGTGAGTGGTCGGACGTTAAAGCAGGCCAATATGAGTGTGTACACTTGAAATGGGAGGGGGAAAAATGAAATATTGCCCCATTACCAATAAAACTCGACTGTTGAAAAGAAAATGCAACAACTTTATTTCCTTTCTATAAACTTTCTTAGAGGTGGAGAGGTACGGTATTTGTATTAGTGGCCACCTCTGCTGTAAATGTAAAGAGTGTTTCTCAACTGGTTTTTGATGAAATGTCCTACATTTTGCGCAATTTCTTCATCATAAAATACATCAGTAACGCGATTTAATCAAACTACACAGTCTCGTGAAAGTACTCACACCCCTTAAACGTGGCAAACACACACTTCAACATTTTTTTGAAAGAGCATTTGTCCATTAAAAAGGGGCTAAATGCACATTTGTGGCATTCAAATTTGCACTTGAAAACCCTGTTGTTTTCACAACCCAGCTACAAGCTATTTTGTGGTTTTTATTGCATGAAATCCCAGAAAAATACATTAAAGTTCAAGAATTGGAAGTTCCTTTGTAAAGAATAGCTGCTGCACAGAGAATAACAATAAGTCCTGTATTCATATAGATGCGGCAGAAGCAGATTGAAAGCATACCTGTGAATAAGGCGCAGCATAGTTGGCTCTGTTCCCCGGGGGAGTTAAGCCATCGATCTTTGAATTCCCAAAGACGGCGACTCACCAAATGACTTCTCCAGGGCGACTTCTCTCTCACACCATCACTTCAGGGAGCAGCCCCATTTACATGCGCAGCAAAAGCCCTGACCTCTGACCCTATGCTGAACAAGAAACAAATTCCATGTCACTGTTAACGTCTTGGCAAACGACAAAGAAAAGAATAAGCATTTACCTTTTTGTGGGAAGTTAAAAACCCTTACTCAAGTTCATGACCGAACCAGTCTGCATATTGAATCTAGTGATGCTGTTAATCTCAGATTTGTGGCCAGTTGCCAGTAAGATGTCTTTAACGCGTTGACTTGCTGCTAGCTTTGTATTTTTGCTTCCATTTAAAGAACTTTTTACAGTTCCAGTTTGGGTGTCTTTATCAAAATGAACTTGTTTCAGAACAAGAAGATTAATTAAAACGTTTGCCCACAACCTAATTGTTGAATGCTGTCCGACTAATAGTCAGTGACTATTGCAACCTACAGCGCTATGGTTACGGATTCACTAGACTGCAACTGCTGAGCAAAGCTAAATAAAACTACATATATATTTCGTCTAATTATTCACACACAGGATTAAAAGTAAAAGGGTGTGTGATTATCCTCCATAAATCTAGTTTGTGACGCAGGAATTGGTTGTGTCACAAACACACATTCCTTCATTATTTAGTGCAAGGAAATGGTGTATTTAAATTAGAATGAAGTGGGTTTTTTTAGAAAAACAAAAAAAGAAAGTCAGGAGGCTGCTCAGACTGACAGCTGGGTGTATTAGGAGTGACAGTCCTAGAGCACTTCTGTTTTCCCAATGACCTTATCTGTCACAACAGTTATTTTGGCTCATTGGCCAAAAAGAGCAGTTTGTGTGTCGAACGTTGTCGGGGCTGTGGTTTGACACAACCTCCTGGCCTTTAAGACTGTGTAGGGCGGCTGCTGAATAAAGTGTGGTTAAAGAAGAATCAGTGTGTTTTCCCCCGAAGGCTGATCTACTGGAAATCCGAGTTATAGGAGGAAGAACTACAGAGCCTAGGGAGCGCTTGATGTTTCTTCTCAGCAGCTTTTCTGGAGGATTTTTTTTAATTTTTTTACAAAGAACAACCTGCTGCTCTATTAGTTTTCACTTTCTGCTCTTTACTTTAACGCCACTTTTCTTCTGCATCTTTTCAGACTGCATATTCACATGCTGAATGGAGCGTTGTTGGGTTTAGCGTTCCCTATAGTCAACACCAGGCTGGTAAGTAACCCCTGCTCATTTTGGCACGTTTTACTCGTAACGATTATTAGTTAGAAGTGACCTCTTTGGAAGAATTACATTTTTTAAAAATCCCTCCCAGCACAGGAACCCATCAGGTAGAGCTTACTTTCATACTGCCTGTTGAGTCAATGGGGAATGTTTCCTGTGTTGAGCATTATTTGTTTATGTTTTTTTTTTTTTTTATCTCTACCGGTGTTATTGACGTCTCTAAATTTCTGTTTGGCAAAATGCAACGGAAGCAATTGATTTAGCGGCAAAAGCAAATGAGGTGGATTAGCAGTTCTTCCCAGCAACTGATGGTGTCATCCAGGATGTTGCCCAGAAATAGAGCCGTTAGCATGCTATGACGGTCGCTGGACTGTTACACTGTTACACTGTTACACAAAAGTCTTCAGTCAGAGGTCACAGCATCTCTTTGAACGTACTTCTGTGATATGAGTTACAACATTTAATGTCCCTTTGAGATAAATAAAGTATTTCTGAATGGAAATGAATTAAAATATGACCTAATGGATTTCTTATGGTTGCTCTTCAAAGTGGGAACAACCAGAGAACATGCCAGTTTTTTTTTTTTGAAAGATTTTGTTGGCTCTAGTGGCCTTTATTTGACAGTGAATTGACGGGAAAGTGGGTAATGAGAGGCATGCAGCAAAGGTTGCCAGGCCGGGAATCGAACCTGCGACGGCCGCGTCACGGATTAAGGCCTCCATATATGGGTTGTGTTTAACCCCTGCACCACCACAGCATCCCGAACATGCCAGTTTAAGTCAGGAAATGACATGAAGAGCATAACTACATGCCTAAACTTGAACATATTTGTTGTTTGAACGATCCTTTTAATAAATATCCTAAAATCTAGGATGAATAGTCAAAGTTCAGTATAGTAAATAAATAACTAGCTATTTAGTTTAAAAACTAATTCCTCCAACACCTTTACTGCTATTATACAGGAGCTAAAGTGAGCCAGCCCTCACTTCAGCTGCCTTTGTTGCTTTTTGAGAAATGAAACTTTGAGCAGTTTGAACTTTGACTCATAGCCCAAGAAAATCTACCGTTAATATCTGATGCAAATGTAAAGCAAATATTTGTTTTTGTCTTTTTCAACGGTAAGTTTTTAGCAGATTCCCAAACAGAAAAGTACGGCTACAGCAGACTGCTTTGCATGCTGTTAAAGGTGTGGGTGATCTTATCTGATCTGGTCACCGGTTCTGAAGCGCGAGGAGCGAACGTCGAGATATATAGGATGCATTTTACCTCACTAAACGTCTGAAAAAGCAAAAATGTGTTGCACTTTGAGAAGTACGCCATTAATGTCGGAGAGAGACGTTGACGTGATTGACGTTTCTGTTTGCTCCTCAGCTGCCGTTTGAGATGGAGATCTACTACATCCAACATTCCATGATGTACTGGGTGCCTGTTTACCTCATGAGGAAAGGAGGTACGTGGCAGTAATGTGGTCTCTACATGTAGTCACACATCCCCAAGTTAAGACAGCACGATGCTGCAGGTTCCTGTTGTGACTTTGTGCGCACAAGTTCCGGTTTACGTCACTGCTGTGTTTCTTGTAAACAAGCGTCTGATGACAGACTGCTGACCCAGCAGTTTATAAAAGACCCTTTAATATTTTGCGTATTGCTCCCCTCTATGGGAAAAAAAAGAGGTTTTTGTTTCTCTTGTCGTTATAGCAACAGGACGCAGAGGTATTATGCGCATCGGGAACTGCAGTGCAGAAATTGATCGTGTCTCATCTTTGGGTTTGAAGCAAATAAGCAGACCTTGAGGAAAAATCCATAAAGCTTCTGGAAGACGTGTAGTACCTCGCAAAAGTATTCCCACCCTCACTTCTTTATGTTTTGTCACCTTAAATCCACCATGAGTGGGTTTAGACTTTATTCATTATGTTGAATAAAATGCAAAGCAGCAAATAAGGAGGTCAAAGGGCAACATTCAACCAGACAGGAGGCTTGAGAACATCATCTGGTTTGTGCCAGAGTGATACAAACACTCAGCGTTCATTCTTAGCGTCACATCGAAAGCCAAACAAAGAAAATATCATTTCATCTGTAACGTTGATACAGTGAGAGTTCTTCCTCTGGCACCTGGAAATTCTGCCAAAGAGAAAACAGGGAAAACCTGTGTGAAGCACACAGACACACCAACACACTCGTCAATGCTGCGGCAGCAGGATGTCTAGCAGGTGGCCGGGGTCGCCGATCGAGATGCATATCATGCACCTGCTCTCTGCTTAACCTTCAAACTGTGTGAGATTTTTCACTGGCAGCTCTTGTGTCTTGCAGGTGTGTACCAGCCCGAGCCTCTGGGGAACATGTGGTGGGCGCTGCTCTCCACTGGCATCCTGTTTCTCTACCACATCGTCTTCCTGCAGCCCCTTGGCCTGGTAAGACAGAGCCCTCTAGAGGCGTTCGGGTGGTACTTCACTATGCAGCCTGCATGTTTTCTTCCATTGGTAGAGTCAACAAGATAGCTGCGAATTGTGGAAATCCAAAAGCAGAGCAGGTGTATTTACACAGTAAAATCAAGACAGATTTGTAGCAGTGTGATTTGCAAAGAAGAAGAGAAATAAAGATGCTTCTTCTGACGCAAATGTTAGACTTCTTCCCACAATCAGTGTAATGCCAGTTGTTTCCTACCTTACTGAGAAGAGACGTTAATGCAAAAAGAGCCGGAAATCATTTTCAGCCGAAATGATCTGAAAACTGATTAAAGTATAGAATAGAAATATCCTTTATTGATCCACAACAAAGGATCAATAAATGGGGACATTTCTGTGCAACTGTAGCAAATTACAACCAAAACTAAAAATTCACACAAAAATGAAAATATAGATATATAAAAATAAAGAATGAAGTACTGTACATACTGCATACTGGGTAGTTAAAAAAAAAATACTCCAGTTCAGAAGAGTATGCAATCAAGTTGTTTAAAGAAAAAAACTTAACATTTTAACAAAAAATATAAATTATTATTCAACAAAGAATACTTTTATAATATAAAGAAAATTAATTATGAAATAAAAAATATATATTAAATAAATAAAAATATGAGTATATTTTTGAGGTTTTTTTTGTCTTTTTTTTTATCTTCTCATTCAGCTTATGAAGCCAATTAAGCAATAAGAAAAAGAATCCAGAGAAAATCTGCAGCGCTAACAAGATGTGAAATCGTTTGGCAGCCAAATGAGTTTCTGCAGACTAATGATAAGTTACAGAGGACTTCCAGGCGGTGAACTCATCACTCATTCCATTTGCGGGGAAGGGGGCTTTTTGGAGCAGAAATCCAGAGGAAATTAATGATTCATAAAGATATGCACAGTTAAGTCGAGCATGACATTCGCCAGAGCCTCATCCAAGTGGATAATTCCGGGGTTTTTTAATCGCCATTAACATAAAAATTAGGTCTCACGCCCAGTTAACCTGCTCTCTCCCTTCCCCTCAACCCCCAGGCGACGGAGGTCAACCTGAACAACATGCTGTGTCCGGCCGTGTCCGATCCCTTCTACGGGCCGTGGTACCGGGTGTGGGCGATGGGCCACCAGACTGCACTGACGCTGCTCCACGGGAAGCTCCTGACGTTCCTCTCTCAGCACAGCGGCTCCGCCTGCAGATACCTGCTGGACACGATTCCACTGCGCAGCAAAAAGGTCGACTAGACGTCCGCGCACACGCGGCCCCCCCAAGGCTTTGTTTTTTGTTGTTCTTTTTCTAACATGTGCGTTTTCTGGAACCTTTTAGCCCTGTTGAGACGAGGGGAGCTGTTCAGGGGCCAATAAACCCACACGTCATTCTTGGTGGCTAAAATACGTACTTGCGTGCACAATTTTCATGCTGGTTGTTAAGCAGCTAGACACGTGCTCATTGACAGGGTTTCCCCCAGGAAACATGCAAAGCCCGGTGGCAGGGCAGTCCACCAGCGGCCCGCCGTTTTTTGGTCTGTTTTTTTTCTGTTTTTTGCGTTAAAAAAATGTTGAAAGTTGACGGTAAATTTATTACGATTATTGCAATTTGAAGGTATTATTGACAACACCTAAACACACAACTCTAGTCTTAAAAAATACAAACACAAAAATATAATTAATTCAGATTGTCAGTTTTTTGCATTAATTTCTAACTAAGTAGTCAAACATTAGCCTGTTATGTAATGCTGGTCACACTCAGCCGACCTAAAGCATAAACAAACTAAGCAGCTGCTTGGAGCTCCCATTTTAACATGGACCATAGTTCTTTTAACATTTTAACATTTGTTTTTATTGAAAATAAAAATGCTATCAGTTTTTATGTGATTGTTTCAGTAGAGATAAAAGCTTTAAATTCCTTGCCCTTTAAATTCAAGATTTGGAAAAAGCTGGCAAGATTACTTTTTAAAAGTTCAAAAAATAACTCTTCATAGTGTGATTGTCGTGTTACCATAGCTACAACATGAGGCTCTGAGTTCAATCTTTTCGTTTGAGCTTGGTTTGTTCACAAATAATAACCATTTATCAGTTTACGGTCAGCTAATTAACTAAATGTATTTAGGGTACAAAATTCAAGTATTTCTCGTATTAAGTTTTCCTTTAGTAATGTCTGCTGCTGGCTGCCGTATTTTGCTGGTCGTGATTGGTTGTTATTTATCCAAGCGAATGCAGTGTTTGCGAGGAAAGCTGTTTGAAAACGACTAGTCTACGATTGACTGGTTAACTTTATCAAGTTGCAAGTGCAGACAAGAGTCAAGCGAATGCCAGTATTGAGCGAGCTCGTGGGATATGTAAACACATACGGCGCGCGTTACTCTTTGTTCGCAACGAGAACCTCAAAAACCGCGTCTATATGTGAAATTGTATCGGCCGCTTACATTGCGCTTGCGCGAGCCGCCTACCTTGGTACAGCGTTGTCCGGAAATGAACCCCGACAGGTTGAGTGAAAGGTGGCGCGCGCCGTTTGCAAAACTTCAAGTGGCGCACGGACCAGAGTGCGCTGGTCATGCATCATGACCAGATGCCAACACGTTGTCGCGCCCAGCTTAATGCATCGACCATAGACCCGTCTTCACTATCGCTGTTGCTGGTGTATTAAAAGCTAATCTGAAATAAACAAACTAGCAAAGTGGGCGGGGCAAGTAAAGCCAATCTGCCGCCGTGCTTGTAATGGCGGAAGCTGGGGGAAACCTTGTCATACAGTTTTCATCCTGCTGCCTTTTTTTGTTGTTGTAAATGTAAAGTCGGCTTTAAGAACCTGAATGGTCCCACCTGGACCTTACCACAGAGGCCACTTTTCATTGGCTGTTGCCCATTCTACGTGGTCACGTGCGTGGCCGTCTCACAAACACATGCTTCCCGTTAGCTAAGTACAGCATAATGGCAGTACTGATACAACTTCTACACCTTGAAGACTGTCTGCTGCACAGGCTTACGTTAGCTAAACAGACCAATATGCAATTTGTACTGTATCACTAAAGATTTTATTTTAGCAGAAAAGGCTTTGGACTAAACTGTTACTCGTGTTAGCCACTCTAGCACCAAGTACAGTGTATCAGGCCTAGAAAGCTCAAACATTTGTCAACAAACCACAGGAACCACAGACTGATTTCAAAAGTAGCCTACAAAACGATGAATGCCCGACTCACCCAGCCTTACAAGAACAATAGGCATCAGTGATCTTGTCCACAGCTATATTGATGTATAGGGTGTGTGGATCTGCTGTTTTCCTCACAGAGCGAAAGCATTTTGCTGTGACGTGCACAATGTTGGAGGCATCAGTGGCTCAAACACCTTGATCTCATCCAAAAAAGATGACATGAACTTCTTAGTTCCTCTGTCCATTGTAGTAGCTGATATATTGTGAAAATCCGGTAGAAATGATGTACTAATTGAGTCAGTAATACACTGCAGAGCATCAGTGGAAGTGGAAGACTCCATGTTTACATAGAAACCGCCAGGCTTTGTTTTTGAGACTTGCGGCCAGGTGGGATTTTCCAGGTCGATTGTGGGCGGAGCTTGGTAAGGTCCATTCAGGTACTCAGCGGGTGGGAGGTGCTGCTTTCAGTTCTGAATGAGTTTAGTTATGCTAACTCTCATTTTACTGAGTCGGTTTTATGTGTCTCAAGTGCGCTTTGAAGCAGATTTTAAATGTGAGCTGTTGTTAAAGTCACTGCTTGTTTAATAGCGCGTGGATATGAATGTTATCTTCAGTTTTTTTTTATGAATGGAGAAAAAAAAGAAAAACGCATAGATCAGGATAGGAAATAATTTTTGTAAGTGGCTTTTATCTTTCAGTCTCCAGCCTGTTCAATGCATTCCAGTTCTGATAATCAGGAGGCATAAAGGACTTCTTACATGCTGCAGGTTGAAGTGAAGAATAACGAGTGAACGGGTGGGACTTGGGCTGTTGTTTCGTTTCTCTCTCTGTGTTGTTTTTATCGTGTTGTTTGACTATATTCGTCGAGGTTTAACCTTGAGAACATTGTTAGGAAAAAAAAAAAATTGCCAATGGCAGGCAGATGCTGAGTCTTAACTGGAACTGAAGGTCTTTGCAAAACCTTCAGTTTTTGCAAACTAGAACCTTTTCCTCGTGTTGTCGTGCTACCACCTCCACATTTCGATGACTTTTATTAGGCCGTCATTATTAAAGATGGTGATTTCTGGTTTTGCATGCGTTTGTGTGAAGGTTTCTTTATTCCGGTGCCCAAGATAACAGGCTATAGCTCTTACGGTTTTATGCTAATCCATTGCCCAAAAGTGGAAAGAGTGTAGCACAGCTACACCTAAACAGCCCAAAGTGGACATTATTCAGCAAAGCAGTCTGTAGCAGTCTGTATTACAGCGGCTCAGAAGAAGCCTCTGTTTGAAAACGGTGCAGTTTTTTGGGGGGGTTTTTTAACAGTCTCGTGTTTAAGATGCTCAGGGTTTTCCAGAATTTTTGTAAAGAATCCTTCTTTGCTCGATAATCTCCAGACATTCCAGAGTAATCCACAAAACAGAACCGTTCTTCTCGTTTTTCAGCCTGGTGGACGGCCGCGTCTGAGTGCAGCTGCGCCGTACTCCAGTCAGGCTATTATTTTATAACCTAGCTATAATAACCACGTATCATTTTTTTTTTCTTCTGCTTTACAAATAGTCGTGAATTTAATCACATAAGATATGTCACGGTGCGTGAACAAGTGCAATGGGGGTGTGAATACTTTTACTAGGCTCTCTGTGTATCAAGACACTTGAAAGAAACTCCTGCTCCTATGGCAACAAATCATCCATAAAAGTGTTGACCTCGAAAATGCGTGCTGTTAAATCAACACCTATTGTAGGAAAATCTCGCTAGTATGTACATTTCATTTAAAGTCCGAGGTGGTTTGTGCAACTGTCTTTATTTCAGTGTCGAAAAGGGAGAAGAGAAACTTTTGTAGCTCTGAGTTCAGATGTGTGTTGTGGCTACAAATAAAGGGATTTCCAGTGGCCAAAGTTTTCCTTGTGTATTTTTCTTTTTTTTTTGTATTTATGTTCTGTATTAGTCTCATTTAAGTCTGATATTTCTCCTGCTCTATTTTCTGCTGAAAACAAAATATCATTTGAAGAAGAGATAACATTGTTTTGAATGTAAATGTTTCATTAAGGTGAAGGGTTTTTCCCATTGTGGGTGTATTTTTGTTTATTTGTGTGTAGAGTTCTGAGAGTATGAGGCATGCTTTCAGAAAATGTGGGTAAACAACCGAGAAAAACTGTAATTAAATTGGGTCTCAGGATGAAATCACACTTTGTTTGTTCAGCTGATCACACCGCAAACTTCTTAAACTCAGACAGAATAAACTAATACAGTTGTTTGTCACATTCATGAAGTAAAACTCTGTAAAAGTACAAGAATTACACCTAGTCATGAATGTGAAGAAAGTAGGAAACTACTTCCCGACATATATTCCCAATCCGTCTCCTTGACGACACATGGCTGCTGAAGATTGGAATTTTAATTCCAGGGTACAAAAAAAAAATTTTTTTTTAAAATCAAATATTTTCAAATTTACAAATTGATTCAGATTTGCATCGACTGACTTTGGACCCCTTCATAAAACAAATAAATTGCATGTTGGCATGCATTAGCTAACAATAACATAACTAAGCTATGGAAATTGAGTGGAGAAAAGTATGTATGCTGTTCATTTCAGCATGCGACATTAATTTTAAAGTGTGAACGAAAAATGAATGTCAGTTAAGGCAAAACGACTGTGAAGGTTTTCAGACTGAATTAAGTGAAAGTCAAGCTTTTGCTCGTCTTCTCTTCCCACTCGGTTTCTGTTTTCACCAACCTTTTTCAATCCCATGTATCCGTTTCACATCAAGCCTGCCATTTCTTTAAAGCTTAAAGATTTATTTATATATTTTTTAAACTGCTAATTGTGCAATACATTTTGCTCAATACATATAAAATGGCTCAGCTGTCATTTTGATAGTAAACTTAAAAAAAAAAAAAAGTAAACTTGCTTGTGAAGATGCTTAAACAGCAACTGGAAAAAAAAAACATTTCATCCAACCCACCTCTCCCCTGACTCATCGGCAGAAGTGCAGCAAAACAAGAGGAACGACACGTTTTTTGGCTGATTTGGAGGGTTTTTTTATTGAATAAATGATTTTAAAAGGTAACAATGTTTAAAACTACATTATTTTTCACAGCCATTGCTTACAGATAACCCGTCGATATATTTTCTTTCAGCCTTCTTCACAATTTTATTTATTTATGGGTTGTTTTTTTTAGTTTTTTTTTTTTTTTTTTACCTTTTTTTGTGTTATGTACGTTTTTATTTTCTTTTTGGTGTCATACGATCATAAAATGCCCGTTTCGGAGTTCCGTCACACTAAACAGCAATTCAGTTGGAAAGGAAGAGGAGTTCTAGCTCTACAGGGATGGAATTAAAAGTTCCCAGTTCATATTTCCCCCCACCCCCATCAACAATTTTTCAGAGTACTAAAGCAGAGAGAGAGAGGAAAAAAGAAAAGATCCAAAAATTGACAAAGGAAATAAAAGTTGGTATGAGGAGTTACACCAGGTAACCCTCCCAGCCCATCAGGCCACTGCAAAAGAAAGCCATTTTATACAGCGACACGTCTCAGAAGGGTGTCTCAAAAGTTTTCAGAACATAGAAAACCACTAAAATAATTTTGAAACTAGATCCAAAATATTCCTTTGAAAAAAATTTATTTTGATGTACAAAAACAGTCATTTTCTCTTTTTTTTAATAGTCTCTTTTTGTTGGTTTTTTTTTGTTGTTTTTTTTTTACTTTTTTTAATAAAAGCTTCAAACACAAGTTTATTGTAGTTCTTATTTGTCATCATTATTATTATTGATTCACTTTTTTTTTCTTTTTTTTTTTTCTTTTGTTTAATTCTTCTATCAGTGCGATTGTATACCAGTGCAGCTACTGGGTCGAGTAAAGAAAACAGGCTTTTTCATCTTTAATGGCATAAAAAATAAGGGAAAAAAAAATCCATCTTTTATACAAAGTATAACTGCTGGTCTTTAGGGGGAAAACAAACATTTATAAACCACCCATAAAGCTAGGAGGCACACCATGGGATTTTCATTTTTGAAAAAAAAAAAAAAAAAAAAAAGCAATAATAATACTAACAAAACAAGTAACAACAATTCGCACCCATTTTTCGCCATCTTGACGCCTCGAACGGCTTCAGAGACGGAAACAATGACAATTCATCGAAGAACTGGGTTGCTTAAAAAGTCAGAAATCGCACAAAAAGAAAAAAAAAAAGAAGAAGAAGAAACATTTAGTCATGAGCAGGGCTTGTTTTTGGAAGGACAGGAAGCCAGGCCTGGAAAAAAAAAAAAAAAGCAGCATCTGAGCATGGCCGCTGGCATCTTTGGTTCGGTCGAACATACGAAGGTAACAAAGAGCTTGGGGACGGCCGCGCGAGGAATGCCGAGCCTGAACTCCAAACCCTGGTATGGGAACCAAAACACGCGATCTGCTACAACAGTCTACCGATGTCGTTCCTTGCGATTCCTTGAGGTATCAGTGATTCGAAATTCGAAGAAAACTAAAAAAAAAAAAAAAAAGAAATACTAAAAATCGATGTCTCTGTAGAGGTAAACTTTGATGAAGAGAGGCTGAAACGACCTCAACAGGACCTTATGCTAGTTAACGTCTTAAACGTTGCCCTTTTGGAGGTGGTAAGCCGATTCAACAGCTAAAGAGCCTCCCCAAAAAAAAAAAAAAAAAAAAAAAGAGAAAAAAAATCTAAAAGAAAAAATGAAACACCTGTTGAACAGATCTGCATATATCAAGGATTGTATTAACATGTAGGATTTTCTCCTATGACACGTCCATGTTCAATTCCCCTGGTGACCGTTAACAGTACATTCCATAGCGCCTGTGGAGTCTTTCTTCATTACGAGAGAGAATGTCAGTTTCCCAGGGTGGAATTGATTCCCCACCCTAAAAAAAATAAAATAAAATAAAATAAAAAAAAAAAATAAAAATCACCCAAGTCCACCTCGACAAAAAGCCTTCCGTCCACGTTGGAGAGCACGGATCCTTCACCACAACTTGGCTCGCACAGCAACGCAACTCCAGAGAAAATCTTACATGTCGCATTGTTAAGAATATATATGATATGATCAATGAGTCCGCATGACCAGTCACGAGATGTGACCACCCCAATATGAGGTCCGATAGCACCATATTTGTCTTTTAAATCTCTTAATGGTTAATAAGAGTGTCTAAGCCATAGATCAAGCATATCATGGATAAAACCATAGGTCTCATACTCATACATACATGCAACTAAATACATTGCATGTGTATACAAAGACATATGTGTAAAAGAGCATGGTCAATTTGGTTTTGCAGCAGAGAAAAATTCAGGTTGTGCTATAGTCGATGGACCAGGAGACCAGGCGCCTGACTGCGGCTTGTTCTGGTGTAGTAGTGTACGGTATGGTTTCCTACGGCCGCAACGCTGACCCCTTGTGGTCGGAACTTTTAACGGCGCTCGACTTTAACGTTGATTATGTGAAATCCAAACGTAGGATATGGAGTGAAGCACGCGGAGTCTCCCGGACGACGAGCGCCTACGCCGGTCCAAGTAAGGGATACACTCAGAGCGACTTTCTCCTGGTCCATCGTTTTTTGTTGGTTTTTTTTATTTATTTTTATTTTAAAAAAAACTTAAGGCAACACAACTGGAAATCTGGATCGTTTCGGGTTACTGTGGATGGATTGCCGAAAGCCCTTGACATTTTTGCATAAAGGAAAAAAAAATTATGAAAAAAGGAAAGAACCTGTCAGAAAAAGGCTGTTACGACAGAAGATGTTGGTCAAGTAACAAGAACCTCTCTCGAAAAAAATAAAAATAAAAAATTCCAGTTTGCAACAGAAACACGCAGACCGACAACTTGGTGATCCTAGACAGATCAAACATTCGTTAAAGTACGTCTAACTAGCAGAGTGTGTGTGGCTCAAACTCACACCTGGGTAATATTTGGATAAGAACTGGCTTTACGAAGCCCTGGCTTTTTTTTCTTTTTATAAAACAAATAAAAAATTTACACTTCCTGTAACCTTCCGATTGAAACAGACAGAAACCAGAACATTCCCTGTGCTGCGGACACGTGGATCAACGGGAGCGAGGGGAACAGCGGCGGCGGCGCCGTATCCACGACTACGCACTATGACATGCACTTCTAAATGACACAAACATGTTAATAAGATCACTTCTGTTTGTGCGTGACTTCTTTTCTTCTTCTTAAATATACGTCGTATTATGTCGGACGATGGTTAATAACCGGAAAATGCATGACGATGTTTTCACAATGACACGAGGAACTAAGTGAAGCGGCGGGGTTTCGGGCTGAAGCAACATCTCAACGTTTCAGCACCCAACGCCTCTGATAACGGACAAAACCGTGGACGATGCAGTATGGCTTTAAATAGTTTTAGCATGTCCCTATCGCGCGACTCCCTATCAGTAAATGCAGGAGAAAAAAAAAAAAAAAAAAAATTTTTTTAATTAAACAAAAGCTTCATGTACATCTTTTTGTTCCTCGGCCTTCTTAAAAGTCTAAATAAACCCTCAAAAATAAGCTTAAAATTTTTTGATAGCCAAACAAATGCAGCTGAACCTGTAGCTGAAACCCAATTTCTAATTTATTCTACTGGTTTTCCATCTTGTGACAAAGTGGAGCCTATAATCCACACACAGTGATACACACACTCACACGCGCGCACACACACACACACACACACAATTGTGACCCAAATCAATAAAGAGCATCAGCAAAAGCCGATCAAAAGGCGTCACAATCCTATCTACACTTTGGAGTACACATATCCCACGTACGAATTCCAACTACGACACGAGAGTTTACAAGGCTGGCACGACCTCAGCAGTCAAGTTTTTGAGAGGAATTGAAAGTAGTGAGGACACAGCCTTTTGGAACTGCAGTTTGCCTTTGCTACATGATATCACACGTCTGGATAGTAAAGTTAAAGAAACGACAAGTAGACGATAAAAACAAAAGGGTTAGTAAATGTAAAATTGTAGCAAAGCCTAAATCCACCCAAGGAGACTCGCTTCCATCCACAGAATCAAACACCTGATTAGCTTTGCTGAAAAGACGCAATATTAATAAAACTCTAATACTGGTTAATTTTTCCAAAATAATATGAATGAATGGAGGGGGGGAGGTGAGGTTATAGATATAGGTATACATATGCTGCAAAAGCTCAACCGCAGGCAAACAAAAGGAACATGGTTTTCTCGCCATAATCGAACGATGCTTCACTGCCACCCGTTGCCATGTCAACGTCTGTGAGACGGCCAGCACGGCAACGGAAACTATCATCATAAAATGGTACAGTAGTAGAAATAGCTAGACCAGGAGGGGGCGGGCTCTCCTGGGAAAAGGTCCGCGGAGAGGTCCAATGATTGGTCATGCGGCTCGCTGTCAGGAATAATGGTTATATGACGGCACCGGGTGCCCGATGCCGTTCTGGTAGTGATGGTGCTGGCGGTGGGCGATGTACTCTGCATAACCCATCGTCATCTTCTCGCTACGGTACCTGAAATAGAGAAGAAGACGGAAATCCGAGAGTCTGTCCTCACAAGCCGACATGACTGAAGGGGTATCTGCGGGTTTCGCCGACTCTAATTTAAGACTTTTGCGACCGATATGAATGAAATTTAAAACCTGTACCACGACAGAGATGTACAAAAGACAACTGCACATTTCACACAGTTGTAGTGCCAAGCCTTTTTCTTTTTAGCACAGAAAGAATGTAGCCTCGTACGGATTCGCAAAAGAAGTGGGGCAGCGGCAAAGAACAAAGTCGTCCAGCGAACTGGCAATGGATTTAAACTGGCAGCTAGCTAGCGTTAGCCTGAAGCGCCTCGATGAGTCGGGCGAATCAAAACGTTTGCCTGACATAAAAATTCCATAAATACATTGAATATAAACTAGTCAGCACAAAATTTAAGACCTATAACTTACACATTTAAGGCCAACTTTACTTTTCCAAATTAGTTTAAGACATTTTAAGGCCTTAATTTTAAATGCATACATTTAAGACTTTTTAAGAATTACCCTGTTACCAGATTTTTTCCTTCCAAACTCCTCAGGGTTTTTGGTGAAATCGTAAGTCGTCTCAATAGTAGGCATTAGAAAGTCAATACTGATTTTCCCAATTTAACGCAAAATAATGTCATTGTGAATTGGTTGTATACGCTCGGCAATAATTTTAATGAAACAAACTGGCACATTTAAATGTCTAAATAAAAAATTGTTTCCTAATTTTTGGGGTAAATTTTTTCCAGTTTCTCTGGTCTAGAAGAATTGATGTGCTTTTTTTTTTGTTATTAAGTCACTGGATTTTTTATAGTGTTGCTTACCATGATTAAAATTAAATTATTTAAAAATAAAAGTGCCCACCGGGGGTATAAATTTGTCTTGAACTGCAGTCGGGGAGGGTCATACTAGATTGTTCCATGGGCCACAAATTGTACTTTCGCCACCTGGTCTACATAAACAAACCCAGGTCTAGCATCTCATTCTAGAGGCAATTTTCCATTTCTCTGTGCTTCTTTATTTGGCTAAATTTAAGTTTCTACTATTAGCAACCAAGTATCTAGGTGAAAATGCGTTGCTATGGTAGAGAAGAACACTAACACACTCAAATATTGATGAACCAATTATACCTGGTTAACTTAATGGTCTTCCTGAAGTCATTTGTGATGGGAGCTTTGTAGCCTCCCTTTCGTAGTAAGGAATCTATGGTTTGAATGTGGTCCCAACCTAGGATCATAAAAAATTTAAAAAAAAAACAATAATTAAAAATGTAATAGTGTAATTATTTTGACAGAAATTTGTTTGGAGGCAGGAGAGGCTGTTCAGTTAAGGGCACAAAAATGCTCACCTTGCTCTTTTGCAACCTCTGGCAGGTAGGTGGCGGTGCGCTTTGATCCTTTTTCATTGAAAAACTCTATTCTTATACCATGAACACCCACCTAAAAGCAAAGAGAGGAACGAAACACAAAGAGAACGTTGCATTACAAAGTCAGTTGCTTCACGTCTGCTTTAGGCTAATAAAAATCAACTTCTGCACAACTGAAGGGAGGCGGTTTTATGAATAGAAATGACTATAAATGTGTTGGCGCCTAAACTAATTTAAGATAATGACCAACTTCCTTAAATATACGTACGGTTCCTTTGAACTTCATCACGATACAGCAATAAACCTAAGTGGATTCAACAGAGGTAAAAAGGAGGCATAGTTTGTAAGCTTTTTAAAAAAAATCACAAATCTGAAAAGTGTGGGATGCAGCACTTTTTATAGCCACATTTCACTGTAATTAAAGCTGCAAGTCTTTTGAGGTCTCTACCACCTTTAAACATCCACACAAACCGTCCATTCTTCTTCCCGGCGTAGCTCAGCTTGTCGCATTAGACAGGAAATGTCAGTGAACTTGCCACAGCTTTCAACGTTGATTTATGTCTGAACTTGGACTGGACCAGCAACACATTGATTTAATTTGATCTAAACCTTCCCAGTCTAAAATCGTTTTTCGGCTTCGAAGAAGTTTTCTCAAATTGTGTTATTTGGCTCCATCCACCTGCCCATAAACAGCAACCACTAGCTTCTTTAGCCTTGCTAAGGAGCATGACAAGCACTTTGTTTTGGGTTTTTTCTGGCATGTCACAAGACTTCCCCGCAGACTAACCTCGAGTAATTAACGCGGCAGCTTCAGGAAAAAAAAAAAAAAAAAAACTTTCGGAAATGTGACCCGACTGCCTTGTGAAGCGCTCACCTCCCAGTCGAGATAATCACCGACGTCTTCAAAGTTGGTGAGAAGAGACACTGAGCAGAAGAGGCGAGGCAGCTCATCCCTTGTCATAGGGGGGAAGCGGCTGTCTTTAAGGGCACTGCAGACAGAAAGTCACACAGGCGAGCAGCATTAGCGGATCAGATGGATGAAAGGTGTTATAAATCCGGTGTGTTTGATCGTTACGTGAACGTGAAGGCTCCTGCTGATGGGAACAAAACCAGTGACAGAAAAGGCAGCACAAACCACTCATATTTGAGAGTTTGACAAAAGAGGTCTTCATATGTCAGCCTTCTTAAGACATTTTAAGTTAAAGTAAATATGCAGCTTTTAAGAGCTGCATATTCTAACCAATCCTCGGTTCGTTCACTTTTCCCACAGTAAAACTCAAGATTTTCAAGTTAAGTTGTCAAATTTTTTTCCATCGCTGCACTTTGTCCATTTTGTTCATTTGTATTGTTTTTATCTCCAATTTCAACTTGCTATTATATGACGATTTGTTACTGTTGCTAATTCTGCCTTGTGATCGTATTCTACATTCTACCGCAGGGACAAAGTAAACTAACATATAACAAAATTTTGTTTTGGAATGAATCTCTCACATACCGTGTTGAGCTGACTGATGAGAGAATAAAAATCTCATGTAACACCAAAAAAACAAAAAAAAAACCTCCCTTAACTTCAATAACGTTGTTAAACTATGACTTTTGTTTCAATTACACAGATCAATAAGTCATTGAGCCATTAGGAATCATTAATATTCATTATATTAAAAACCTTAAATCTTAAGGTAAATGTCCTTCCTGATCAAATTAAATGCTTAAACACGACATAAAAAGAAGTGACAAAGAAATCTCTAAAAAATATAGATTTTAATAAGTTTTCTGACATTTAGCAAATAGAAATATTTTTTTCTAATTCTAATTAACTAAAAACAAGAAATGTTTTGTGTGATTTAACTTCAAACCGTCTGGAAAAAAACAACAACTGTCTTTTTATTATGTGAATGAAAATACCTGATTTCAACTGCAAAAAACGTTTTCCAAATTTACATTTTTAATCAAACATTAGGTTGCAATATATTACTAAACTGTGCGGTTAGAATATCAAGAACTTAAACGGACTTTAAAGAAAATAAAAATAAAAATAAAGCACTTTCCCAACCTTGAAAACATCCGGTTGAAATTCAAGCATTTTTTTAAAAAATTCACGGAGCCTAAAAACATCAAAAGTCTCCAAACCCCCAGTGACAAATTAACATCCTGGTTACCTATAGTGACCGAATCCCATTTACTGCTATCAAAAAGTAAGAGGGTGGGAAGGGAGGATCTCATAGTCTCAACTGGGAAGGATTAGAATAACAAAAAAAATAATAATAAATTTTAAAAAAGAAGCGATTAAAGGCCTGTAACTTCAAGCTACTTACCAGGCCACACTTTGCTTTTCTCACCATATTATCAGCATTTTGGCTCCTGGCTGGTGTTAATTTTGGACTCTGCGTGAGCTACAGCGAGTCTGCAGAAAGACCTACATGGAAGTGACAGGCACTGCACGCAGGCGGCCGTGTGCACTACTAATCCAAAGATCACCGAGCTCAACTACATCTGTGGGGAGAACGGGGGGGACGCAGATTATAAAAAATATGAAATAATCATAAGATATCATTGTGAAATTAAACTGAGAATAAAATGCTGTACATGAAATTAAAGGCACCAATGAGGTAATTCGATGTTTCTAATCCAGCTGAGATCAGGGCTCGGTGGGGCCCCACGCCCTGTGGCTCTGGATCTTTGCTACTGAAATTATCAGCTATATGGTTGGTGCTGCAGAAAGACAATCCCTGATGGTGCTCAGCACTAGGGAGGTGTCAGCATGCAGGACGGTTTTATTTCCTACTGTCTTTACAACAGGAATTTGTTTTGTTTTGTTGCATTTTATCTAGTTCAGGGGTCTGCAACATGCGGCTCCGGAGCCACAAGTGCATTCTTGGACTTTACACAACGCCCCTTGATAACTTTGACTAAAAGTGATAAACTGATGTTTTTAAATATAGATACAACAATTTTCAGTTTTAGCTTTTTTTTTTTTTTTTTTTTTTGCTGTTGTTTCAAGAACTACTTGCAGTAATTTTCCACTGTGACATCAAGTACTTTTTGTAAATCCTTTTTTTTTTTTTTTTTCCACAAACATCCCATAGAAGAAAACATAGCCATCTTCTTTTGGCAAAAGTTTAATATCATACTTTTATCTAAAACCCAAAAATAGCAAAAAGGAGTTTTTTTAAAAAGAAAAATAGATACATTCCCGAAGTGGACAATTATCAAAAATTATAAATTGTTTTTATCCAACAGAACATGTGAGATTTTTGAAAGAACACTGATCTAGTTGAATAAGTTTAAACTGCATATTGTACAGTAGAGGGCGCCATACAAAGCTACACTAAGAAAGTCGGTTTGTTACTGACATATTTTACCAGCGTAAAGAAACACAAGCTGAAGCACAAACTCAAGGTTTCCCCCAGGAAACTTGCTAACCCTGTCGTCTTTTTGAGTTAAAGAATGTTTAAAGCTGACAGGAAATTTAAAAATATCACTTGATAACAAGATTAACAAGTACCACCTAAACACCAACTTTAAAGTCTTAAAATATGCAAAAATTTTAAAAAGACTCAAATAAATAAGTAATTCTTTGCCTGGTGGGAGCACAAGTAAAGCACGGTGCTCCGCCAGGCTTATAATATTCTGACAAACTGAACTACTACTACAGGTTGGTTTCTACAACCACAGATATCAATGTAAAATATTACAATAGCCCAATTTATAATCAATCTTACAGATAAGTGATATATTTCGACTGTGTTTGCTTACCTGGTAAGGGTGTACTCCCTGAGTCCTGAGTGCAGATTCATGGCAGAAAATGTACCTATACAACCCCTCAACCGTTTGTCTCTGCCTATTTTCCATGTGACAAACAGCGGGCTGAAAAACAAAGAAAACAAAAAACCCAGAGTGATCCATTTAAGTTACTGAGTCTAAATGATGTTAGCACACACACTCCAGTAGTACGTCGGCGCCTGCTGCTTTCTTATTAAATACGACAGAATCTTTACTCACACGAGATGGAACTAGCTCTAATGTCTTTCATCATGATGGATCATTTTTCCATCAAAGTCTTTCCTTCATTGCTTTGGGCCGCCTGCTTAACCAACTCTTTCTCTGACTCCAATCCCCCCCATCCCCTTTCATGTTGTAACTGAGATTTTTCCAGCTTTTATGATGAGATAACTTCTGATTGAGGAGAACCCAACTGAAGCCCCTGCAGTAACTCTACATTTATAGCTAATTAATCACTGTCTGATGTCCATACAAAGCCATGAATGACAATGAAGAGCCCAATGCGATGCTGCATTAACGCAGCAAAACGCCGCATCTGAGCGGAGAACATTAAGACACGGGTAAAAAAAAGGAAAAAAGTTTTATGTCAGTGGTTTTAGAAGAGGAATTACAGAAAGCACAACATGAACATGGAACAACAACGAGAAGAAAAAAAAAGAAAAAAAAAAGATTTAAATTTTATTACGTCACCAGAATACATTTTAGAGCGATTTCTCTTTCTGTGTGATAGCAATTTCAAGAATGAAAAGAAAAAAAAATGAGAGAAAGCTACCAAACTTTCAAGTTTCGGTGTTTTGCTTGGGAATATTTCCGTCACCAAAGCAAGGTGGAACAAAAACTTAATATCACATTTAAAAATATATATTTAATAATTGTGTTAAAATTAGAAAAGTGCATCAAGAACGTTTGCATGAAAATTCCCCAGTAAATGTAAGCCGCATTTCGGCTTCACTGTTTGTTAAAAACTAAAACTTGTTATACAACTTGTTAAAAAAATAATGAATAAAATCTCATACCAGTCCGTGCCTATGCACAACATATCCTTTTTTCACTCATTTGGAAGGGTTCAATTTTGAATACTTCCACAATTTTAGCACAGAAAGTCTTTCATTCATTCATATTAAAAACACTGGAAACATTTATTGACACAGTGACATTAGACAGGTACATTTATATTAGAAACACATTTGTTTCTACATTATCTTGGAAAATATGCTCTGCTTTCCACAAAATGCATGTGACATGTCACTCAGTGTTACATCACTGCAGTGGCTTTATGGAGATATACATGACCTACAACACATATGAAGGTCAGCAACTATTTAACAGTGACGTTTGTCTTTTTCTTAGTTTTTTGAGCTCAAAACATGGACAAATCAATTCAATAATGATTGCATTGTCAATTTCCTTTTTTTGTTATTGCTATGCTTAAAAAAAAAAAAAAACCTAAGTAAGAAAAATAAACTATTTTAGGGATGTTCCCACGTGACAACTCCAAAACAGGGAACTCTTCTCTGCTTTAATCACTAAAAACATCACAGGACTGCAACAATGTGAGACTCTTGTCGTTTTGTTTTTCTCAAAAACACCAGAGCATTATGCCTACGACCAAAGTTGGAGTTGGTCAGAGCATTTCAATAATTCAGCTTGACAAGCTTCACCACCCACCCGAGTGAAGGACATGTCGAGGACACCGCACAGCGTACTCACGAGTTCCTCCGACCGGATGGAGTTTACACACACATCCAGCAGGAATTAGCTTGTTATGCATCCGTTGAAGGATTCTTTTTGGTCCAGGGCAATACTATGACGGTTGGGTAACGTGACCGGCTCTCAGTCACTTAACCCTGCTCCCGTCTATGCCCCCAGCTCAACCACAAAAAGCTCCTAATGCTAAATTACTCCCAAGACATTATGAGCTTGTGGAAAATTCCTGTTAACACTTCGGATCCGACTTTTTCTACCTCTCGCGCAGATTATGTTACCCGTCCGGGAGGGTTTCGAGTTCAGCGTGGAGACAGGACGTTTTTCCTTCTGCAGAGAAGGCTGGGTTTCAAGATGTGATTTCAAAGCTCGTCGAGTCCAAAAGGGAGAAAGTCTCTTTGGAAAAAGATTTGTTTGAAAAGAAAATGGAGAAATTAAAGACCAGATTGAAACCCAAGCTTCAGTACTTCAACTTAATATTTAAACCAGCATATTTTGGTCAAACTTAATGTTGCATTAAAAGACAAAAAAAATGTACTTTAAAGGTTTGTAGAGATCTGCACCGATGCTCTGTTGCTATACATTTAAAAAGATGGTTCAAACTTTTTGTCAAAATTAACTTCTTTTTTTTTTTGCATTCTGGTGACTAATATTAAATACCTAGATGCAAAAGGTTTGTGCATTCGTCAAATATATCAACATTTTCAAATTACAGAATACTATTAAAAAAAAATTCTCTTTCCAAGGTGTGAAAGACCATGACAGTTCTCACCCAAGCAAGTCAAGTACATCTCACATTATTACATTAATAAATGAGGTATGCAAAGCACTTCAGGTAAAACAGTCCGTCACAGAAGAATGTGTTCTCCCACATTTTTGTTCCCTTGCAGTCGCACACCGTTACGCATTGACAGGGGGAATTCTTCAGATGTCATGCATGCCACTGTTCAAAAACCGGGAAAGCTGAAGAATGTAAAACTTTTTTCATAACAATCTTTTACTCTATACTTTGCTTTATTTGATGACGATTTTAATAGAATCATGTCGGTTTTTGTAAGACTGAATAAAGAATGTCAGGACCTTTATGAGAATACCTTTCTGTCAAAGACTCAAATTACAGCATTCCACTAATCTCCCATTTATCATATAGTGAATAAAATACAAGCTCTTTTACAGTGATACTTTATTAGGCAAATATTTGCAAATTATGGTACCGGAATATCCCCACTGAGGGACAATAAAGGACATTTTTATTGTATCCTAGCTTGCTGAAAGAATAGACGAGTATTAAATAATATATTTTTTTAATTTGTTCACTTTGAAATAGTTCTTCTTGAACTTAAAACTTTGACAAAGGTGCTAAGAGGTACAAAATAGTATTGCTCAAAATACATAGTTTATTCTCTACCAGCTTTCCACTTAAGCTAATTTTTAATTTCAAGTTTGTTCCGCCATTACTCAGAAAACTGCCACTGTTCTATGTCTGTATCAGCAAACATCAGAATACATTGAGTATGTTCTTTAGAAAAAGTTGCCATATGAACAAACTTTTTCCTACTTATTCTGGAAAAATGAGCTCTGGGTTCAAAACAATGGAAAATACTTCAAAAAAATGTAAGACACCCGTTTAGGTCACATGGTGTCATATTACCATGTTAGATAGGGGACAAAATGTTTCTATAGAGGCCTCAACATGAAGCCTCCTGAAAAATATATATATATACATTTACAAATCTTATAATTGTTTTTATCATACTACAGTATATTTTGTAGATCCCTCAGATTGTGATATTGAACAGGCTTGTTGTTTTCCTTTGATTATCTGATAATGGCTTTAGTCGGTCTTTAATGCCGGTTAAATGAAGTATAGCTTAGAACTGCTAAGTACTTAGCAAATAGCATCTTTTCTTTGTTGCTTATGAAAAACTTATTTCTTCCCTACTTCGACAGTAAACGACTTAACAAAAAGCAAAACCTGTAAAATAAAATACAATAAACTGCCAACCATTAACTTGACAATATATGAGGAAGACCGCAAAAAATAAAATTGCTAATGAGACGCTATCTGCTCATTGGTACTGTAATGGTGAGCTAATGTAGCGGCTAACAAGGATAAGCTCAGTATATGCCACCAAGTATTTACTTGAGATAAATGTCTAAACCACAATTACTTAAGTTAAACACTGGGCTCTTTTAGGTTTTTACATTTTATTCAATGTCCGGCAATAAATTAGCCAACCTAAAGTTGCTGAACATAAAGAAATAAACGCTCCATCTTTTTATCTTCTGGATGCTAATAATGGCTAGCCGATAAAAGCTAGCGCTAGTAGAGAAGAACACTAGCTACTAGTTCTTGAGTTAGATTAGAAGTACTGTGAAATATGTATTCTTGACAAATACTCATGGAAAGTCTAAAACTGACCTGGTGCCTCAAACAGTCATTCACATTCCATATATGTTATTCAAAATTTCAGCTAAAGAAGAGCATATTTGGCGTGCGGTTTGAGTAGCCTAAAGGCCCGAGCAGCCTCTATCACTAGGCCCCACTTAAAACTTGCTCAGTTGAGATACAATCGGGAGCTTTATGAATTAAACTCAACCGAATTTAAGCTGTGCTTTCACGTGACAATTTCTTTTGTCTATTCTATAATAGACAAAAGAAATTCCAAACGTGGACGTATTAGATTTCACAGACAAGTTCCTATTGTGAGAATTCAACTGTAGGAGCTGAATTGGAGCAACAACAAAAAAAACAAAAAACAAAAGACATAAATACTCACTAGGGATCGTTTGTAAACCTGGGTGTTCTCGGAGGTTGGTATCCGTACAGATGGCAATAAAGCACGTCAAAGCAGAAGCAGCACATCTCTGCTGAGACGACCATTTTTCTGCCACCACTTCCCGAACCTGGTCCTGGGCTGAGGTTCGGGGAGAGGCCGGATGTAGAGTAGCCGGCCGGGGCAGGGGACAGAGCGTTTGTGCCGCCGCTGCTACCGCTAACGTTACCTCCGGGTCCCCCCAGGCCGTTGGCTCTGCTCACGTTCGCCGTTGCTGCAACCGTCGCGGAGGAGCCAATCCCCAACTCCGTGCCACAATGTCCGGTTCCTGCCACCCCGCTTCCCGCCCCCACCCCGCCGGGACCCCCCGACCCGGGAGATCCCGACAGTTTCTGCTTCTTCACCCCGCAGCACCCGGCCGCCATCTTGGAACAATCTGCACCGACACACCGCTTCCGACCCATAACCGTCACCGCGGGAAGGGTGGGGGGGAACGCCGACCAGACGTAGAAATCCCACTGCGTTGAGACGTACGACGGACAATACTCCACTTTCACTCTTTTATTTTTTTTCAGTCTGGCAAAGAAATAACCAATGTGGCGAGAAGACTGCAATGTCACTCTAGCGTTGCCTTTAAAAATGCGTGACTCGGTTACGCAAAATTCATAGCTGGACAGGCGTTTATTCCTTGAGTAGTCAGCCAGTCAGGGTTTGGACTGTGGCGTTCCAGTGGATCACCACCCCAAGTCCGAGCCAAATACACACCCCTCCTTGCTAGAACGACACCGCCCGAAGCGACCTCACTCTGTTACCCCCTTAAAACATACAAGTTCAAGGAGTACACCGTCCGATCAGGCCGCAGATGACAGCAGTCGGGCGGTCCAGATGTGTAGCCGACAGCCTGTGCGCTGTAGTCCTGCAGCACACCTCTCCAACTGGAAGCCGGGGGCTCGAGTACGCAGGACCCATAAGCTTCAGCACAAACTGCGCACTGTTCCTCGGACAGCGTAGCTTCTCATTGCACCAGCTTGTTTGCTACTGCCTCATGAACTTCTAATTATACAACAGGCCCAGAATAATGGAAACCCAAACGCCGGGGAAACGCAGAGTAAAATGGCATCTGACAATGCGAGGTTGGCATGGCACAACGAATCGCGTCAGCGCCGAACAAGTCATTTCAGTACCGTTAGCCCACAGTTTGCACCTGCATCATGACTGCTTCTCGGACCGGGTTGTAAATCTAAATAACACCCCCGCGTCAAACGGACAGCTGAAAGTTTTCAGCATATGTTTGTTGGGAAGCTGTCATTCGGACAGAAGAGCCTTCTAGTCCGCGGACCGTGAGAATTCCGCCGGGTTTGGCAACCCTCCCTCCGCATCCGCCTGTCAGCTGCTACAGTTCTGTGCTGTTCGGGTAAAAAGCCTTGCGATCAGTCAGTGGGCACGGGCATCGGTGTCGTCGGCACGCCGGAACCGGATTCAGAAAATGATCTGCGCCCAGTTGGTACTCATACTGCGTAGTTTTTAAGAGGCGGGGGGGGGCAATAAAGTAGAAGGGAGGGGTGGTGTCGAATTTGCAATTCAGAAGAAATATCCGTTGCTGTGGAACCATGCGCGACCATGACGTGTGCGTGCACAAAAAAGCAGTAACCCCGAAGTTGTAAAAGGGACAAGACGACTATAGTGAATTTGCTGTTCCCATCAAATCTGGGATTATCTTGTCAAAAATCTTGTCGTGAGGATTCTATGATCAAGCCTTTAGCACTCGGAAAAGCAGGAGATATAGAAATGAAGATATACGGTATATTTATTTTTTTTCCTTCTGATTAGTCATATTCATTTAGGATTATGGTACCTTCAAAAAGCAGTCATACCCCAAAGGCTATGACAACATGACACAATGTCCGAATCGAAATCTTGTTTGAAATCTGACAAGACGTTACAGTGATGCAAAAGTGGTAGATAACAAAGGATTTGTAGCTGTAACTCCGCAGAAAGATACTTCTGCAAATTAGTTATTTACAAATGCATCCCATCCTTTTTAGATTTAGTTTTTTGATTTAGAAAACAAACTGGGTTATTAAAAACTAGTGGGTTTTAGCATATCATTTAAAGTCTGGTTTCTGGTTTTGACATAGCTCCACTTGAGTTTAGCTCTTTGAGACAGGGTGTACAGGAATAGTATGGAAAAATTCTTCTTTAATAAAAATAATAATAAAAATGAGAGTAGCACTGATGAAGTTTGCAGCATAATTTAGCTTTTTCTTTTTAGTCAAGTCCGGATTTGTTGGAGTTTATCCCATGAACACCCTACAATCCTCCTGAATAAACAGCCTGCTTCTAACCATCTAAGTTTTATTGTACATTTAGTTACATCATAAGCTTTGTTAAGTTCCAAATAACCAAGTAATGTTTGTTTCTTTAATCCTCATGACATTAATAGTCACATATGTGGAGCGGCATTTATATGAGTGCCGCAAATCAGGCTTATATACTAAAGAAATTGCATAACTCTTTCTAAAGTTAACAGATAAAAGAAAGGACAAAAACTCTTGTCTTCACAACCAGTGATTTTCAGAAATGCTTGATAATCCAATCCGCCGCATCCCGATTAGCTCTTGAAGCTACAACAGGAAAAAGGGTGAAGCAGGCCTAATTTCCTCTCCTCACATCTGTTGAAATTCAGCCGCAAGTAACAAACCAAAGATGGGGTTGAGATGAAAGTAATCGCCACTGCCATTGTTGTTTTATTGATGCTATTGATGTAATAATAATGTAGTAATAAAAAAAACCTCATGGAGCGATCAAAGGTTTCTTATCGTCTGATATTCCCAGCATGGGACAGTCTAGTGTGTTATTGTTAGGTCTTGCTAATAAAGCATGCATGATTCATTAGCAAAACATTTTAGAAAGTAATAGAAGCCCAGACTGCAGCTTTCTCATTATTTTCAATCTAGCATTTCACAGAAACTAACATGTTGAAGGAACACAAACATTGCTTGATGGCTGCAGCTGTTGTGAATTATTCTGTGCTTTTGCTACTTGACTGCAAGAATTCCTGATTCTGCATTTGACTGTTTTTGCTCTTAAAGGAAAAGAGTTTCTAAGCAAAAACTACCCGAGGAGTTCCCCAAGGTTCAATACTTGTATCTCTACAACTTTTAAAGAGTCAGTCAATAAGTAAAATGATTGCCTCTGGTTCGTACTTATATTAGTACTTACTTATATTTGCCTTCTTATGCATCTTCTGCTATTCCAGTTTTTTATTATTAATACACATGTTTTTGTATCTTGTGATCTTGATTTTTGTGATTATTGTAGTTAAAAGTCTTTTGTGACATTATTTGTGAATAGTTCTTATAAATAACTTAATCATTTGTGATTAATATAATTCATATTAACTGAAAGTGAAGTAAAACTGCTGCAATTTTTAATTTTTTTTATTTTGCTATGTACATTGTAGATGACAATATTTATGGGATTTTTGGCTGTTTGTTGGGTTATTTTTTTCTTTCTTTTCTTTTCTTTTTCTTCTTTCTTGTTGGAATTGTAATTTTTTATTATTTTTTTTATACATATACTTTGAATACATATATTAAACACTAAAACATGGCTGTTGCCTCATCTCTAGAAGCCCCAAATTTGGGGACAATATGCATGTGTGTCTCTGTGTTGCCACGTGATGGACTCCACATTTTGCCTACT
This sequence comes from Gambusia affinis, assembly GCF_019740435.1. Taxonomy (NCBI): domain Eukaryota; kingdom Metazoa; phylum Chordata; class Actinopteri; order Cyprinodontiformes; family Poeciliidae; genus Gambusia; species Gambusia affinis. The sequence goes on from NC_057882.1 coordinate 15,475,187, forward strand.
AGCTACTGAAGAAGAGCAACTCCACAAACGTGGGTGTGTTTCACAACATGCTCATTTGTCCTGTAAATTGTGCACTGACGGGATGAGATTTGTCCGCACAGTTTATTTATTTATTTATTTATTTTTGCGCAATTGTGAAAATGCATCGTTTTACAAAACTTGTTAATCCAAATTAGTTGTAGAAAATGCAACGTGAGTTCATGCAATGACTTCTGCTGATGTCCAGTCAGTCAGTCAGCTGTCTCCCTTTGCAGACACATTGTCATCAGTTCAGCTGTCTCACCCTCTGGCTCCAACTGTAGTGACCTTTCTTTTCCACCCAGGACAGGAGTAACTGCTGATTTTCCGCCCCAGACGAGGTACTCCTCCCATCAACCGGAAAGTCATGTCGCCCACTTGGATTTCTTTCTGTCCCTCTTCTTCTGTTTCTTTTTAACATCCTGAGCATTTCATCTTTTAAATGGACAGGGTCTGTCTAACAGTCACAGAGTCACATGGTGCCTCGTGAGAGCTTATCTTTGATAGCCGCAGCACTCAGCTTTAGACTGTTGCCATTTTCTTGTCAGTTTGCAATAAAGTAACTTGAAGCAAATCAGTGTTCTAAAAGGTTTTTTATGTATCCTTTTACATTTACATCTTATTTATCATAATCACATCATGTGGTTATACATAGGTCTATACAGTTGAGAGAAAATTAAAAACATAATTTCAACAGATGAAGTAGTGCCAGATGACTTTGTTATATGTATATAATCATGAATTAATTTCCACTTTGATGTCTGACTAAATGTTAGAGAAACACTGATACAGTCTAGTTAAACAACGTGCCAGGTTGTAATGTTGTGATGATACCATAAATAGTAAAAAAAAAAAAGACAAAGAAAGAAGGTAAATTGTATAATCTTAAGTGTAGCACTGCATTTTTAGTCTTTGCCCTGCAGAGGTCAGTAGCGCTGTTTTCGATAGGTGCGTGTGCTTCCTGTTTTGTGCAGAAGAAAAACAAGGAGGAGGAGCTGCGTGTTTGAAAGTGGCGGGCAGGAACTCTTGTATTTTGGTGAAGGGAAATTATCTGTAATATCAACGGGTTTTTAAACGCTGGACGGTGGCATTATCGTGTCTAACGTGGCAGTAATCCACTGTCAACGTGAGCTACCGAATGCAGTTATCGTCCTAAGTCCTGGGTAAAACTTGAAAAAGGTACGTTAATGGCAACGTCTTGCTAATAACTGCAGCTAGCTGTTTAACTTCAAGCTGACGCTGACTGTATATAGTTAGCAGACAGCGCAACCCAGCCTGCTTTGTTAATAATTCAGTGCGATAACATTAATTTAAAAGTAAGTTATCCCCTATAAATGAGTTAATTGTCATTCTCTGCCCCCACAACCCACAGTTTATGTACGCTAACTAGTTTTTGTACTGACATGTAAAAGTAAAGCAGAGTCAACGGAGTGATCCCTTGCAGTAATGTATTGTGACAGGGGGGTTTTTTGTACACGAATCCCATATATACAATATCATGCAACTTTATGATAAAACATGAGGAACTTAACTTATATCAGAAGACTGTGCTGGATAATTAACCGCTTGGATTTAATGTTCATTTCCCCTCTACATTTGATCAAATAAAGGGATTGGATTTCAAACAATTATTTGGATTAATTGTGATTAATCAAGTATTGAAATAATCTTCAATTAATTTAGTAAACAAAAAATTTTTAACTGGAGTATACAGTCTGGAAAAAAAGGCCCAGTTGTTGAAAAAACAACATATTTAGAGCAGTAATTAAACCAAAACTACAAAATATACATGTACATTCTATATTTCCATCCATTTTCTGTTCACCCTTGTCCCTAATGGGGTCAGGAGGGTTGCTGGTGCCAATCTCCTGCTACGTTCACCCTGGAAAGGTCGCCAGTCTGTCGCAGACATTCTGTATTTAAGATGAGAAATCTTCTTTGTGTGTAAATGTGTTCTACCCAAAACTCCTAAAATGGACTAGTTTTAGCTTCATCTGGTTAATATTCTGTGTAAAAACAGAGAATCAAAAGTTCAATTGTGGATAAAAAAAAGCTGTTAGAGATGTTATGGTTATACATGTCCTTTTTAAAAAAAAAAAAAAAAAAATAGCTATTTCTGGATTTGAATACATGGGCTAAATGATGTCCATTTTACCAGAAAAAGATGTTAAATGTTTGGCGGATCGGTTTCAGTTTCACATTATTAAGATCAGGTTTGCTACTTTCCACTTTGTGAATGTGCTGTAAAACTGTATGTGCTTCAGTTACATCCGTGTTTTTCAGCATGTTTGCTCTTCAAATGTCATAAAGCTGCTGAGCGGAATCTTTCACCATGACGAACGAAGACGCTAAGGTGATACCGGTGCGCGTCGCCTTGAGATGTCGTCCGCTGGTGCCAAAAGAGATCAACGAGGGATGTCAGTCCTGCCTCACGTTTATTCCAGACGAGCCACAGGTGCGGTTGGTTGTATTAAACTTGAATTAACGGGATTAAAATGAAGTTCTGTACAGTGCGTTTGTCTTTTCCTCAGGTGATCGTCGGCACGGAGAAAGCATTCACATACGATTATGTGTTCGACCCCGCTGCCGAACAAGAGGAAGTGTTCAGCACCGCCATCTCACCGTTGCTGCGCGGACTTTTCAAAGGTAAGGCCGCTTAGCGATGTGCATTTTTATCACACTTAAGTTTTTGAATGCCGTGTACTATCAGCCGCATAAAATTCTGGTTACATTAGCAGTTTTTAGGAAAACAAAGTCGGGCGAGCAAACTTTTTAATCTGCCAAACATTTTCTCTGTTAGGCTACCATGCCACTGTTTTGGCGTACGGACAGACGGGGTCAGGAAAAACCTACTCGATGGGAGGAACGTACACATCGGCGCAGGAAAACGACTCCTCAGTCGGAGTTATCCCCCGAGTCATTCGGAGGATCTTTGAGGAGAGAGAAAAGAGAGCAGACTCTGAATTCTGTCTGGCTGTATCGTATCTGGAGGTTGGCTGTTAATCAAATTCTTAGATTTGAAGATTTCAGTTTTGGAAAATTCTGTATTTTGTAGATGCTGCAATTTCTTTTAAAAAAAACCCCCCAAAACAAACAAAAAAAGGATTAAAATCAGATCTGGTATGAAAAAAAATCTAAGATTCTCGCCCCTAACTTTATTTTGTCTTGTAATTGCTATTTATTTTTTTCAAATTTATTTATTTATTTGTTTTTTTCCAGATATATAATGAAGACATATTAGATTTGCTGTGTTCCTCTAAAGACAAACCAGCCATTAGCATTCGGGAGGACCCTAAAGAAGGCATTAAGGTGAGTGTATTTCAGCCAGCGAGACGTCCCAGTAATGCTATACTGTGTATATTTAAGGCTCTTTAAAGCTTTTCTGTTTTTACTTTTGAAAGTGACACAATTTTTGCCCCCAGATTGTTGGGCTGACCGAGCGGCAGGTGTTTACCGCCCCGGAGATGGTGGGTTGTCTGGAACTCGGGAACTCCGCGCGTACAGTGGGTTCCACGGCCATGAATGCGGCCTCGTCGCGTTCCCATGCCATTTTCACAATCACACTGGAGCAGCGCAGAGGATCTGACAAGTCAGTTTCTTACTCTCCACTCTTTTTCTCTTTTTTTTTTTTTTCATTTAATTTATTGTAATTAAAAAAAAAAATTATGAGTAGCTCCTCAGCAATGTCCACAAACAGCTTATTAATATGCTATCATTACAACACTGTAGGGGAATAATATCCGTTTATTCTGATGACTTTTCTTTCTTTAAAACACATTTTCTTTAATATCTACCAGTAGGCCTGACTCAGTGTTAAAACGTTCAGCAAAAACTCCACAGTTTCACTCTACTGACAGGAACTGAAAACAAATGTAGGTCCTGACCGATTTATTCATTTTAAGCAAGAAAATAATAATAAATTATTGATTATTCAAGTTCCAAGTGGTTCTCAAAGTTATCGTTTTAGAGCTGATGAAACCAGAGGACAGCAGAACCTGGACTTTTTCGGATTAACATAAATATAAAAAAAAGATAACAGATAAGAGATTAAAAAACAAAACAGTTATTTACTGATTCCGCATGATTAGTTAAAACATGCAGCTTAATTATATCCTGCATTTTTCACTCAAAAAATACAGAATATCAGAAGGAAACTGAGCAGAACAGGTCAAAATTGAATAGAACAGAAAGTGAATTCTCAGGATTTCAAGATTCCTCTCCGTCAAACATGTTTTGGACCTCAGATTCAGTTCTCATCAGCATTTCTTTCATCCATCACGACACAAATCATACACTTTATTTATCCGAACACGCAATTAACTGCAAAAACTTCAACAGTACAAAAATTCATGTTTCTTTCACTGTTTACTGGGATTCTGACGTGTCAGCCTCCTCAAACTATTGCAGAAAAGTTTTTCATCATAATTTTCCAGCGAGAAAATTATTTGTGCAAACATTAGCCCTCCTAGGACAATCAACGCAAACTTCTGTTGCAGAGTGGATTCGATTGTTTCAAAGCTGCACCTTGTCGATCTGGCCGGCTCAGAGAGACAGAAGAAAACCAAAGCAGAGGGAGACCGTTTAAAAGAAGGTAATCACAATACGTTATTATTTACGTATTCATTTATTTTTATACATCTCTCTCACTCATTTTGGTAAAAAGGCTTTCAGATACCTTACAGTTTTATTGGGAAAAAATGTTGGGTTTTTTTTGTTGTTTTTTGCTTTGGAGCACTTGGAACAAACAAAAAAGCCAAGAAACACTCTTTTGTTTTTATTTATTACTCCGAGCAAACATTGTAAGCCGGGAATCTCTTAATACTTGCATGCTATTCAATGTGGTGGCGTCCAGCGTTTAAAACTAAAGCTTTTCTTGGAGCACTTGTCTTGTGACGCTGTTTATTTTGATCCACAGGAATCAGCATCAACCGCGGCCTCTTGTGTCTGGGTAATGTGATCAGTGCTTTGGGTGATGAAAGCAAGAAAAACACCTTTGTTCCCTACAGAGACTCCAAACTCACCCGTCTGCTGCAGGGTAGGCTTTGATTTAAATGTTCAAAAGTCCTGCCGGTATCTATGCCTGAGCGGTATCTGGCTCAGGCATAGATACCGTTTTTTTTTCTCTCTCTCTAACAAATCCCCCCTTTTTTCTTTTTTCTTTTTTTTTTTCCTCCTCAAACTTGTTTTCTGAAAGCATTTCATGCATGCTCTTCTGTGTTTTAATTAATAAAGGATGAAGGCTGTTTTCTAAAAACGATGCGGTTCAAAAATGAGATGCACTCTTAATTGCTTTTTCCATTAAAAAGAAGGAAGAAAAAAAAAAATCAGTTCCTGTTGCTTTCCTTCAGATTCTCTCGGAGGAAACAGCCACACTCTGATGATTGCATGCGTCAGCCCTGCAGACTCCAACATGGAGGAAACCATCAACACGCTGCGCTACGCCGACAGAGCGCGCAAGATTAAGAATAAACCCGTTGTTAACGTCGACCCCAGAGCAGCAGAAATGAGCCGACTGAAACAGCAGGTATTTAAAAAAAAACAAAAAAGAAATCAATATGAAGCTGAACGTTCCATTATGAGATCTATACATGTTATGTTTGAAGAATTGTTACTAATTACTCTAATTCAGTTGAAAATCTATTTCTCTGGCAGCATGACTCCCTTTGTAATTATTTTGTGTTTTGTTTTGTTTTTGTTTTTTTCTTCTGTATTTTTCAAGATGCAAAACCTGATTCTGGAAGTAGTGAACAAGTGAAAGCCTAAAGAATCTTTTCCTTCCCATGTTTGCTCAGGTTCAAGAGCTGCAGGTGATGCTTCTGCACGCGCGAGGTGGAGTCGCTCCTGTGCTCTCCGGGTAAGAGGTGGCAGGGTGGGGGAGGGGGTCAAACCGGGGAGGACGACTTCACAAATCCAGTCCGAAGAACACACGCGACGTGTTGGGTCACGGCTCTCTGTTCCAGGCCCAGTTCAGCTGAGGACGTGGGCAAGCTGCTGGAGAAGAACCGCGCTCTGCAGGACGAGAACAGCAAGCTGTGCCGAGAGCTGAGCGAGGCGGCGGGACAGACGGCCCTCATGTTTGAGAAGATCATCATGGTAAGTGGGACCAGAATTATCTCGGAAAAGATATTTATAAAGTTTCGAATGGATCAATAGAGGTGATTATTGGTTTATTCCAAGCTAAAGTGGACATTTTTAGGTTCTCAACTTCACTGACGACTGTTTTCTTTCGTTTTCAGACGGAACAAACTAATGAGAAACTGCAAAGCAAACTGGAGCAGCTTCAGCGCCACGCAGCGTAGGTTTTCAAAATGGTCTGATTGCAGCTGTTTCCTGTTCTGCATAAATATGGGGAAAATAAACATTTCATAATGTGAAGACTTCACTGGTAACTTTCTAAAAAAAATAAAAAATTGGTTGCTTTATCAAGTTTACTTCTTGTTTTTAAACCAATTACAATCATAATTGGTGTCCTACTAAGTATGCCTTTTTAAGTTCAATTGCTTTAAACTCTGTATTTCTTTCAGCTGTGCTGTTGATCTTCAGAAAGTGATGCAGTCACTGGAGGACCAGGAGTTAAAGGAAAATGTGGAGGTGATGAAGAACTTACAAGAGCTCATCTTGGAGCTCAAGGTAAATGACCCAGCTGTCATCAGAATGAAGCAAACAGCTTTTGCAGCTGCTGCAGTTGATGTCATGGGGAAAATGTCCATCTGTGAGTTTGATAAACGCAGTCTGCAAGCGTTGTTGCTTTTGGCAGCCATTTTAGTTTTAGTCTTAGTTTATTCTCTCTCTCCAAAATGCCTCTTAGTTTTAGTCGTTTCTACGCGATTGTTTTTAGTCGACAAAGTCTTTACCCCCAAAAGAGCCAAAAATATTCTCTTTGCCATACATTCAGTTACATACTAACATTTTTGTTTAGTTTTAATCAAATAGTTTTGCCATGTTTTTGTTGTTGTCATCGTTAACAAAAATCAACTCTGTCTATCAGAATTGTTGCCTCTTGTTATAGTGAAGGTAATTGTCTTGGCTGGCACTACAGGTGTTCATTGTTCCGTTTTTGCTTTGCCATGTGTTTGCTTTGTAAGAACGAGAGCGTCTGCATATCTGCCTCCATCGACGCCATGTCTGCGAGAGAGGAAGTACCCGAGGCGGCAGCGGGCGGCTGTAAAAATCCACCTGAGCAGTCTGCATCGGTACGGTTTCTGTGCAATTAGATGACTTTAGATGGTTTGTTGTGAAAGCATGAAATTGTTTTAAACAACACTTATCCACTTTCTAACGTTCCCCCTCTACCCTCCACGTCTGCAAAGGATTCTCCAGACGCTTTCACAGCCAACCATGCTCTGAGACAAGCCCAGCTCTCCAAAGAGCTCATAGAGCTGAACAACGTGTTGAGTTTGAAGGAAGCTTACGTGAGGAAAATGTGCGAGAACGACAGCCAGCTGGAGCCCATGCAGTCAGAGCACCACGTAAGACAACAAGAAGAGCAAAACAGCTCAGTGTTAGTTTGTCCAGGTCATTTATTCAGGTCGACTTGTTCCCCAGAGAAACGTCCAAACTCTGCAGTCAGCCGTCGATTCTCTGCAAAAGGAAAAAGAGGATCTGGTTTTGGCTCTTCAGTCAGCCAAGAAAGACACCAACCAGGCAAAGTATGAGAACTTTATCCTCCCCGTAGCAGGGATGTGATTTAAAATTGTACAAGTACAAAATGATGTTTCCATTGACGTCTGACATCCATGAACTTATTCTAGACTCAGTGAGCAGCGGAGGAGGAGACTACAGGAGCTAGAAGCTCAGCTTGTAGATATGAAGAAGAAGCTGCTTGATCAGTCGAAGCTGTTGAAACTCAAGGAATCCTCTGTTCAGAAAGTCAGCAAGCTGATGCAAGAGATACAGGTAATTGGTCTTTTTAAAATATATTTTAACTTGAAGTTATCTGTAAAACCTAAGCTGCCCATTTTGTCTTTTAAATTAAAACAAGTAGTAGTAGGTTTATAAATATTACTGTTATTTCAGCGTTTTCCCCAGTGGATTATAAACCTGGCCGTTGTCTGACTTCACTTACCCCCTCAGGCTAGCACTAGCTTTTTTTGCACTAGAGACCTTTTATTTAACAGTTATCAGCCAGGAAGGGGGAAGATATGTGGTAAAAGAACGGAGGACGGCAGCCGAACTCGGTACAGCCGCGTATACGACTGTACCGAGCCGCTTGACGGCCCTAAATATTTTTCTATACACCAGAAACCGCGATAGCAAACTGGTCTGCGCAGTTGCAAACGTGTCGTCCTCGCCACCGCACGTTGGCCTCGGTAGTATGGCGGCTTGAGCTGTACCAAAGTAGCCGTCAAGTATAAAACCTTCGACTCGCGCGCGACAATAACGGCTGAGATTTTCACCTTATTCCTGGGAGGCTTACTGGGGAAACGATTAACGGCGCCCACCGGTCTTACTTCCGGTGAGCGCCGGAAGTAAGACCCATAATTCAGAATAATAGTTTCCCCAGTAAACCTCCCAGGAATAAGGTGGATAGTCACGTTTTTGTGTTTTTGGTTTTTTTTTTACGTTGAGCTATCAGTGAACAAAACAAGGTGTTGCGTGTGCGTTTATGTCTTCTGACACGCGCTTTAAACGTCACAAAGTTTAAGCGTCATTTTCATCCAAACGGAGTGTACCTTGCAAATTTTGCCTAGGCTTTGATTAGTTACCAATCACAACCAGGAAATCAAAAAAATTGCACCAAACCGTAGCAGAAGATAATTTAATACGATAAATACCCAAATTTTGAACTCTAAGGATACTTAGATAATCTTACAAATACTTATTGTAAATATTTGGTATAATTTATTTTAATTTATTTGCTTTTGAATGTGAGTTTTATGGGCCAATGGCTCATTACTTAAAGATTTAATTGAAGTTCAAATAACTGATATTTATTTCCTGTCAAGTTTTAATGATGGCCTTATCAGGTTTTCTGGAGGGAAAGCCGAACTTATTAAATTGGAGTTACATGATCACAAACCGAAATAACCTGGTGCTTTCTCTTCTAGGCTATGAAGTCACAGCGAATACAGCTGATGAAGCAGATGAGAGAAGATGCTGAGAAATACAGGCAGTGGAAGAACAAGAAGGACAGGGAGGTCCTGCAGCTGAAGGAGAAGGTCTGGAACAAATGAAAATAATTTTGAGAAGCTGGAGAGAAGATGTCATCCTCATACGTTTGCTCTTTATTCCCCCCATCGTGTTACAGGATCGTAAACGGCAGTACGAGCTGCTTAAACTGGAGAGAGATTTCCAGAAACAAGCCAACGTCCTGCGGCGTAAAACTGAGGAGGTTGGTTTCTTCTGTTGTTGTGTTGCTTACTTTTGTTGTGCTGCTCCACAGCACATTAACCCGCTTGTCATTTTGTCACAGGCAGCAGCTGCTAACAAAAGACTGAAAGATGCCTTGCTGAAGAGAAGCGAAGCTGCAGAGAAACGCAAAGATGGCCATAACCGAGGCATGGAGGGAGCTGCTGCGAGAGTCAAGGTAGCTGGCCAGGTTTCCGTTTCACTAAACACTTCTTCCTGAAAGAGTTTGGCTTAAAGTTGCGGCTCTCTCTGCGTCAGACATGGCTGCTGAACGAGGTGGAGGTGATGGTGAGCACGGAGGAGGCGCGCCGCCACCTCAACGACCTGCTGGACGACAGGAAGGTCCTGGCTCAGGAGATCAACAACCTCAAACAGCAGATAGAAGCCGGGGAGAGACCTGCTCCTAAAATCAGAGTAGGTGGAGACATTTGTGCTGGAGTGCCTAAAATTGTAAAAGAAATCCAGGAAAAAGGAAAGATCTTGACTCCTTTGTTTTGTGGGATATTTTAATGCAGCGTCGGACTCTGATCATCTCTGAGTTGGAGACCCGGGGGGCGCTGGAGACCCCGCTGTCCAAGCAGGTGGAGAACCTGGAGACAGAAATGGGCCTGAGGTGAATCAAACCGTCCACTTACAGCCAATATGCAATAGCACTTAAATCATATATACTTCAGACTCAACTCGCAGTTTTAAAACTTATGAACATTTTTTAATGCTTTGTTTAGAATCTCTTATCTATCTAATCGCCTGCCTGCTTTGGGTTATTCATTTCTCTATACTTAGCGCTATCGTAGCGCTAAGTGACACAAATACTGCATGCTAACTATCACAAACATGGCAGCGCCACTGTTCAAAATCAAGTTTGTAATAACAAGTTTGTAATGGAGGCTCCAGAGCATTAAGGAACAAAAAGTTGTTACTGTAGAGCTTTTTATGTTGGAATTGTTGTTAAATTGAAATTGTCTTTAAATTTGATTCAGTTTGTAGTCATATGTGGCTAGCAAAAGGCAGGGTTTTTATTTTTACTTCACAGCCCTCATTTTCCTTTTTTGACTAAAAGATAGCAGAATTTACTGCTGTAACCACTAATAAGTAGATTTTTGTAAGAAGATTATGTGTAGAAAAATACAGATACAAAATTTATCAAGAGAAAAATGTGTGTGGGATTGTGTTAAACTGTATTTTCTTTTAAAAGTTGAAGCTAATAGTAATTTCTTAGGCATCACAATGCAGCGTTTTATGCAAACCGTAAAGCAGCAGAAGTATGACGGTTGTGCGACTGAGACTTGACTTGGACTTGCAAGAAATGACTTGTGAACATCTGCTATTGGCAGCAAAATAATGTTATAAAACAATGTGATAAGACGTGCTAAACGGTTTGATTCCTCACAGAAACGCTCAGATCGCTGACCTCCAGCAGAAAGTCCTCGTCGCTGACGGCGAGGGGCGTTTAAAACAACGAGTCGACAGCCTCACCAGCATAGTGGACGCAAAGAGTGCAGTTCGGGTTCTAATGGCCGAGGTAAAAAAACTAAAAATAAAGCTAATTAAACTCGAATGCATTTCACACATAAACTTCACCGACAACTTCCACATTCCCAGTTAGTGTCGGCTAAAGCGGCCTACTCCAAGCTGGAGAGCGAGCTGAAACAGGAGAAAGGAAACGCCCAGGATTTAAGAAAGATGCTGGCTGATGAGAGGAACGTGATGTCCACCATGGACATGGAGCACCAGCAGCAGCTGGTGGAACTGGAGCAGAGGCACCAAGAGAAGGTGATGCATCTGTGTGATCAGACTGGAGCGTTTTTCCCGGCGCTGTCCGTCGAACCCTTTCTGTTTGTTTTCTCTGCAGGTTCTTTACCTCCTCAACCAGCTGCAGAACAAACCCATATGCGAGGAGTCAGAGGAAGCGAAGCAGCAAGAGGAGACGAGCTCAAAAGAGAGAGAGCTTCTCCAGCGCCTCAAAGTCCAGGTTTGTTTATTCAGCCTTTAATGTCTATTATTTAGTTACTTAATTTTATTTACATTTTTAAATGTTTCACAAGTCTCTTCTGATGAAGCACTTAAGTTTGTATTGTTTTTAGGAGGAAGAGCTCGCAAAGTTACGAACATTAAGCGAACAGAACCAGAAACTAATGGAGCAGAATGAGCAGTACAGACAGGTAACATCCCTAATCTTTTTTTTTTCTTCTTAAGTTTGTAGAGTAGATTGATGCTACATTAGATTACTTTAAAGTAATCTCCCTTTCATACTGGGATTGCTGGAGAAAATCAATTAAAGTGGATCTAAAGCCTGAATTATTTCCTACCACACTTTTTCCTTCCACTCAATTTTTCATGAATGTGGTGTAACTTTCACAATATTTAAACGTTTTGAGACATTTTATTTTCTGTAAGCCATAATAATCAGAGTAGCAAGAAATAAGTGTTTGAAGTATTTCAAGCATTTATTATGTGTAATGAATTTCTATAATATGAGTTTCACGTTCTGTAATAAACAGTATTGAGCTTCTTTATGACGTTCTAAACGTTTGAGTTTTACTTGCTTTCATCTTGGCTGATTTCTTATCAATCAGAGATTTTGACACATTTGTTAAAGGTGGAAACGAATCAACTGAAATAATGAGATTGCTTTAAGATATTAATCAATCTAGTTTATATTTGACACTTTTTTACTGACTTGTAAATAAATTAAACAGAAAGTAAAGAACTACCTCTATTGATTATTCATTAACGGGGCCATTTCTGAAACGATAAATGAACTTTCAAAATATTATTACAGGATGGTCGCACATTCTTAAAAAGCCTTAAATTCATGTATCTGATTTAAGGTCTTAAAAATGTCTTGAAATCACTAGAAAAAAGGTAAGTCGGCCTTAAATACATTAATCAGGTCTTCAATTTTGTGCTGGTTAAACTATTTTGTCCCGTATATTCTACGTAGTTTATTTTTCTCGTGGGGCTTTTTCTGTCGCACACAGACATCTTCATTACGCTCCGTGACTCCAGGCGGTTGAGGCTACCGCTAACTAGCTGCTAACATGCCCTTTCTAGCTAGCTAGCTTTTTTGCACCTATCATGGTGGGTATAGGGTAAACCTAGAAAGCCTGGATGACAAACTTTGATCTATTTTGACGGTGATTGAGAGAAATCATCTGCTTGGATTAGAAACCCTTCTGGCTACATCTGAAATGTCAGCGATGACGTTTTAATAATGAAACATAATAAAGAAAATAGTAAAACTTGGTGAAAACTCCCATTTGTCCATACGAGTTGATAATTGCAGATGTTTCATGTGTTCTCGCATTTGTAGCTTTGCATGTTGTCTCTCAAGCCAAAAAGATAATTTGACAAATCTAAATTATATTGAGGAAATGTACAGTGAAATAATCAATTAAAAAGAAAACGAGGTGGCTTTATTACTTCTGAGGTGAAATGGATTTCGTGAAAGCGTGACGGGCAGCGAGCTGAACGCGGATGAAATCCCACAGGCAGCTAGCAGCAGTTGTTCCCCCCTAATCTAATCGGGCTTTAAAATACTTTTTTTCCCGCCTTAGAAACTCTCATTGCTCCACTTGGCAAGTGAGAAGAAAATTCTTGCACCTGCCATCAAGAATGAATTGAGCCCAGACGACTCATTCGAGTACGTTCCTCCAAAAGTAAGTTTGTTTTTGTTTTGTTTTTTGAAGATGTTTTTTGCCATTTTGAAGTTTTCCCAGCCTACCTGAGTTCCCAGATATTCCGGCGCCTCGCCTCATGACTGCAGCTGCTCGTCGTCTGGCTCAGTGTTTAGACTCGCATCCTGTAATCCCAATTTGATTCTGTTCACTTTGTGTTCTCCCGAAAGCCCAAACAGAAGAGGCTCACCACAGCTAAGGCAGCTCTGAACACAACCATCAACGTGACGGAGCTGCTGTCCCCCAGCGAGGACGAGAACGAGGACGAAGTGGACGAGTGGCGTCCCGAGAATGCCGAGAAGGGACGGAGGGCCTCCAAGAAACCCAAACTGACCGGGGTAAGACCAACCTGAGTCTCCAAGACGGAGACGGGATTCGCGATGTGGGAAACGCAAAATGAAAATGAAAACCGAGATATTTACTTTGTTTAAAAAAAAAAAAATCAGCTTCTCAAAATTCTGCTAAATACAAAAAAAAAAGGAAAGAAATGGAAAGTGTCAGTAGGAATGTGTCCATATATGGATAAATACGTAAAAATGGTTAGAATTTAGATTTTAATCTTATGCCTAATTTCTGTTGGCTTATTTCTTACCTTGAACTCAATGGAATTAGTGGTAACCCTGGATTTATGACATCATTCCTTAATATGATGCAACCTTTCTGTGGACTACAACTCAGGCTTGCAACCTTCATCAATAAACCAGAAAGAAAGCACACCGGCTCTCACCTAGCATCGCTTTAATCCAGCAAACCAGTCCGGTGGTTCCTAAAGTTGAGCTCTGGGTCAGAAAAGCATCAACTCCAAATTGTGTGTCTTTGTCCAGTGTGCGTGCAAAGGTCGCTGCAGCAACAAGCAGTGCAGGTGTCGCAAAGGGAAGATGACTTGCGGCGAGAACTGCCAGTGTGATCACGAGAAGTGCCGAAACCTGGAGGGCCAGGCGGCGGCCGCGGTGAGTTCCTGCCACTCCAGAGTCCAACTGTGACCTCAAGTTGAACGAAAATGGTGTCAAACGTTTGTGCTGCAAAATGTTTCTTTTTTTGTTTGTTTGTTTGTGCCGCCATCGTTTTAAGGACAAGTTTTTCCAGAGGTCTTCTAAGGTCAACCAGCCAATCCATATTAACACTATTAACTAATAAAATACAATCGACTGTGCTACGTTTTTGCTGGTTTGTGTGGCAAAAATTTTCATTTGTGCCGTCCTAATTTTTAACATTTAAAACCAAAACTTTTCCAGAGTTCAACTTGCCCTTACACATTCACATAATCAAAGCGAAATTTATATAAATGATTTTTGTTTTTCTGCATGTTTGTGCAGCTAAAGACTTTGTAGCACGGTCGATGTGTTTAATTTTGTAAACGTGGGGACGGAAACTGGTCGATTTTTGACTTGTGGAAACATTATTATTATTATTATTAAAATGATGGCGGCACATGCAAATTTTGTTGCTGCACAAACGTTTGACACAAGTTTCACTTGATTTGAAGAAAGTGCTCTTCATTTATGTTGCACCCCAGAAACTAAGCATACAGAAAAGATTTCACAATTTCTTAAACAGGAAATGCATTGAAACACATCTGTGACATGCGATAGTTCTAATAATGGAACAAGCGACAATGCTGCACAGCTCTTTTTTTTTTCCGTTCATCTTGCAGCTGAACCGTTTCATTTTGGTCAAAAAAAAAAAAAAAAACCCAACCTAAAATCAAATACCTTTTTAACGATGACCTCTGATCTCCGTTTGCTCGTTTTAGGACGGAAGCAACGCAGATGGCGCTTCTAGAGACTCTGCGTCCCTGCAGGACCCGTCCTGCGACAGCCCGGACAACGCCACCTTCTTCAAGCCTCCATCTTGCACCCCAACTAAGAAGGTAAGGACGGAAACCCTCATGTGTTTTATTGTGCTCATGCATGTGCTTGAAATCCTTCAAAAATGTTTAGACTTCAATGAGATGTCTTCAAGATTTGCACGGAACTTGACTCGGTATAGAGTGCTCGATTTTCTTTCTGCACGGTTTTGTAATAAACTTTGACAAGACTCTTTACCGAAAGTCAAATGATCACTTATATTGTGTTTAAGCATTTAATTTGAGTAGGAAGGTCATTTAACTTAACACAAGCAAAACTGTTCAGTGCTGTGGATGTTTTTTTTATTCCTAATGAACTTTATAAAAAAAAAACACTTTAACGCTTGTAGGTGCTGAAGGAAATTGGAGACATGGGCCAAAGCACCGCTGAGCTGAAGTTGCTAAAGAAACCCGCCTTGACAGAGGAGGAGGAAGGCGAGGAAGAGGATAACGAGGACAGAACGACGGTCAGCTTCCTCAAGAAGAAGAAGCGGCTCCTGACCAGCTTCCAGAACAGTTTCTTCTCCGGCTGCACTCCCATTAGAGAGGAATCCTAATCCTAATAACTTCTGTTGTTTTTTTTTTTCTTCTTCCTGTAGTTGTCAGTGTTTGTTTTTGCCATATCTTTTGTCTATTTTTATGTCATCTACTGTACCGTGGAAGTAGCTGTAGATTTAAACTCTTCTGTTCACAGAGAGAAACTAATGGACGTTAAATAGTTTTGAAACACCGACTGGAATTCGTGCTGATCAAGAACGCCTGTACAGAACTTTTCATTGTCGTCTTTTCTTTCGCTGACGTTAAAAAGAAAAATCCACTGCCACTCATTGCCTTGACTGGCGCTCTTTAACCTTTGTATGTGCTTTTAGTATTAGAGCTGAATAAAGTCTTAAAATTACATCTAGATTTGAAAAAAAAAACTGACTTTCCTTCCCCATTTTTTTTTAGTTCCAAAAATATTAAATTTCTAAGCATTGATGAATATTTTTATTTAACCAAATTGTAATTTCATGTCCAGTTTTTCTGCTGCTTATGTATTGGAATCTGCTTTCAAAATCACCATTTCTTACGGTTAACTACATTAATTAATCCATTTCTTCCACGTTAAGCTTGTACAAAATTAACATGCATTTCTGTTTCGTCATTAGGCAAGTTTATTCATCTGCCACTAGCGCTTTCCGATGTCCCATTTTCCAGAAGTTTTGTTTTAATTGGCTGGACTTCACTTTGGTCTTTTCTTCGACTCCGTCTCCTGGCGGACCTTGAAGCTCTCAGCGTCACTATTACTTGAAACCATTAATCTCATCACCCATCTGTGGGATAACATCAATTTAGAATGAATAAAATTGTAATATTTACAAACCTGTTGTGGTTTCTTCCGTCATGCTTGATACTTGATTCAGTTGCATGATGGTGAATTTCCTAGCCTCTTAAAAACATTAGCTACAAGTTGCTAGCACTGTGAGGCTCCTCAACACCAAACTGACTTTTGACTTTTTGAAGTTTCCTGTCTTCAACCTAAAAATGTTTCCTATTGGGTTGGAGACCCAAAAGGAAACATTCGGGATGAATTGGAGGGGAGAGTGCTATTCAAGTTTTCTCAGCCAACATCGGTGTCTGACATTGCAAATGTTCTGTTGGAGGAATGGAGGAAGATTCTCATAAACGCACGCATTCCCACTTCACATACCGCTTTAGAGATATTTGCTGCCAATTCATACAGAGCTTGTTTATTAATGCAGTTATTTACTGTAATAATTATGTAGAAAATTTAACCAAAGAGTTTGGTGGTGGGTAAATATTTAAATGTTTGTTTTATTTAACTTCCACCATTATTGACACTTGTCCCAGAATGCACATCTATGGCCATGTTGAGTTCAGTTTTCTACTGTTGCTCGATACGGATCTGGAAATGTGTTGTGAAACAATATTGTCTTATTTTGAAAGCATAATGGTGACTGAAAGCAGGTCCTGTTCTCCTCTCGCTGTCTGTAATGTTTGCTGCCACCAGCAGAGGGCGAGGGAGGTCACAGTAACCCTAACCCAGCTGGGTGAAGCTCAATGCTTCAGCACAAAGATTAACACCTTTTTGTCCTTTTACCACAAATTAATAGCTGTAATGGCGAGAGAATTTGGGAGCATCATGTACACCTATTTTAAATCAATAATTTCTGTTTGATGCCGATGCTTAATAATGACGCAGCAGGGAAATGTTTGCTGTTTTTTGCTTTGCTTAGACAAAAAAGTGACAAGTGAAGTTGTAACATTAGCATCCTATGGTGTTGTCAGGCAAAATTACAAAAATGTGGGTCACTTGTAACATAGACTTAGAAATCCAAAAATGTTACATTGGATCACAATGTATGCATTAAAAAAAACAAGTATTTCAGAAGGGCACTTTTTTATTCAGAGAGAAAAAAAGGGCAGTTGCTCCAGTAGCATGAGATAGTGTCTACGCCTGGGTGTTAGCATAAAAAGCACTGAACACAGATGCATAGCCACACTTTTCAGATTTATTTATTTATTTTTGCGGAATATTTGAATTTGGAAACTGACAAAGTAATGATGGAACCGCCAGGATTAAGATTGTTAGATACTTTGGTCTGATTATACTCCTATGTGTTGGAGACTGTTTTGGTTGTATATTCTGAAGGTAAACGAAATATAACAATTCGCCATAGGTGGCGCTCTTGCTGTACACAGAGCGTGAGCTGGAACTGTGCAGAAGAAGAAGAGAGGTTCCATGTTGGAGAATAAATGTTGCCATGTGCTGTTCCAGTTAGCTGCTTGAACATAATTTATTTTAACCTAGTGTATCATACACAACAGAAACCATGCGTCAGCCCGTCACTTTGCAGTTTTTATCTCTAAATAAAAATGCATTAAAGTTTGTGTTTGTAGCGTGATTCATGGCGGAGAAGAAGTTACAGAGTTGATTCAGGACGACTTTTGTTAACACTGCACGGAGGGCCGTTTCCTCTGCGAATACAGTGGAAATGGTGGGCAGATCCCACTTCCTTGCTTCTAATCAGTGGTTTCACACAAATTCTTCTGTCTTGAGAACTCTCCCGTCACGTTCGCTGCAGCCAAACTGCAGTCCATGACCAATTTCATGTCTGAAAATCTTCAAAAAGCTGAGGTGGCAATCGCCATACGGAACAAAACCTAGCTGTAGATAAAGAAAGGAGCCACAGGCTGCTCTAAGCTTGAATTAGTCATTGAACTCATGGAATATACAACCCTAAAGAGTCAATCATTTCTGAACTCGGCTCATGGAGCGGCTGCAGGCTGGGGAGAGCGTGAGGGGCCCGCATGTGACAACGTGCTCTGGGTTCGGCGAGCGGATGCAGCTATCTGATCTAAATTGCTTTCGGAGTTATCACGACCTTCGTCACAAAGCCGCGAAGAGAGGCTTTATCTGCACGGCAAGAACTGCTGTGTGGATATTCTCTGAATAGTGTCCTATTCTCTGAGGACACTGGACTCTGCTCTAAGGTGTACCGATCCCTCAGATAAGATAGCTCAAGTGTATAAATAAAAAATGAAAAAAGTAAAATGTCATGTTAAAGAAAAAAAGAACCACAATTCATGCTTCTTCTATTTCTTAGCGTACCTGTTGCATTATTATTTTTTTTTAATTAGACCGTTTAAAAAAAGGATTAGTATAAAAAGGTGACAGAAAAACATCAGATTTATCTTTCTTTTATGGTTTTAGGGTAGTTTCATTGTGACTCAGATCAGAACAAACAGACCTTTGCCCGTTTGATTAAGAAGAAATAAGACGAAGAAATGCAGGTTATAATTCTTGAAACATTTTCAAGATACTGATTTAAAAAAAAACATATTTCAGTGTTTTATAATCAGCTTTTCTTTTCTGCAAGTTCGACATCTGTGTTATTATTTTTTAAATAACTGTTATACAGTTTGAGCTTTTCAACATTATGGCTGCTAACATTTTATGAGAAGCGATCAGAGTAACCTCCCTAATCCTGAGACCCCTAAATGAAATTCAGAGAATAGAGTTCACCTCAGTACAGTGCAATGTCAGTGTGACTCCAGCTGCTCTGTGAACGCTGCAAAAAGATCTTACCAAAAACTTTTGGTTTAGTTTCAAATATGTTGAAGTAGGACAAAAGTGACTTTTTCAGCAAGATATGGGAGCTTGTTTTAAGTCAATAATTTCTCAATATTGATAAAAAAAAGTAGTTCCGCTGACAGATTATTTTACTCATAAAAAGGGGAAAATATCTTGTTATAAGTGAAGTAATCTCCCAGTGGAAATAATACATTTTTATTCATATTAAGGAATTATTGACTTAAAACAAGCTCCTACATCTTGCTCAAGCGTGACTTGTAAGTCAGTTTTGTCTGATTTTAGACAAAATTGACTAAAATTAGACAGTTTTGACGAGACCAAAACCGCTCGGTAAGATTTTGTGTTTTCGCAGCGAAGGCCTCGGCGTCACGAAGGAAACGTCAGCAGAGACGCCAGAGAGGAACTCATGTAGACGTTTGAAGAAGGAAACAAAAACATTTCAGTCAGTCTGGAAGCAGTCGAGGTTTCCATAGTGACTCTGGATGAGCTGCAACAACATCATGAGTTCACAAGACAACAATTGGCTCAACTGTCAGTAGAAAATGTGCTATTTTGCTCTGACCCGATGAATTGTCACTCTTTGGGCCAGTGTGCAAACATGGTATGTGCGGTGGAAAATGGATACTTCATATCAGCCTAAACATTACCAACACATCACCCCAATTCTAGACCCCCACCCCAACGGCTCCCCGTCGCTTTTAGTGTTTAAAAGTGTCAACGGTCTCTGTCTCTTTGTCTTTCTGAGCTTTTACATCCACACATCCCCCGCAGTGGAAAATCTCAAGAACAAAAACCTCTAAGTCAGGGGTGTCGAGCTCGTTTTCGTTTTTAGCCATATCGAAAATCTGAAGGTTCTTAAAGGGCCAGCTGTGCCAGAAAATATATTGATAAAACCAAATAAGCAGCGAAAACATCAATAAATAGCTGTTCCTCCAAGAGTTTGTGATTGTTTTAGTGTTTTTTTGTTTGTTTGTTTTTTTTTTTGCAATCAAAATTACAGATTTTGTGGCATCAGCTTAGAAACGTTTGTAAGGGATTTTGTACGACATTGATGTCAAATGTGATTTTTTTTATTACTCATGTCAATTACAGACTATAAAATCAAATAAGGCTGAGGCAGCAGTCACTTCACCCCATAAGGTTTTTGACCAATTTTGACAAAATCTGCAGTAAAATCAGGAAACAAATGTGGAGATTTGTTGATTCTGTGTGAATTTCTCAGATGTGTGGAAAAACCGGAAGGACTTAATGATGTAATTTGGAGTCTAGCGGGCCACGTGAAGAGCTGCGGCGGGCCAGGTTTGGCCCCCGGACCTTGAGTTTGACAGCTGTGTTCTAAGACGTTCCCGGAGTCTTTTCAGCTGCAGCTGCCAGGCTCTTATTTTAGTCTGTGAGGTCTGCTGGAGCTTTAATAACAATTACAATACAAAATCGATGAATGGATGAATGAATGAATGACAAAGCAGAAGACAATCATTGTGACAAAGACGCACTAAATTTAGGTACCAGAACCTAGACGTCCTGACGTAGTTTGAGCTAATTTGTAAAAAAAGAAAAACTTTTTTTAAAAATGGGCAAATATTTTTTTTGTACAAGGAAATTTGCGCAACCATCAGAGCAACAGACAGTGTTTCCCTAAATCATTAATTTGACAAATCAACATTTCAGATTTCTTTTTTTTGTTGTTTTGTTTTGTTTGAAGCCACGTCCTTCCTCTTGACATTTAAGCATTCCTTTGTGTCGCTCTATCGCATGAAATCTCAATAAAACACAGTTTGCGGTCATAATGTGATAAAACGCGATTAAAGTCCGTGAAATTAGTACTTTTCTTGCGACTCGCTGTAACCTGCTCGCACCAAACAGGCCTCCACTAATCTTTAACGAAGGCTTTAACCTTTTATTGTATTTTAATGTCGTCCAATCGGGCTCCACAGAGATCAAGAGTGTTTTTTTTCTTTTTTTTTTGCTTCCTCATGTGAGATTACTTCACACTTTTGAGTTTGGCTTCTGATCAAGCAACCTGTAGCTAAAGCTGTTTTTTTTTTGTTTTTTTTATTCATTCCAACCAAAGCCAAGTCCTCTGTAATCTCTACATGTAAACGTCTATGAAGTAAAGGTCTCACCAACCACAGTAGATTTTAGTAGATTTTGATTCCAGAGGGCTAAAAGTGGTGCTGAATACATATTTTCTGCATGAGGGACAAAAGAGATGTACTTGAGGGCCCGGCCCCACCCTCACTGCCACTCAGAGTGGAATCAGGATGTTGGGTTGAGGGGCAGGGCGCTCGGCCTGTTAAATATTGACAGCGGATGTAATAATTAACCCTCCAGCGACTCCCGATGACTTAAACTGGCCTCCGTGCCTCGCTGCCATTGCCACCGCCGTCTTTCCTGCTGCTCACATCGAAACGCGGACTCTCCCTCCCCACTCTCTCTCCCTCTCTCTGTCTCGTTCCGGCCGATCGCCGTGGGCAACGCTCACGCCTGACCCGGTCCCGGCAGGTGGGCTTCGGGCCCCTTTTCCGGCCTTCACGTCCGCCCGTGGGTCACGACACACTGCTGCTCTTCGAACCTTTGGCCTCTTCTGTGAAATCCGCCGGGCCACGTTGAATTTGAAGGTGAGTGGAAGAGAGAAACAAAAACACCAAAAAATGATTTACTGAAAGGTAAAACCCATCTTTGTCTTCTTTGGTGTTTATTCCTCTTTTAGTGCTTTATTGATCCATGACGAATGAGTCATATTTCTAACTGTGACTTCTTCTTCTTTTTTTTTTTTGCAACTTTCCAAGTTAGAATATAAACTACAATATATCCCAAATATTCTAGCTCAACCTACAAAGCAGGTTAGTTATCAAGAGCTTATTGAGACCAATGTCAGAGTGAGCAGGAAACGCGGGGCCTGCAGGTACACAGGTCAGACACACCCTTATACTCGCCTTCATGTTGACAGCGGCCATAAAACCTGTGTTATCTACACAGGCCTTGGCCCTTTGGCCGTGCTGTTGGAGGAGTGCGAGCAGTGATGCTGTTTATATTTCAGGCTGTAAAATCTAGGAGGAGGAAATTGTCAGGTCAAAGTCGCCTGGGAGCGGAGCCGCGTCGGCCGGCTACTAAATCTAGGTCCTCGCTTGAGCTCTCAGCTTTCTCTTCTCCATCTCTCTCTCTCTTTGAAGGAAAGCGGACGTGTGAGGCGATCGTCATCCTCCGTGTCATCGACGATCCCATTGGTTGTCGCTGGATGTAACAGCAACTCCATGTGGAAGCTGCTGACGGTTCCAGTGGAGGTGCTGTTACCTGCAGAGACCAACCGATTACCAAGGGTTACCAAGGGTTACCATCGCCGATTGGAGAAAGCATTTATTTATTTATTCATTTATTTTAACACAATGGGCCACAAGGTGATGACCTATGAATTGACAGCCAGTGATTTCAACCGTCTGCCTGTCAGTTCTGTAGGCCACTGCTGCGTTTGTTCCTCTGAGCCTTCACAGACTTGAAGCCAGTGACTTTTTAATTTTTTTAATTTTTTGTCTTTTGTTTTTGTGAACTTACAATAAATAAAATATACATTTATTTGTCAGCGAGTCTTTTGTTTGCACGTTTCCCTTTTCTTCATGCAGTCTTTTAATGGTGACTGATTATTAGCCTCACAGGGATCAGGTGCTATTAGTGGAACAGGTCTTATCACATATGGGCAACCTCACAGGGCGCCACGCCCCACTGGGGCAATCACAAGCAAAAGATCTGTTGCGACTTGAAATAGCTTCCTATTTCCTATGTGAATGTCCTCTAAATATTAAAGCTACTTAATGATGCTGTACTACAGCTACAGATTGAAGGCTACTCTAAAGGGTTGTTTCACTATTTTTAAGTAATCTTGACCATATTTAGTTCCTCAGACTATCTTGAACTTGGTTATAATACACTAAACTTTGATTCTTTCCAATACTGTTTGTTAATATGATTAATTTAGCAAGTTAATTTTAGTTTATTTAATTAAAAAATATATATTTTTAGCTTTGTCCGAGATAAGAGTGGGACCCAGGGCACCACTCACGTAAGAACGGCCACTGGATCCTCCTCGATAGTACATTTGTTCAGTTCCACCTAGAAAAATCTCTCAAATGTTAACATCGAGGATAACAGAGTATTATTTTATTTTATTTTTTTCTTCGTTGGTGAAAGAGAAAATATGCTAACAATGTTTGCTGTTGTTCAGATAAATGTTGTAAGAACTGATTCAAAAGTCACAATTAAAAAGCAGCAAGACAAGCGTGACAATAAAACTCAATTTCATATCATTTTTATGTCATTGTTCTCATAATATATGATGTGGTAATAATTCAGCTAATGCGCGCTTTCTTTTCAGCCTGCAAACAAATCTGTTATCTTCATGAAGCAGCGATGATTTATGCAAACCATCGAGTTGCTGCTTTTGCCCTCTGCGTTTCAGAGAAAAAGTAGCCACTTTAAAACTGTCACAACTTTTTTGTCATACTCTGGATTATTAATAAACTGTGGGCTTGTCGTGTTCATAGAGTGCACTCTGCAATTACTGTCACCCCCTAAGCCTTAATTAAAATCTTGTTGTTGCAGAAGGAACATCTCACACTCTCACGCTGGGGATTTTACAAAAATACAACCTTTAATTTGAGTCTGTTTGATCAATTTGTTCACTTCAAGAACAAATTGATTTGTCAAAGTTTCTGCCTTATTTAAGGTTATATTTAACAATTTCCACAATAAACAGTCATGGGAAAAAATAAGGACTTTCTACCCTGTGTGATTTTCAGACATAGATGCATTTTTAATAGAAATTTTAACAATTGTGAACAAAGACGATTTCTGAGAATTTGAAGTGTAGATATTAAGGTCCAATAGATGGCAGTAGTGCAACAACAATGGATTCAAGCTGCCGTTAAAATCTAAAGACGAAGAGGATGAAGAAGAACTCAGAGCTCCCAACTCTGTCATCCAATTCCCCTTTGCCAGAGCTGAATTAACCCTCTAAAAACGATTATTTTATGATGAAAAGGGGAAAGGCATCAAAACGTAACGGTAAATCAAAACAAATACAAGAAACAGACGAGAGAACTTTTAAAACACTATTTGACGAAGGCATATTTGACGTGCACATGGCTATGGAAGGGCTTCAAGCTAGCATCGGAGCTATCCACAAAGAATCGGCGGAAACCCGTGCTACCGATTTCTTTGCCATACAAAGAAACCTGGAACGGAGTGGCAATGTAATCACAATGCACTGTAAGCTATGTAATGTGTTTTGAGGCAGTTGACCAAAATCCCGGACGATTTTTAAATTCCCCCCGGACATTTTTTTAGGTCTGAAAAGTAGGACATGTCCGGGAAAAAGAGGACGTCTGGTCACTCTAGCTTATGCCCCTATCAGAAAACTTCTGAAAGAAAAAGGTCTCCGCTTCCTACTGGCTGAAGGTAGCCAAAGATATAAGAGCAATTCTTGGTTTCGAAATGGAGTACAATTTTAAAACTATATATCTAAGTAATTTACCAAATGAACTCAGCACTCAAGATAAGTACCTTCTGAAAATACTACTGATGGCAGGAAAGAAATCAATAACAAGAAGGTGGCTTAGTGGGAGCCCACCGGCGTTGTGTGACTGGTCAGCCATTGTCGAAGAAATACGTGAAATGGAAATGCTTACCTTCTCTATAAGACTCCGGGAAAACAAAATCCAAAAGCATTGGTTGAAATGGTTTATATATAGGAATTCGAAAGTAAATTGAGTATTGTTAAATTCGTTATTCTGGGTGCTGTATGGTTTGGCAGGAATTGGTAATTCTGCTAAGAAACTCTCACCTTTTGACTCTTCATGGAACTCTACATACATTGTAACCTGTACACCTAAAATCTGTCTGTTTCAATTTAAATTTTTTGTGATGTATTGCTGTCTCCCCACCTCCTCGGTGACCTCTCTGTTCCGATTGCTGTTCACTGTACTTGTTGTGATTTTTTTTTATTTTCTCCCCGTTTTTGTGTTGGTGTTGTTTTGCCATGTATAAAAATTTCATCAAAAATAAAGTATAAAAAAAAATAAAATGAAATGTTCAGCAACAACTGGAGAGAGCAAGCTACTTCTGCTGTCAGAACATATTCATGCCTTTTATTTAAACTTTTTAAAAATTGAAAAAAATATTAAGGGAGAACCTGGGTATGAAAGTTCAATGCAATGAGTGTCCCAACTGGAAAAAAAACAAAAAACAAACTATTTCCTGAATTCATAAGAAAGCAAAGAAGCCAAAGTCCCTTCAAGCATTCGTCATGCAGAGGTGTGTCATTTATCAGTGCAGTCATGAGATGACTGCACTTCATCAGAATAAGATGAAGTAGTCAGCACTGTGTTGACTTTACTTCATGTACAAAGTTGTACAAAATCCTATTTGCATTGAGTTTCACATGTTTCCAAAACTGTATCACTCTTTTTTTTTTTTTTTTATATTGATATTTGGTGGGACGATGCTTGAAGGGACGAATGCCCTTCAAGCATTCGTCATGCAGAGGTGTGTCATTTATCAGTGCAGTCATCAGAATAAGATGAAGTAAAGTCAGCACTATGTTGACATCTGAACAGCACACGTTTGACATCTGTGGACCAAATATAGCAGTTCAAACTTACTGTGTGGGGTTATTATTATTATTATTATTATTATTATTATTAGTATTATTATTATTGAAAACAATAATAACGAAATAGTCATAATAACTTTATGATATTACTGTTATCAATAGTAATAATAATAATTATCAATATGGATAAGGCTAATTATTATTTATTATCCATCCATTTTCTATACACCCTTTGTCCCTAATGGGGTCAGGAGGGTTGCTGGTTCCAATCCCCAGCTAACAATCCGGGCGAGAGGCGGGGTTCACCCTGGACAGGTCGCCAGTCTGTCGCAGATTATTTATTATATTGGTAATAATTATCTTAGTATTGTTATGAACAATAATTATTATGATCATTTTAGAGTAGTACCTAGCAATATAATAATTACTATATTCCTAAGTATCATTAATTATATAATAGTATATTGATTAACATACTAATATATTCATATTATTATTGCTATTATTACTACTACTACTAATATATTAGAAACAAGTTGAAAATTCTGTTCCATTATTCATCTATTATCTTATGTGCACTAAATCTTTTTCTACTGTGGGAAGAAGCCGGAGCATCCGGAGAGAATCCATTAATGCACATGGAGATTTTTTATTCGTAAAATGAATTTTTTTTTTTTACATCTAAAGAGAATTTAGAGAGTAGTTGACCTAACAGTCATGAAATCAAACTGTGGCCATGAAGCCGCTGCACCAGAGAACAAAGGAGATGTGGTTTCTCTACATTTACAGGGTGGCAGGCTGACGGGATCCAGCTGGTGCTCATCCACACCAATCAGCGAAGGCCTTAGATGGGAGCGGCTTCCCTGAGGCAGATGCTTCAACAGTGGTACACTCTGGCTCTCTGTGCTCTGGTTACTGTGTTTAACTTGTTCTGATTCCTCTCTCATCGGTTCCCTCCTCAGAGAACCAGCTCTAATCACTCCCTGGTGCTCAGACTACCTGAATTCCCCGATCCTCTCTGCTCCGCCAGGCCTTGCTCCTGGATACCTTCACGACCACCAGCCAGCTGCTGCCTGTCCACCCTCAGCCTCGTGCTGGAACCCCTCCACCTGGAAATCCCACCCTGCACCAACTGCTGGGAAACCCATGTACCCACCTCTGCTCATCCTAACCCTCAGACCTTAAGCCATCGCCAGGTTACACCATCATTCCCTTCATTTGCTTCCCTGTTTAACCTCTCACCTTTCCTCAGTTCCTCCTCTGGTCCGGTTCCTCCCTGCTGCTACAGATCAACGCCTCTCCATTCTCTCCCCATTGCACTTAACTACCCAATAAATCTGTTAAACTGCGTTTGGCGTCCGTCATTGTTGCTTGCCTTCAAGTCCTGGCAACCACTCACCATGACAGATGATTGTTGATTTCAGGAGGAATCAAACCCAATTTCCATCGTGGGAGAAGAGCTAAAAATCCGGAGTAGCGTGAAAGATGTAACGAAGATAAAACCTGGTGCATCAAAATATGATGCACCAGGTTTTATCCTGACGGCTGGGTGGAGGAGTTGGCTTTTTTTCCTCCATGAGCGCTGTCTCTACTTGGCCACCATCTTCCAAATCCTTTTTTGTTAGAGCGGGTGTTATTTGTCCTGACTGAAATATTTTAAAACTTAAATCGGAGCCTGACGAGGATAACTCGTCAAGATCCGAGGTGTCATACGAGTCAAAAGAATTAGAGGAGTCGGAGGAATCTGAAGAATCGCTCTCTTCAACGTCACCATCACCTGAAACCTCACTGTAAAGGTCCTCGGGCAGTGAGGTTTGCTGCTTTCTGATTGGATCAAAAAGATATGAATCAAAAGTATCATATTTGGACACTGGGCACTCATCCTGGGATTTGCACGTTTCTTCTCTGCAAACTTCCCCAGCTGGGGAAGGATTGAACAGAAAAGCATCAAATTCGTCGAACTCTTGGCCCTGGTCCTGAAAGCCGTTTGTGTCAAAAGTGACTCCAGGAAGAAATTTGTTAAAGGCTTTTCTAACGCCAGTTGTTATTACATATCCCACCCCAAATGTAATGGGGAAAAACATTGTGGTTAAAACCTCTTCCATCGTAACAATACTATTAAAATCCAGACCTAAAATGTTCAAGAGTTTCTTGTGTACTACCTGATGCTTTGAGATGAAAGCATTTATATTCTCAGATGTCCTTTGATCTATGACATAGATTGATGTCCGGTTTCAACAATGAGCTCACTTTAGCTCTGGTGGAAAGTCTTGCTTGGAATCGTTGCTATGGAAACGGTTAGGTCAGTTCTACAGGACTCAACCTATTAGCCCTTTGCAACTGAGTCACTTAATCATTTGAGGTGATTATTAATCATGACGGATGATGGAAGTTTATATTTCAGGAGGCAAGAGATTCAAACAGGGATTTAATAGTTAAATATTAAGTTTAGATTGACAATGGTATATTAAAACCATTAATTTAAGTAGGGTTTTATCATTCTATCAGGCTTAAAATTTTGAATCTTACTTGACTTAAAATATCTTAAAAGTAAAATTAAATGTGACTTGCAGACATTTGCTGCTGCTGCTGTTGTAAAATGTGACAAGAAACTTTGCCTGCTTGCAGAAGAGCTAGTAAGAAATAATTTTGGTTCTTCACTTTTCTTGTATATTAACTATTAAACAAACTGGTAAACAAAAGTGTCTATCTGTTTTTAAAGGAATAGTAGCTTCTCTCTCATGTCTCTGTCAGATGACCAGCATCAGCAGCTTTTGGTGACATTATTATTAATAATAATTAGATTGTTTTTCAATACGACGCAAGATTTAAAATGAACTGATGAAGATGACCTATGTGTCTAGTCTGGCCTGGGAGAGCAGTCTGTGGTTCCCTTCTGGACCCGTTACCCCATCGACTCCATGTGGAAGACTAGCTGGGCAAATGCCTTTCCATGCAATTCAGCTTGATTCTCATCTCCCTTCAGGACTCTGTCTGAGATTTCTCCCATTGACCTCGGTTTCTCCAGTAGGATTTCAACCAGGCCGATGGGCGAACAGAAGGAGAAGTTGTGAACGATGATATCGATTTTCTGGGCTCCTTCAGGGTTATAATCTGCTTGTAGCTTCGTTCACTGACTCCACAGTGAACAAAGTCTTTCAGTCTGTGTTGGCCACTTCTTCAAGCATGTAGAAATTAAATATCTAATATCTATTAGGGGTTGAACGACTACATATTTTTTAAGGTCGACTACATCATGATAATAGTCGAGTCGATGTCGACTAGTCGCGGTGACGTCATAGTGACGTAAGCGCAAAAACCTTCACAACTTGGAGGCTTTATTACACACACACACACACACACACACACACGCACACACACACTCCCCTTCTCCTGCTTTTACTAAGTCTATTATGGAGAATTAAAAGAGCAATAAACAGATCATTCTTCGTGAGCAGCGGGGAAAAGTTTGTTGCACAAAGTCGGGTCTGACTTTTTTTTTCTAAACACCGGCTGATGCTGATGATCTCTGGATAGTTACTATAGGAGTCAAATTATCACACTGACTACAGTGTGCTTTTGGAACATCACAAGTCAAACTTGTTATGAACGGATCCCGTTTGGTTACAGCTGAATTCAACGAAACCACCTGCTTCTCCTCCGCCCGATGCGCGACAGGAAGCTCTGCTGACTCAGCAGATTGAACGATTTAAGATATTTTCTAGTCAACGTCAACATGATAAAAAGTCGAGTCGATGTCGAGTTGACTGATCGTTGTAAACGTCATAGCAGCAAGGCAAAAGCTTTGGAGTAACGTGCAGGCTTTAGCCTATTACCCGTTTTTCACGGAAAATACAGCATTTACACAGAACAGCAACAAGTGAAACAACAAAACATCGGGATAGTTTATAATAAAAAAAAAGATGCAGTGAAACAAACAATCAAAAGGAAACGCACATCTTTGAGATGGCATGTAAAAACAATAAAAATAGGTGGCACGGGGGCGGGGGGGTAAATAAAGTACACTGACATTAGCACAGTCCAGAGCACTCGCGACACTTTCGCGAAACTAAGTGACATCCTTAAGCGGAAGAAGCGAGTTTTAGACGGCTCGTGTTTTGTAGTCGACTGCAGCTGCAACTCCATCTCCTTTTAAAAACACTGTAAAACCACAAATATGCATCCATCTACATATCATTTAAACTAATGTATTAACTTATTTTTCTTGTGTCTTGTGACGTATACTGTGCTGTCAGATCAGCACAGGCTATCACATGACTGCGACTAGTCGACATGAAATGTAAAAACTCGCGAGACGTCCTAGAGTCGACTAGTCGACTAGTCGACTAATTGGTTCAACCCCTAATATCTATATATAGATAGATATGTCTATATCGATCTAAATATATCTATCTATCTATATATAAATAGATGCATGTCATCTTTGATGTGCCACTGTCATATTACGAGGAATGGTGCAAAAATGAAATGTTCAGAC
Source organism: Gambusia affinis (assembly GCF_019740435.1). Classification (NCBI taxonomy): domain Eukaryota; kingdom Metazoa; phylum Chordata; class Actinopteri; order Cyprinodontiformes; family Poeciliidae; genus Gambusia; species Gambusia affinis. The sequence goes on from NC_057882.1 coordinate 15,505,274, forward strand.
TGAGGTGAGCAGAAGCATAGACCTTACCAGAGGGGCCGCTTTTCATTGGCTGATGCCCATTCTACGTGGTCACGTGGGTGGCCTCACAAACACGAGCTTCCCGTTAGCTAAGTACAGCATAATAGCAGTACTGATACAACTTCTACACGTTGACGCCTGTCTACTACACAGTCTTACGTTAGCTAAACAGATCAATATGCAACGTGTACTGTATCTGACACACACTAAAGATTTTATTTTAGCAGAAAAGGCTTTGGACTAAACTGTTACTCGTGTTAGCTTCTCTAGCACCAAGTACAGCTAGTAAATCAACCATCGCTGTGTTCATGGAAGCGCTGATTAATAATCCAGAAATAAATATCAAGCCTGGAAACTTGATATCGTAAGGGACTGAATGTTATGTTTTTAACATAATCTTTGCTAGTCTTGCGGGGCGCAGGCGGTTGCCACAGTAACAGGTGTGTTTAAACTACAAAGAGAGAGAGAGTAAAAAGGTACAAGTGGTTTTGAGTTGATCACCTGTTCGGGTTATTTTACCTTTGTTTACCTTTGCTGTGGCTCATTACAGCCGCTGTAGTTTCTAAACGTTGGACTAATTACCCTGTTCGTTTGTGACTATACGTCATTCATAACAAACATCAAATAGAACAAATAGATTTAATAAAATTTTAACAAACAAATGGCTTCTTTACCTTAACAGAGCTCTTTGGTTCCTCTTATCGGTCTGTAGCTTCTCATATTGAGGTCATCAAACCAAATTTCAGATCTACCGTAACTGACTGACTGACACCTGCTGGCCTCAGGTTTGCCACCAGCTTGTGACTGAAAAACCAGTAACCTCCTCCCAGATGATGACATGAACTTGTTATTTCCTCTGTCCATTGTAGTAGCTGATATATTGTGAAAATCCGGTAGAAATGATGCACTAATGGAGTCATGTTTACATAGAAACAACGCGCCGGGAGGCTTTGCTTGTGAGACTTGCGGTCACGTGGGTCGGTTGTGGGCGGAGCTTGGTAAGGTCCGGCGTTTTCCAAACTCGTAGAAGAATACTGCTGGATCGAGCGAAATTAACACAGCCGAAGGATTATATTGTGTGTTTGCTGGCAACCAGTCGTTAAGTTTGTATTTTTTTTAACAATAGAAATGCGGTAGCGACACGCCCACTCAAAATCTGTGTATTGGCGAGTTAAAAATGGTCTTATAGATAAAAAAAAAAATCATTCTCTTTTTCTTCATTTTGTGGCCGAATAAAAGATATGTTCTCAAAGTATTAAATAAGTTCTTTGAGTTTTGTAAATGTGTCCTTTTTAGGATACTTTTAATTACTTTTCTTTTATTTTTGTTGAAGGCCTATAGAACTCTGGAATAGGATCATTTATTTGGAGTTGCACAACAAATCAAAAAGCCAATTTAATGTTTATTTAAACAATACTGTCAGTTGTTTATTGAAGTAATTGCCATTACAGGTTGATTTACTTTAATATCAATTAAACTTAGATACAACTTGAAAGTGCTCTTTAATTTGATCTGTCACTTAAAATTCATTTGAATTGAAATGCTTTATGGAATTTAGCAATGATGTCTGTTTTTGATTAATGTTTAGCTATTTTGGATAGCAGTAAAAATATTTAAATGTGAGTGCTAATTTGTTTTTTAAAATTTATTTATGACCTTTTTAGCTCAGGTCACCCCCCCAACACCTGTTTCAGCACAGGATGGCGAGCTACAGGATCACCGCAGCTTTGCGGTAGTACTTTATTTTTTTGTTGTTGATTTCATTTTGTGTGTGTTGTTTATACTTATAGGAAAATATTATTATTATAATTATTATTATTGAATACCTTACTAAATATATGCAAATATATGAATTTGAATACAATAACTTAAACTTATTTCTTGTCTGATGGTGTTTTATTCACTCACACACACACACGGGCTCCTTAGCCGAACCTTTCTGACTGCCTTTAACCAAATTTTATTTAATTATTTTTAATGTTTTAAGTTCTTTCCCCTCCGCCCCCAAATTATTAGCTTGTTGTGCTCAAGGTCTATTCAGGAGACCTGGAAGCTGTAGATGGCTAAGATAAGCCCTAAGTAGTTCATTGGTATATCATATGGCTCAGACAAAGGCTGGTAATTCAAACCCTCAAGTGCACATTTACCCGTATGGCCATTTTAAAGTCATTAAACCCAAATCAGAAGGTTTCTGTTCCTGCTGGTTAGTGGCTACCATACCACTTGTCAGGGAAAGGGTCGTATGAATAATGCAAACTCAAGGACAACATTTGTCAAGAATAGTTATAAATAACCCAGGTTGCTTTTGATACACCACATTACTACTAACCTCATCAGTCTAAAACTACTAAAGCAACTTATTTGCTTCTTAACAGAAAATGTTTGATAGAAATGTTACAGAACTAACAGGTATAGCTAGTAAAAGCTGGGGCTATTTAACATACAAACAATATATAGAGAAGATAAGGATTCATATGTAAAATGTCAATATGTGGCCAATACTGCATGCCTGCATGAAAGAACAGCCTGCAGTGGGCCAGAGTGTTGAACTAAAGTCAAAATGGAGATTTGAGCTGAATGACACATCATGCATCCTAAATAATCAATGTGATGTCAAAGAGAGTCTACAAAGCTGGTCATAAAGATGATTTTGGAGTGGCCTACTCAAAGCCCAGACCTAAATTAGCCTGGGATGTTGCTGCATGACCTTATAAAAGTTGTTCATGCTCAAACCCCTTAGATGGGACTGATGTAAAAATATCCTGAAAATGGAAACTGGGCTAAAATTGCTCCACTGCGATGTAAAATATCTGTTAAAACACTTATAGCACCATTTCTCAGTCATAAATTGTTAAAGCTTGATGATCAAAAAATATATAACCACGAGGAACTACTGTTTATAAGCTTGCAAGTCCAAATTATGAGTCTTATTACCAGGTTGGTTCTTTGATATTCTGTGTTTTATTTGACTGTTTGTTTTTTCATTAGTAGGTCAGACTGTATTATGCCATTACGTACATCACAGCTGGAGGGTCATCTATGGATGACCACCAAATAGTGACTGTGTAAAACCAAACCGTCATTGTACAGGAGGTCAAAAAGACAAGAATACATGCTGTTATTCCTATGAAGTGGGAAGTGATTCATGAATTATCCTGGATCATGTGAGATCTACACATGAGTGACTGGTTACTGCTCCTCATATAGGACTTCGTCTATGAGGACATCACTGGAGTCCACAGGGACCTTTTGACAGAGCTGCTCTTTGAAAGCCAGGGCGATGGTGTAAGGCTTCCCTTTAGGGTGTTCGCTGCAGCGTCTCAAATAAGTGTCGTAGAAACCCTTTCCTCGTCCAAGACGTCCTCCGTTGAGGTCAAAGCCCAGGCCTGGCATCAATATGAGATCCAGCCCTCCTGAAGACAATGCTTCCTCTCTGCTTTTGCAATCATCCGATGGCTGCCGGATATTCCAAGATGTCAGAGGCAACTTCTCCAAGTCCTGCAGACTGTTGATCTTCAGCATGTCCATATGTGAGCTACTGCTCAGGTATCTGGGTATGAAGCAGCTTTTGCCCAGTTTGAAGATGTCTCTGATTATTTCCTCAGTGGAAACTTCATCATCCATACTGAGAAACACTGCAATTCGCTGTGAGGAGATATACTTAGGATGTTTCAACAGCTTGCGTGAAAGCACCAGGGACTGTCGCTGCTTCTCCTCGGCGCTAAGCGCAGCAAGCCGACGCTTCAGGTCTTTCCTCAGGGCTTGTTTGGACGCTCTCAGCACAGCCATGCTCTCTATTAGGGACATGCGTTCAGGAAAATCCTCTGTCCTTATGTGCTGCGGGAGCTGATTTAGAGATCAACAGCTTGGTGTACAGTTCAGTAAGTTAAATATTAACAAGCACATGAACACCTAATAGGACAAGAGACTCTTGTCAAAAGTTCAACAACATGACCTTTTTCTTGCCATATCTCAGTACCGAAGCAAAACAACCGGAAGTTGTGCAAACTGCGTCATGTGACGTCACATACCTTTTCGTTGCCTACTCGCGATATTTTAATAAACTGATAATCTGCTAAAACTTAATATGATTAGTTTATTTGGCACATACTTTCAATCCTAGCCACTAGATGAAAGGTATCGAGAAGAGTAAACTAAAAACATCCAATAATATTTTTTTTACCCAGAACAATAAGTGAATTGAAGGAAACAGCGCAACCTAGCGGCACAGGACGACAGGACTTCCCGTGGAGCAGAGAGAGAACGCGGTAAAACGAGGAGAGAGGGCAGCATGGCATCCGACGACAATATGGCTAACGTTAACGGCAAGGAGGCTGCCTCCCTGAACGGAGAGCCGGTGGTGAAGCGGCCGAGGGAGAACGTCCAGCAGGACGTGTCGCTCCGCGCCCCGAGGGAGCCCCAGAACAAAGTGACCGTGGTGCTCGGAGCGCAGTGGGGCGACGAGGGGAAGGGAAAAGTTGTGGACTTGCTCGCCATGGATGCGGACATTGTATGCAGGTGCCAGGTACCAAACTACACTACCATGTTAGCCCAACAGTTTTTACTTAACGGCGTCTATACGTTAGGTCAATGTCGTTTTATATTTGAAGTAACAGTTATATTTCCACTCGAGTGGAAGTCAGATTGCTTGTGGGTGTGTGTGTGTGTCTGCCTTCCTCCTTTACATATTCATGACCAGCTTTGACGTCATCACCTTCCCTGATCCCCCGGATGTGGAAGGGCTAGTTTCATGCTAGCAGTCTTTTTTTTAATTCTATTTATTTCTTCCTTTTTTTAAAAGTCATAGTCACAAGAACGACACGGTTAGAGAATGAAGCTCGTGACCTCCACACCGATAAGCATAGCCACTGAATAATCCGTTATGTAAGGCATCGACCTTGCAGAAAGCAGCTGTCCCTGTTGCTCTTCACACTCTCAGCTTCAGAGACTATTACCCCAAATGTAATTCCTCTGCCTGTCCAGCAGCAGAGCTGCCACGGCCTTTTGAGGCTTAATCAGAAAATGATATTGCAGCTTGCTAACCTGTTTTTGCAGGACTGTCTTGACACAACGGTTGCATGTTTTGTGTCGTTTTGCAGGGAGGAAACAATGCAGGTCACACCGTGGTGGTGGATTCAGTGGAGTACGACTTCCACCTGCTGCCCAGTGGCGTGCTCAACATGAAGGCCATCTCATTCATCGGTAGGCTTTCATCCGCTTCCAGGCCAGGAGATGGCAGGATGATAAAAGCATCAGTAACAAGGGCAGCATCCGAACTTCAGCAGGCCTCCTTTATCTCGTCCTCAGTGGCTCTTGAGGAGGAGATAAGAAAGTGCCGTAGTAAACAGAGGGCACCGAACCATAGAGACAGTACAGCGTGGCAGAAAGCTGAACTGAGCGATGACCCAGTTTACCTCGGGTGGAACTGATGAATGGACTCTACGTATAAATGTTTCCCCACCTCCATGAGCTCTGTTTTGGCCCTGCGAGTGATTCATTTATTTCTTTTTTTTTAAAGTCTGGTTACACATTCTCAGTCGGATTGAGGTTTGGACTCTGAATGTGCTCTCACGTAGCAGTCTGTATTACAGAGGCTGTGAAGAACCCTCTGACTGAAGACACTCTTTCATGAAGAGGATGTTCAGGCCAAAAAGGTTAATTTTGTTTTTATCCGACCAGAGTAGGACTGTAACTAGTGATTATTATTATTATTAGTGGAAAAACTGTGTCTTTAGTCGGAGGTTTTTTCGAAATCCGCTGTGATACAGACTGCTTCGAAAGAGTTTTCCTGCCCACAGCGTCATCATCTGCAATAACTCTTTGAAAGATTTAGAATTCAATGAGTTACAACAGCATTCAGTTTCTCTTTGGGATCAGTAAAGTAGTTTTGAGTTTGAATTTTAGTGATCGATTAATAGGATTGTTAAAAAAGTGGCTCATTCTTCAGATTTTTCATTTAACCACCTAAACATTTTGTACGCAATATAAGCAACACACAAAAAGATGCAAATGAATAATTCTCCTCCTTTTTCAAATAATAAAACTAAACATGTCATTCTCTGAAATGCATGAACAAGTTGTTGCTTTTTTTTTGCGGTCTCATAAATGCAACGAGTATTAATTTTGGAGGATATTAGATGTGCTTAATAATTTCTCCTCCTCGTTTGTAAACAGGCAATGGCGTGGTGATTCACCTGCCCGGTCTGTTTGAAGAGGCTGAGAAAAATCTGCGGAAGGGGAAAGGTAAAAAACCGTTTCTCCAGTCAGAACAGACAGATTTGTGTAAAAACACTCGCGAGTTGAAGTTTTCTCCGTTTCCTGCAGGATTACAGGGATGGGAGGAGAGGTTAAAGATCTCCGATCGGGCCCACATCGGTGAGTTTGCTTACTTCTCTCGTTCTCTTTCATGATTTTGAACTGGAAACATGTTTTTATGTTTGTTTGTTGTTGTCCCCCTCACCGTTCACTCGGTCCTCTAGTGTTTAACTTCCACCAAGCTGTCGATGGGATCCAGGAGCAGCAGCGGCAGCAGCAAGAAGGGAAAAAGTACGTCTGTGGAGTTACCTGAACGCGACGGGAACGTGCGTCTCTGCAATGCGTCTCAAATTGTGAATCGTTTCTGTGTTGTTTTTTTTTCCTTTTATCTGCTCTCCAGTTTGGGGACCACTAAGAAAGGCATTGGACCAGCCTACTCATCCAAAGCCGCTCGCAACGGTCTGAGAGTCTGTGACCTCGTCTCTGATTTCAAGGTTTTTGAAGAGAAGTGAGTGACGACTGTGTCCAAGTTCCAACCGTCCCGTCCAACCTTTTCCATTCAAAGAGATGGAAGCATACAAAATCAAACTAGAATGCCTTTCTATTATTAGATTTTAGAACAAAATGAATCCTCTATTGCCATAAAGTAGAACAGGGTGAGCCTATTGATATGGAAAATTAAGGAGGACAGGGAATTTACTTAGTGAAAAGCCTATTGTTGCTATTAAAAGAAGATTTTACATCTACATTTTTGGTGAAATCTCCTAAAATGACAATTTCTTGTCGCATCCATATAGTGGTGGGTGTTTATCGTATAGTTGTCCTGATAAATTTCAATTAATGTTTAAAAGAAACTGAGATCTGAAATGGCTTTTTTTAACTCCTCTTTCCATTGTTTGTTCCACAAAAAATATTTTTGCAGCTTTGTATTATGAACTGGACTTCCCGTTCTTTAAGAAATGGGAAGTTGTTTTCAAGAGCAGTATTTGTGTGTCTGGTGCCATGAATCCTGTTCCAGATAGCTAAAATATAAGAAGTAGATACTTTTTATCATAATCTTTTAATCCTTATCACAATAGTACCACAAAATATTGTGATAACATTCTGAATACATGTCATCCACAATTAAATAAATTGTGGATGACATGTAAAATCTCTTTTCATACTGAAAAAGTAGACTGGAAAGTCTACTTTTCAAGTAAATCATCAGCTTTATGAACATAACGAAAGGCTGTATATTCTTTGGCCAGCAGATGGCAGCACCTCTCTAAAGTCTAGAATCTGAAAGAACCTTGTTGTCTCCCTGCTCTCATCTTTTTCCTGTTGTGAATTGAGTCTATTTCTTTATTTTTCTAAAGATCTGCTCTGTTTGGTTTTGCAGGTTTCGAATGTTGGCCGATCACTTCCTGGCCATGTATCCAAACCTCAACGTTGACATCAAAGGGGAGCTGAAGCAGCTCAGAGTAATTATGATTATGCTTTTCCCGTTTTACATTTATATTTCATTTTTAATCCAAACAAAATCATTTGAAATGATGCTCAGATGAATTTCCGAGTGCAACTGCAGCGCTGTTGTTTTGTAGGAATACGCAGAGAAACTGCGCCCCCTGGTGACTGATGGCGTGTACTTCATGCACAGAGCTCTCACTGGTCCCAGCAAGAAAATCCTGGTGGAGGGAGCCAATGCCGCTCTACTGGACATCGACTTTGGTGAGCGACAGAGACTCCACTCCAACACACGAGGAAGAAACGTCGTTTGTCTTTGTCCCTGTTAAAGCTCTAACAGACGTGTCTCTGTTTAGGGACGTACCCTTTCGTCACGTCTTCTAACTGCACCGTCGGCGGCGTCTGCACCGGCCTCGGTGTGCCCCCCTCGTACGTCGGCCGGGTCTACGGCGTCGTTAAAGCCTATACGACCCGGGTGGGAGTTGGTGCTTTTCCAACTGAGCAGGATAACGTGAGTGAGAAACTGACAGATTTGTGGAGCAATGCTTCCCATAAAAGCTGCAGAAGTCGCTGACATGCTCTGCGAAAATAAGTCTGACGCCTCCTGATCCTCAGATACAGCTGGTGTAAATATTCATTTGAGGCTTTTAGTTATGTGTTTGAGTAGTTCTTTCACAATGCTGGAATGAATGTACACCAGATAGTTTGGATGATATTATAAAAATAAGATAAGTTTGAATTTAGACTAAAATTTATACAAACACTCCCTTTAGTATTTGGATTAGAGCTGTAACTAACGATTATTTTAGTAATTGATTATTCTACCAATTAATCAGATAAAAAAAGGCACATTCTGCTGAATTTTTAACCACTAAAGCCTTTTTAAACAAAGTCAGAAATGCATTACAATAAGGAAACACACAAATAATTCACTTGCTTTTTTGAGTAAGAAAATAAAAAAATTCAGCATTTGTTTAGTGAACGCTTCATCATTTGTAACAAAGGAGGCATCTGCTCCAAAAAAACAAAACCAATGCCAACCAAATCAAACATCAACATGTGAAACTGAAGGATTTATCTGCCAATTTTTGGAAAAATTCATTAATTGCACAGCAAAAGGTGTTTAGTATGAGTTTTGTTTTCTTTTACAGAATTTGAACCAGGTGTAGCTAAGGCTACCACTCGAGGAGTTAAAAACAGAAAGTGTTTACAGAAAAATATTTTTTGTTCGTTTTGTTTTTTCTTACCATAAATGCAAATTGTAAATATTTTTCGTACAGTTTTGGCTTAATTTCTGCTCTGGATGTGTTTTTGAATCTTGTACTCCAGTTAATGATTAATCAAACTAAATTAGTTGACAATTATTTCAGTGATTGATTAGGCCGATTAATTGTTTCAGTTCCAATCTGGATCAATGTTTCTTGGCAAGAAGAAAACCCCACTGGCATATTCCAGGTTGAATATTCGACCACTCTTCTTGGCACAATTGGAGTTTATTTAATAGTTTATAGTTTAGTATAACTTTTTTTAAAGTGGCTTCTGACCACAGCTGTTGTGTGATTGGTCAGAAATTTCAAGTGGGAGGAGCCTAAAAGGACTCTCTTGAACTGTGTTTAATAATCAGACCCAAACCAGGAAACCAGTCCGTTTAAAAAGATCGATGCTGTTTAGTCAAAAATCCAAAGTCCTTAGACGTAGGTAAACTTCCTGCTTCACTAGATTGACTTCCTGTTGGCTTTGCAGGACATCGGCGATCTGCTGCAGAGCAGAGGGCGAGAGTTTGGCGTGACGACGGGCCGGAGGAGGCGCTGCGGTTGGCTGGACCTGATTCTGGTCCGATACGCCCACATGGTCAACGGCTTCTCGGCGTAAGGAATCGTTTTGCGGCGCCGTCTCTCCGTCTCCTCCCTGCAGCCCCCAGAGCTCAACACAGCTATGTTTCGTTTGTGCAGAATCGCTTTGACAAAGTTGGACATCTTGGACACCTTGCCAGAGATTAAAGTGGGCGTGGCTTACAAGGTTAATGGGGAACCCCTGCCGAGCTTCCCAGGTGAGCACTTCCTGCTGCTCGAAGGTCTTCCTGGATTGTTTATCAGGGTTTTGTATCGGCTGTTTTAAAATCCTTGAAAAGTCTTGAATTTCAAATAGACGTGAAATTCAGTGTTTGGAAAGTGCTTGATTTAAATTTGGGAAAATGGCGTTTGCAGTTGGAACCAGATATTTAAAGAATGTCTGAAGTTAAATCAGCCGACGCTTTTGTTGTTTTAGAATTTACAAATTCATTTCTATTTGAAATCTGGCAGAAAACTTGGTGAGAACCTTTTTATTTTTGTAACTTTCTCAGACCAATCAGTGGTCTAGACATAAAATCTTTCATTATTTTAGTTTTCTTGTCCCTGATTTTGAATGTAGAGAATACTATATTATTAGTAACAGTAAAAAATGATATAACAGTGAATGGAAACTGTCTTCTTTAGTTCATTTATATTAATGGAAAAGTTTGGAAACTTGGCTTGAATTCCACTGGTTTTTATGTCTGAAGTAAATACGATGTATTTAACTGAATTTTCACAATTTAATATTTACCTCCCGTAAAAGCCATGAAGTGGGCATGTCTTTATAATTTATTCATAAATTAGAAGACACTTTATCTGTTGTGTATAGATTCTGGGCCCTGATGAATAAACATGGCGCTGGTTTTGTTTGGATCAGCTCTTCCAGGCAGAAACCGCTACATCTTTGTTTTTCCAAATCCGTTTTGCAGCAAATTAAAAAAACACTCATTTGTCTTCCTAAGCACTCAGTTTGTTTCTCAGAATGCAACAAATAGGACGGCTGAAGCCTTTTACCCAGAGGGTGATAAAAACCCGTCCATGTTCTGCCGTTAAAATCCTAAAATAAGCATTTGGTTTTTGGTTTTTCTCCCACTTTTGCCACAATATCTGTGTCTCGTGCCGCAGCGAACATGGACGTGTTGACGCGCGTGTCGGTGGACTACGAGACGCTACCCGGCTGGCGCTGCAGCACCGAGATGGCCCGGAGCTTCGAGGAGTTGCCTCCTCAGGCGCAGAATTACATCCGCTTCATCGAGGACTTCCTGCAAGTGCCGGGTTTGTAAAGAGATCTCCTCGGCTAATGGAGAAACCCGAGCCGGGCCCGCCAGAGTCACGTCCTCAAACGCTGTTGTTTCTCGTTTCAGTGAAGTGGGTCGGCGTGGGGAAGTCTAGAGAAAGCATGATCAAACTCTTCTGATCCCCAGCAGCAGGAGGAGGAAGAGGAGGAGCTTCAACGTCAGCAATCATCATTTCACACAAAGTGGAGGTCAGAGGTCAGGGGGTAGAAACCAGCAATGCTGCTTGTGTGCCACAATAATAAAACATCTTCAGATCTAATTTATGCATTCCACATGCTGACCTCTCTATATATATATATAAAGATATATAGTGTGTTAATTTTTAAAAGTTGAATAACGATGATAATGGTGCAGCTCTTCCCCGTATCAGTCCAGTTAAGCACAGCTTGTTTTAGCCTTTGAACATTAATAAGCAGAACTGACATCTGTTTAATACGCGGGTCTATTTTTACATTTTAAGAAGAGCAACTTCCAAATAAAATAAAAAAAGAGATTATATTTGTTACATGACAGGGAGGGGGGAAAAATCGCTAATCCTTGGGACTTTAGCACATTTTAGTGTAGAAACGCATCTCAATTCTTAACTTGTAGATAATTTGTGTGTTATAAAAAGAAAAAATCCTGAAAATTGTAGGGCAACGCTAAGCTGTCTGAATCAATGAACTGCTTTTCACATTTTCACAGAGTTGCGCATTTGAAGTTTGTGTAAATGTTCAGATGGTGGGTGGTGATGTGCGTTGTGCAGCCCAATGTGACGAATGTAAAAGACTATCCCAGAGCTTGCTATTCATTAAAAGAAACCCATCACATGTAGTTTTTGTTCTTTCTTTAAATTTATATTAGATCATTTTGTCTACGAACCGTTTTAAACATTGTCCTCTCACTGGGTCGACGGGTGATTTATTGTTCCTAACGGGAAATTGATTTGGAGTCTCTCTACTCATCAAACGGGAAAAGAAAAGCTGGATAGTCAAAGTCTGATCAGTCAGCATCAGCATAGTGCAAAAAATACAGGCAATAATAGTTAGTTTTTATGTTATTAAGGCTCAGGAATGAAGTTGAAAATCTATAAAGAGAGGCTGGCCTGAACATAACATGACAGATGTAGGCGTCTCCAGCACATGCCTGTTGTAAAACCCGACACGCCGGATCCCAGTCCGCCCTTAAATCTTTGTGAGATTTCACAAAAGCATCTGTGTGTCCTGCAAAAATGTTTATGGGATCTTGTGAAATTAACTGGGAATATCACAAAAACCTCTCTGTCAGATTTTTGCAAAAGCAACACGCAATTAGATTTTTCTTTTTTCTAAAGAGAGATCTCATACGTTTTATTGTATTTGTTCATTCACAGTTTAAAATAAATATGTCGATATAAACAAGAAGTAGTTGGAAGAAAGAAATCTTGTAGCGTCTATCCCTTCTCTCAAAAATCAATGTAAAATGCATCCAAAGTGTTTCATTTGTTGTTTAATCAGTACCTCTTGGATCAATAATTCATATTTAGTATCATTCATAATGATTTCAAGGAACTTCATTGTCTAACCAGCTCAAATTTACATGTTTATGCAACAACATTCAGACTAAATCCTAGTTTAAGAGGCCTAATAAAAAAATACTTATAAAAACACTTAGAAGAGAGTTAAAAAATAAATAAAATGAAGCTAAAATTAGCTTTGCTAAATGCTAAAAAAAAAACCTTTTCTAACCTTTAAATTGAAATTAGAGTAGAAACAACGTTTAATTGTCCCTCAGTGGAGAAATGCGGGTTTAAAGCGACAGGCAAGTTGAAGAAGCATGTAGATTCACACAAAACAACAGTAAGAACAACAGATATTACAGTGAGGACAAATGTACAGAATAATAAAAGAAAAAAATGCTTTGCAGCTCCAGTTTTCTGGGAGCAATGATGGAGAAAGTCTAACAGGAGGAAGGAGCTGTGATTATGCTCCTTTGTGCACTTAGGAAACAGCGACGGCGTCCTTCTGTTAAGATGGAACAAAGATTTAAAGACATTTTACTTCATTTTGCATCCTGTGTTTGCGATTACTCAATGTTTTTTTTTTTATTACAGAAGATAGAAGATACTTTTGGAGTCTTTAGTTAAACATTATGAGGAGCAATATCTGTTCTTTCAGGGAAAAAGAAAATAATGTGCCTTTGTGTGTGGAAGCATGATTATGAGTAAAACCCAGAATAGTATTTCTAGAGGACATAGTAATGTTCCATAAAAAATGTGTTCTGGGCAAACGAAACCAAGAGTTTCGTCTGAATCTGAATCGGAGTCATGACGACCGAGGGAAATTTCAAACTTCTCACTGACACGACCGTCGTTCCACACCTTTCCTCACCTCCCTCCTTACTCATCCTGATTCCTTCTCAGTGTCTAAAAGCTTTCTCCAGGCATTGGATTAAAGTGTAAAGTAGATTCCTGGGCTGATCAATAAGAGGTGTAACAGGACATGTCCAATGCACACAGCTTCGAAGGTTTGGCTTCACTGTGCAGCTGCTGTGTCAGAAGATGAGTAAAAAAATGGGGGAAATGAGGTCACACTCATTTCCTGTCAGTTAGAAATAACACACACTGTGGTAGATGGAAGATAAGTTTGTTTCAGCACATTACTGTAGCTCACCTGTCTGCACTCTGGGTTTCCTGGCATTTTGTTGATATAAATGAGTGAATTTGCTTCAAAATGTTGAAATAGTGAAAGCCGCTAACGCTGATTTGAATCCAAGCTGGCTAATATTCCAGACAACGCAGTCGGAGGTTCGGTGTCGTCGTTATCGTAAAGAAAAGTCCAATATGAACGGGAATTAAAGATGCGGCGTGTTTAACCAGATAAAGTACTCGGAGGTCTGCAAACTAAAGAGACATTTTTTTCCCTCAGTCCAGGAAAAAAAACCATCAAGTATTGCATGATTTTCTGAAAAAAGTAACTTTTTTTTCCTTTTCTATAAATATCTACTATAGAAAGTTTGTTGTAATTTCAAAAAAGAAATTGTATTTTGGGTTGTTTTTTTGAAATGTTTTCTTCTTTGGGATTTTGACATTTTGAGGAAATTTGTGTTTTAAAAAAAAAAAAGCTTCAAACCTAATGACATGAAAACTTGATTTATGACATCACTGATGCTTTTAATGTCATACTTTTGTGGAAATTCAATATAATTATTCCAGGGGGGAAAAAAAACATAACAGAAAAACTTCTAAAACGTGGATTTGTTATTTAATCTGCATTTAAAGACATAATTTCATTGATTGCCATTTCATCCAAAGTTATTCACATCCATTGTGGAAGGTCCTGGTTTGATTAGTCAAAATCATTTCTTTATATTCATTTGGGATAAGAAGTGATTTGGGGAAAGAGCAGCAAAAATTCTGGACAGAAACAAAAAGCTGTCCTTTGCTCAATAAAACAGCTTTCTGCTGCGTTTCTGGATCCCTCCCAGTGCTTAAATGAAATATATATGCCATGAATAAGCAAATAATTGTAAGGTGTTGATGCTTTCCTTGTTTGGGTCGATTTCAGAGGAAAACAAGTAGTCTGTTCTAGCTAGAGGGAGAAAGATGAGATATTTCTGTCTTTCCAACGAAGTTTTATTAAGAAAAAGGAAAAATATTCAGGCCTACAGCTGCTGCTGTTTGGCATAAAGACGTGACCACGTTATCGCTTTACCCTGTAAAACTTTTCACGCGTTACACAAATACTTCTACATCAGGGTTTCCCCAGAAAACTCATGTTTTTGAGTTAAAAAAATGTTTCAAGTTGACAGGAAATATCTCTTGATAGTTATGTCTTATTGGAAGATTTGAAGATTAATACCTGGGCATCAACTATAAAGTCTTAAAATGCAAACATATATATATTTAAAAAACTTGAATAAGCAATGCTTAGCCTGGTGGGACACAAGTAAAGCCTGGTGGCCTGCCAGGCTTATAATGCACTGGGAGAAACCCTGCATGTGGGAAGCCGCCCAGGGCACCATTCAGTCACGGGGCACCACTGACTGAGAATTTATTGAACAAGTATTGGACATTTATTTATTTGACAAGATTAAAAGCATAAACGTGTATAAAATAAAAATGTATACACATATACATTTTCCAGTTGTAATTCCATCTTCTTTTTCTGTCCTTTCTTTCATTTTGTGGTGTCTGATAACACGTCTTCCCTCAAACGACCAAAGTTGCCGACGTTTGCTAACCACGCAACTTCCAGCCGGGAGAAAGTCCCCGCATCATCAAATCTGTCAGAAAGTGAGCTTGCTGTGGAGGCACGAGGGCTTAATTGAAAATAAAGTGCTCATAATAGCGGCGTGGCTCTCCTCTCCCTCTGTTTTTTTTTTTTTTTTTTTTTATTGCCGTCCTTCTCATGTCTACGGTAATTATGAGCGCGTCTGTCGTTAGGTCAATCAGTCTGAGCAAACTTTTGCTCCGGTGTGGGTCTTGCAGATGTTTTATTGGATCTGTCTCCTCTGCTCCTGCTGGATGGACGTATTTATCCGGCTGCAAGGAATCAAACAAAGCGCTTCACTGGAAGAACATCTGGAGGTGTAGTCACTGGGCCACAAGAAGTAAGAGGAATTTCAATTTCTTTGTTTCACTCTTTGGCTTGTTTTACCTGTTTGTGTGACTTGACATGAATGATGGAACCAGGAAAAAAGTTGTTTTTTTTTTGTTGTGTTTTGCAGAATAAAATACAGCGCTTCTCTAAGGTTTTGTCAAACATCAAACTTTTTCTTCTCTCTCTCCCCGTCTCTTTCTCTCACACACATGAAGTAATTTATGCATTCAAAGCAACGGAACACCTCTTTCACTGCCGTTGGA
Organism: Gambusia affinis; assembly: GCF_019740435.1. NCBI lineage: Eukaryota > Metazoa > Chordata > Actinopteri > Cyprinodontiformes > Poeciliidae > Gambusia > Gambusia affinis. Next base: position 15,520,948 of record NC_057882.1, read on the forward strand.
CAGAGTTCAGTTTTGCCGAGATCGGACAGACGGAAGCTCTCACGCAGATTGAATTGAAGCGGCTAAATGTATTTAACAGTTTATTAGGCGCAGTGCATAAAATAAATCCAATTCTGCCTCTCAGCAACTCCAGACCCCAGTGGAGCTTTTCCCGTATTTGCAGGAAAAGATGGAGAAGTTGAAGTCGGGTTCGTCTCAGCTCATTTTACGTGATGCTCCTTTGACGATAACGGTCGTAGAAACTCAAAGTTTAGCGCTTTTTTTTGGCGCCGCAGCAGCCGCGTATAATCAAATCGGCTTTGAATGTCGCCTTTCAAACTCTGCGACCCCGGTGCTGAGCTGTGATTCATGACGCAGCACTTTTACGAGGACTGTTGCGGGAACGTTATTGATCAGCAAAATGAACATCCAGTTAATTTGATACAGAATTGATAGAGAGGCGTGTGGTAAAATTAAAATTTTGACAGCCTTCAATGTGTTTTGATTTATTTTGATCTAAGGAAACACAACCTGGGCCGGTCACTCTGACCAGTATTGATGGATGGATAAATTGTCCCAGAAATTATTGCAATCAACGATAATATTGTTGTTTTGACGACATTTTCAGCTGATATAGTGACAAAGGCACAATAATGAAAGGACCCGCTCTCAGTCGTCAATAAACTTTCCGAAGAACATTTAACACTGGGGCTGGAAGACATTTCAAATATCCAAAATGAGTATAACGGCCAAAATAATAAATAAAATGTAATATGAAGTCTCAACAGAGGAAAATCACTTTACAAAACATATTAATCTTTCGGTTCAGACAGAGAAAACCAGCAAAAGTTTCTGTAGCGAAAAAAAAACCCCAAACTAACGGCATCGTACTGCATGTCACATGCTTGCTGAACTTTTTCAAAATGGCGGCTGTATTAAATAGCAGCATTTGCTTTAAAGATCAGGCAAACAAGCATGCAAATGGAAATGACCAATTAAATGATTTAGTGCCTATTGTGACAGACTGAACACAAAGTACCAGATGGTTTTACATCGTTTTTAGACGGATGTGGACGTGAAAAGTGTGACGCTCATGGGCGTGCTGTGGTGGCGTGGTGGACAGCGCAACCCACATTTGGAGGCCTTGAGTCCTTGACGCGGCCGTCGCAGGTTCGATTCCCGGACCCGGCCGACATTTGCCGCATGTCTTCCCCTCTCCTTCCCCCTTTCCTGTCAGACTACCGTCATATTAGAGCCCACAAAAGAAACAAGAAAAAAAGGCTCTTTGTAGAACTACCTTTCACTGCAGCTTCGGCCATAAGCTGCGGCTACAATAAAATATTTACACATTCAGTCGAGAGCGTCGGTGAAGTGAAACGAGAGGAACTGACGAGAGCGAAGGAGTGGATGAAACTGACTGATGTACAACAGCTGAAGATGTGTTGGTAGCATGGTAACCGGTATTTAGGGTGATAATCACTCTCTGATTACGGGGAACATGTTATCTGATGCGACAGAAAGCCACAAAGCTCGCACTGAAAACAATTGTCATAGAGACAAAGTACACACACACACACACCAACACTCATCTTGTTGTTTTTATTTTTAAAGTCATTGTACCGCCATCTGATCAGATCACGCAGCATAAGGGAACCGTCTGTCACAAGTGGGAGGTGGAGGGGAGGTTATGAATGCAGACAGACGCTCAGGAGCCAGACAGAAAAAGATGGATTTAACTTCAGGGAGGCTAATAGTTCACTGAGCACTAAAATCTGGGGAGACGGAAAACACACCAAGCTTCAAGGACCATTTGAGGCTGTGGTGCCCAAAACGCCAAGTTGAATTTACTTGCCAAATATTTTGTTTTTAATTGTTCAAAAGGCAAAAACTGTATGTATGTATGTTATTTAGTTGTTTTGTTTTTTTGTTTTTTTTTCATTTTTACCTTCTCAACTATAAACTAAATACAAAATATTTCAATTTAATACTCAAAGAAGTCTAATTTCATCATTTCTGTTGGCGGCAAATCAAAATCTTCGTAGGTTTGAAACATGGAAAACTTCTTCCAGTTTAAAAACGTAACTGCAAATCATGTCCCATATTTGTCAGGTTGATCTTCTTCTAGATTTTTTTATTTTGTGTGTGTATTTTCAACAACAAGAACGCGGAATAGGATATGGCTCACTCTTAAAATATTTTTGCCAAGTTTATGTTAAGAGCATTCCCAAATCAGTTTTTTTTTTTTTTTTTTGTGAAAGTCACTGTGTGTGTTTCTTTCAATAATAAATTAAATGGAAAGCAAAAGCTTGAATGAATTTTTTTTTTTTAAAGATTTTAATTTGTATCTTCTTTGAAAAGACAAAGCATCACTTGAAATAACACCCCTGGATGTTTTTATGTGTTTCTACATCAACTGTCTGACCATCAAACCAAATTTAGGCCATTTCCATCCATTATCTAACACGTCACCAGTCCATCGCAGAACTTAAGCTACTTATGAATTGTAATTAAGTTTTCACCCAAAATTGTTTTGAGGTTCCACAAATGGACGCTGCTGGGAAATGGAGAAAAGAAAAACAGTTGGTTTCTCATGCGCACCAGATTCTCTTCTCAAACTACAGAAATTGGCTGAAAAGAAGATGATATATCCAACGCCCTGAAAGCACATGTATCTGATAATGTCATCCAAGGAATTGAGTACCTCATGTGAAAAACAGGAGTAAATTTGCACCAAAAAATAAATAAATAAATAAATTGAGATTAATTCCAGAGATTTTCTAGAAAAAAAAAAAACATGGAAATTTCTGAGTTTCAAAAGTCGAACATTTTCAGCGGCGGCATCCACTTTGAGAAACAATGCTCTAGATCAAAGCATACTCCTCATGAGTGTGAATGACCCAGTCCTAAAATCAAACAGAGAATCTGTGGCGAGACTTGAAAGTCGATGTACACTGAGACTTTTCGTCAACTCTCACCGAGCCTGAGCTACTTTCCAATGAAGAATATGCAAAAAAAAAATAAAAAAAAAAAATAAATTATACTCTAGATATCAACAGCTGGTAGAAAAATACCTCAGAGGTTTGCAGTCCAAAGAAAGAAAAGTAAACGCCTAACCATACAGCCAGACAGAAATTTAAAGAGTAGCAGCACAAGCAAATGAGGGGGATTATCAGTGCTACTGCCCACAGTAACACCTTGGACTCTTTGAAAATAATCTGATGATATGAGTTACAACATTTCATTTCCCTTTGGGCATAAATAAATTATTACTGAATTGAACTGAACTCAATTTCCTTCAACTGCTCGACCTTAAGTTGGTGTGTTGCGTTAAAACTCAATAAAACACATTAGATTTTCTGGATTTATTACGGGAAGAACACAGAGAGGTCAATGAGTTTGAAGACTTTCCTGTTTGTGGGACTCCTGTTTCCTCTGCGTGTGGTGCAGTGCCAGCTATCAAAGTGGAGAATGAAATTGAAGACCTATGAATGAAACTCTAGGTTGATGCAGATGAGCCAGAAATAGTACGAATGTAAGCATGTGTATGTTGGCCAAGTCTCACTGGGCTCAAGCACAGGAACTCAAAAAATCCCGGCATTAGACCTCAGGCTTACACTTAGGTAAATAAATAAGTAAAGACTAAATAGGATTTACGTGAGCTGATAAATAAATGCGGCACTGATAGACCAACTTGCTCTAGTACAACTCAATTCACTCCTGGGTTGTTGTTGTTGTTGTTGTTGTTGTTTTTTTTCGTAGTTTTGTTTTTTGGAAAGTAAAACACAAATCACAAAATATTGAAGCAAATAATTCAGTTAATCTTTCCTAAAATACAAATAAAATCCAAAAACTGTCTGACTTACACTGTCAAACCTCCATCCCAGCTCTCTCTTTCATTCCCTCTCTCGCTCTGTTCGTATAAAGTCCGTTTGATTGAGCACCTTTTTCCCCTCTCTGGTGTGCTCAGCACAACCCGACCGCGCTCCTTTTCTCACACACTTGTCTGCATGCGGCTGCTTGAACTCCATGGGACGCCCTCCCCTCCCGCATCTTGCCGCCGCGCCTCTTGTTGGATTCCTGAGGATCCTTCGGGTCTGAGGTAAGCGCACATGCCTCAAAGCGTCCGCAGCATCTGTCAGGATTCAAATGGACTCCCGAGTGGCAATAAAAGTGGATCCTTATGCAGGGCTGCGTTTGCGCTGCTGCAGCAGCAGCCCTATTGGCACTTAACGCAGTGCATATTACACTTTCCTTCTGCCAAGCGTCTCGTAGCGTGCTTAGCATTCTGAGGTGTTTGCTCGCTTGGCAATTTCACGTCGATTGGTCACAGAGGAGCTCAGCGAAGCATGTAAAAGTTTGAATTTTATTTCTAAGTGTGCTGCAGAAAAGTGTTCAGTAATGATACCAGCACTGTGCGCCAGCATTATCATAACAAAATGCGACTACAAGCGAGCATCGTGTTGTCATTTTTAGTCATTTAGGAAGGCTTCTATACACGTATATATGTATATATGACTGAGATGTGCTCATATTTGCAAGTGGGCAGTTCCTCTGTGCTTTCCCAGCAGCTGTAAAACTGGTTAGAGTGCACGTCTGTTTGGCTGTCACTGTGTGGCAGTTTACTGCTCCAAGTTTTGGATGCAGACCAGAACAGATCTGCTGACTGAAGAGCTACAATCTCTGAACTTCAGGGAACCGTAGTGCTCCCTTTATGTTGTCCCCCCTAGCATGCAGTCCACTGCTTTTAGGATCGCAACTTGTAACCCAAGCCTTTCCGGACAATAACCAAGTTAGAGCATCTCAAACTTTACTCAGCATCTGAGCTTCTGACGACATTTAGCTGCTGGTGGTCAGCGCTATCAGTTTAACGAAGGTGGACTTGTGCAGAGTCACACATCCTCTTGTTTTGGGGTTTAATAAAGTAGAGTGCCGTCTTGAGCTGAGCCAACAGTGATCAGCGTCTTCCCACCCAACCTGCTCTTTCACATCTCTCTCCCCCACACACACTCCTCAGAAAAGCTCCACCTAGCTTCACTTTGCCACTAGTGGTAGAGATGGGGAAAGTCTGGTTCGATTGGTGACATCAAGCTTCGTGGAGCCTGAAGTGTGTCTTTCCCCGTGCAGTGTCCCCTTCCTTGGAGTGCGAGGGTGACGGGTTCCCCATCGACTACGGGTCCAGGGACACCATCATCAGAGCCGATGCGAAAAAGGAGCGAAGGCGCGGGCAGATAAAGAGGGCCGACAGGTGAGTTTGCTCCGTCTGTTGCATTCATGACACGCATGGTGGACGTTTTATAGGCAGATACACAATGGCCTCTGTTCAGAGGAAGGCCAGATGACAGGTTTCCACCCCCCATGTTCTTGTGTGTCAGCGGTACAGTAAAGCCCGAGTTGATTTAATGCCTGGTGCAGCTGATGTAACTGGACTGTCTGCTGCAGGCATGTGTGCAGTCAGGAGCCACTTTCAGACGCTGTGTGGTCAGAATAAAATCCCTGTGCGTCTGTGGTTGCTGATGTTTCAGTTGCAGCAGCTGGGATCGAGGCCCCGTCAGAGCTGAGGGTGGCAGAGAGAGGCACCAGGCTGAGTTCGGACTGAGAGGCGGTGCAGCCATGCGCTGCTCCACCCTGCTGTTGATCTTCACCATGGTGCTCCTTTACTTGGTGATGGGAGCGCTGGTGTTCCGCGCACTGGAGGCTCCGCTGGAGGGAAAAGAGCATGCGGTGCTGATGGACCAAACCCGGGGTTTCCTGTTCAACAACTCCTGCGTTGACCTGTACGCCCTCAACGACTACGTTCAGGTAAAACTGGACCCGGCGAGGCGGGAACCACTTGTTCAGTCACTTATCCCGAGATAAATTTGTGTTTTTGAATTTCTTTTGCTACAAATCGTGGGATGTCGTGTCCATGTCTGTTTTCAATTGTGCCTGCCAAAACTGCTTCTGTTTAAGTCTTATTTTTATTGTCATTTGCAGCAGTAGTATTTAGCTTTATTTTTTCAACTCAATTTTAGGATGCGTTGGATTGTATAAAATTCAGTTTTGTTATCTTAAAGAAAATTATGATACTTAAAATCATAAATATTCTCTATTTTAATAATAAAAAAAAATGTTTATGGTGTGTCTGGCACTTGCTTAAATCATCCAACTTATTTACAGCTTCATGTGAAATTATTTTTGGAATATTTTATTGCTAAAATGAATCATGCAAATTTATTTGGCAAAAATTTTGATGGGAAGAAAAAAAAATTAAAAAGCTGCAGTAGTATTTTGTTAAAACCCCTGGCTGATTCATTCAAGTTGAAGTATTTTTAAATTAATTATCATTACATAAAGGTGTCAGTCAGGAGCAGGATACAAAAGGTTCCACAGTATTGCAGTATGTGAGTGTGTGTATGGGTCTCTGCCCTGTGTTGACCTGTGACTGGCAAACTGTGTATCTGCCTTCGCCACTGGTGATAAGCACTAGTGCGTCACAGTCCTGGAAAAATAAGCAGGTGTAACCATATCATAATCCATAATATGAAATAAAACTTTTTTCACTGGCTGATTACTTTATTTATAACTAGTACGTTTTCATAAATGTCAAGGCATTATTCGCTTACTTAGTTACTTACAAGTTAAGATTTTGTGTTTTCGCAGAGTGGAAAGCAGACGATGAAGACGGATTATAGTTTTTAGCATCACATTGAGTCTAAACATACATTCAAATCAACAAATAAATGGACCTCACGAGTGGAAGTTCAACACTTTGGAATGGCCGACTAATAATAAGACCTACATTTGATGGTCACCTGAAGAAGATTCTAGACAAAATATGTTGTAAAAGTTCAATAGATTATAAAATGTTTGAATATTTTACATATTTGCAGATGTTGTTCACTCACTGGAGTACTGCGTCTCTGTTTTGTGGATCTATAGAGACGCAGTTCTGTGTAGCAGTGCAGCGTTCCTGCGTAGCTCTACTAGATAACAGGTGGGCTCTGAGCAGCTATGTGACGCTGGTTTTGCTGCAGGGTGCGTCTAAGTACAGGAAAGTTGATCCACACATAGGCGGAGAATTTACACTGCTGGTTTGGCCAGCGGGTTGTGATCTAAAGATGCCTGTCCTCGCTTTCAGAAAGAACATCGTAAATGACTGTTTTAGCTCGCTATGCTATCTACATGTGCAATGGCTGACATTGGCGAAAAGGTTAATGCGACCAAAGGACGGAAGAGAAGTAATAAGTTTGTAAAGTATTTTAGAGAGAGATCAAATTAATAAAGTATGAAGTATGAAGTCTAACATTAGAAGATGTCCATGTCTAGAGGGAAATTGAGATATGGCCGATCCAGTCAAAGTAGGATGACCTTCGGTTCGGGTGTAAACCGGTAGGAAACATTGCTCTTATGTTGTTTCTACAATAATTCATGGTTTCATACCAGCAGACTGAATTTCCTCTCCATTTCTGCTCTACACTGCTCTGCTGTCATAAAAGCTGTGGAGACATTGGGCGAAGCTTTTGAGTCTTCAAAACATCACACAAATCAGAGCAAAATGAAGCAAGAGCAGAGTAAGCATATCAACATAGAAAGGAGGGAATAGGTCACAGCATCTTGTTCTAGCCTTTTTAACAGAACATTTCCATTAAATGTCTATTAAACGAGCCAAAGACCAAGTGGCTCGTCTGGCTAATTATAAATCACAACTCAAGCCAGTAATATTCACTCTTGCAAATAAAACCTGCACTTCAGAACCAAAGGAGGAGTGAAGTAGGTTCGATGTAATGTCCGCATGGGATGTGACAAGTCCCATTCCAAAAGATTAATCACATTGGGAGTATAGACACCTTCCTTTAGGTGTGTGACAACTTTGACCTGTCCTGTGTGTATTAATGGTAAGAAGTATGCCTGATGTTCCACAATGGTTCAGCGTTTGGTTTCTGTCTTAAATCCGCCAACCATCTGTGATCAATACATTACACCCTTGAACCATTACATAGCTTTTGCCTTGCTTAGCAGCTTCGAGGTTGTAGAAGCAGCAGGTTAACTTCAACCCGTTTCATTCATTTAGTTGTGTCATGCGTGGGCGGAAATCTCGGGGAGTTCTGAAGGATCCGGACCCCCTCAATCTTGGAAAAGTCTACAATTGTCCCCCTCAGAGAAATCATAAACGAAACCTTTGCATTTAAACAATATCATTATGAAAAGGCAATAGAAACGATGAGCGAAATAAATCTGCCATGCATTTAAGAAAAATAGAAGAATGAATTTTTAGGTCTATCCCCGCCATTGTTAGAACAATGGTTCGGTCCAAAGTGTGGGAAGAGCAACGGCAGCGCTGAACGATACAAGAACTGAGGAGCTCTGCAGAACAAACAAAAGACCCTCTAAGTCACAGGTGTCCAAGTCCAGTCCTCAAGGGCCGCTGTCCTGTAGTTTTTAGATGTGCCACAAGTACAAAACACTGGAATGAAATTAATTAATTACCTTCTCCTGGTGTAGATCAGTTCTCCAGAGCCTTAATAACCTAATTATTCTATTCAGGTGTGAAAATAAAGGACACTAGTGCCGGGAAAAGCCTTAAAAAACAACAACAAATCACATAATGTGAAATATGAGTAGAAAATTAGCAGTTTATTCTGTTTGGTTTTTTTTACACTAACCAAGCATTAACCAGGATGCAGATGCCTTTATTTTAAAATACTTTTATATTTAAAATATCAGTACATTTAAAAAAACATAAAATCAAAGTCTATTTCCTTTTCTTGTTTTCTTTTTTATTATAGCAATTTCATTATAAAGTTGTTCTTTATATGAGCAAAAAGAAAAAAATAAATTGCTCTTGGGTTCCCCCTGGTGGCCGCGGTAGGTCACGTTTCACCGGTAATACTAGCTGCCGTTCATTTCGTATTCAAACCTCCAAAGCACCGGTGGAAGACAAGCAAGCAAAACAATGTCGCAAAAACTGTCTTTTATTCTTCAGGGAGAGAGAAAAAGAGGAAGAATAGAACAAAGCCAAGGTAAAGGCATGTTTGCATGTCTCTTGGTAGAAGAGACAATAAAATTAGCTTGATAGCAAGCAGGCAAATATAGCAGGCAAATATTTATGCTATGTTAGTAGAAATCACCCTACTTAATTTTTAATTTAATATTTTTACAGTGCTATTATAATTAGATATACTGACATTATCAAATAGTATATAACGAAGTGTGACAAAATAGGATTATTTTATTATCACCATTTCAAACATGCAATCACAGACCACATGAAGAAATCTAGAATAGTTATTCAACAGGACTACGCAGGTAATGACAGCTTGCATAAGAACTGCTGTCCTCTTATTTATGGTTGAGTTGGCAGCCCTCGCAGTTATTCCTCAGATGTCGACCCCTGCCCCACGTTGGTATTGTGTGTCAGGTTTCATTGAGCCACATGTTGGATGCTAAACAACTCTTTGGTTTAGTCAAAGTTTTGCTCAAGTATGTTCTAGGCCTAAAGCCACAAAGTTATAAGTAGAAAATCTTGGAACTGTGAGTGGATATTAAAGGGGTTGTTTGTGTGTCTGGTGAGGGGAAAGATATTTTTGAACATATCTGCTGCTGTAATTGCAATCAAGCAAACAAATCATGGACTGTTTTTAATGTTGTGTTTCCCTACAACCAGCTATACCTCATTTATGAGAACTCTTACGAATAGATGGATGGAATAGCTTTGAAGCTGGCCTTGACATATGTGCCACAATCAATCACTCTCCGGTGCAATGAAGAACTTACAACTTATTAGATATAACGGTAAAATTTGCATGAATGTTGAGTGGATATTTATGTTTGAGTAGGAGCAGAAAACAATACAGAACATAAATCTTAATTGAGGATTAAGATCATTAGAGCTGCTGTTGGTTAGGTTTTTATTGGTGAGCCATTGTAGTTCTAGTTCACAGACCTTCTTTATATCAACATTGCATCTTTGCCTTTCTAATCTCTTGTGCTTTGTCCCTTCTCAGAAAGTGCTTGAGGCTGTAGGTTCAGGAGTGGACGCTGAAGCTGCTATACTCAATAAAACCTTTGCCACAAACTGGGATGTAGCTAGTGCTCTTTTTTTCTCAGGGACAATAATCACTACCATTGGTAGGTGTCTGCTAAAACATGCACCGTGTTTTTTTTATATATATATATATATATATATATATATATATATATATATATATATATATATATATATATGTATATATATATATATATATATATATATATATATATATATATATATATATATATAACTGTGTTGACTTAAATAAACTGCTTCCTCACCTCTGGCATGACATGTACAGGCTATGGAAACATCTCCCCCAAGTCAGATGGAGGGAAGCTCTTTTGCATCTGTTTCGCCCTCGTGGGAATCCCAATGTTCGGCATCCTGCTTGCTGGGGTTGGTGACCATCTCGGTACTTGGCTGAGGAACACTGTTGCCAAAATAGAGAAACTCTTCCTGGTCAGAAGCTTTCATAGTATTTAAAACACTTCCTTTCATTTTAAGTTTTTCTTTGTCTTATACTATGTTATCTCACTTTGTTGACAGAAGTGGCGCATTAGTCCCACTATTGTGCGTGTGATCTCAGCGATCCTGTCCATCCTGCTGGGTTGCTTGCTTTTTCTTGCTGTGCCCACTTTGGTTTTTCAACAAGTGGAAAACTGGTCCCTTCTGGAGTCTGCCTACTTTGTGGTTATCACACTGACCACAGTGGGCTTTGGTGACTATGTTGCAGGTAAATAAACAGTTCTGACTTACCTGGCATACCTTAGCGTATTCTTAAGTAGTAGGAAACTGGACTTATTCTCTTGTTTGTTTGTTGTTTGTTTTGGTGATGTTTCACTTCTCTTTCAACATGCTTCTTTAGTTGTCTGCTACTTAAGTAATTCGGACTGTCATGTCTTGGATGACTGAGTAGCTTCCCTAGCGCATTTTCTCCCAAAGCGGCACTTTTGCCCAAAAGATACTCCAATATGCTTTGATATATGTCTTTAAATTTGGCCATTGGACTATTTTTATGGAAATATTAAAGCAACATCACAAGACATGAGCCAGGAAGCTAGAGCATTTCTTCCAGTTGGAAAATGTTCCCATGCATGCTGACATTTATTTATTTTTTTTCAAATTTGCTTAAGTACAACCAAGTCAGTTTTTGTAAAGGCCATCACAAACCCCTGATCTCAACCCAATAGAAAAATGTTAGGTAAAGCTGAAAAAGTGTCTGTGAGCAAGGCAGTCTACAATCCCGACTCTGTTGTGCCAGTTCTGTCAAGAGGAATCGGCCAAAATTATAACAAACTACTGTGGAAAGCTTGTAGGATGCCCAAAATCATAGACTCCAATCATACAGTTTGAAGACCTTTCATTCAAATGCTAAGGAGACATATGTAAACTTCCGAATTGGAAGAGAGTTTAAAAATATTCCAAAATAAAAATATATCCTGTTCATTATTCTGGTATTTGGCAAAAAAATTTTAATCCTAACGGTTCTAAAATCACACATACTTTTTTTGATGTAATGTTAGACTGCAAAGGAACTTAAGTGAACAGAACCATTTGACCATTTTTGATGTGTTTTTGGTTATTGATTATTGATTATTGATCTGTAGTCAAGTAGCAGTGTGACTTAATTAGTCATCCATAAATACATGCCAGTTGCAATGCATTAAGTTCTCTTATGCACAGACAGCATCATTAATTATTCAAATATTTTGTGCGAGGGATGAATTATTGATTTCTTTGTCTCCTCATATGGATGGATGGATAAATGGATGGATAAATGGATGGATGGATGTCGATGAATGGATGAATGTGGATGGATGGATGAATCGATTGATTGGGTAATTGATTGATTGGTTGATTAACTTCATTAACATTTCCTTTGTATACTTTTGTACTTGTATCAAAGGGGAAGGTGAATTTATGACCCGCATAGGAGAGAACCTTTTGCCAGAGTACTGGTATAAGCCTTTGGTGTGGTTTTGGATCCTCCTGGGTCTTGCATACTTTGCTTCCGTCCTGACAATGATCGGTAACTGGCTCCGGGTTCTGTCAAAGAAGACCAAGGCTGAGGTACTTCCTTTCTCTGTATTTTTTCTGCTGTCTGTACATCATCATTTGTTTTAATGAGGGAAAGTGCTATGGAAGATGATGGTGAATCGTTTCAAGTGTTTCTTGGGTCTCTTTCCACCTACTATATGAACTACCATGAGCTATATCAGCTCCAGTGTCTTGAGTTACCATTACAAATAACATTACAAGAGTGTTTTGGCTTTGAAGAGACTGCATGAAGTAACTAAAACATGAGGGATATTTTTTTAGAAGTAGAGTTTAAAAATCTTGAGACATTCCGTACAGATCTTAAGATGATAAAGTTTCAGTATTTCTATTTCAGATGGAGGAACTGAGAGCCCTAACCACAGACTGGACCCAGAACATCCAGAACATGTCCGTGGACTTTCGTATTCCAGGAAATTTAGAGGACCCTTTCAAGCGTCGTCGGCGAAAGCGCCGCCATCGCAGCCATGGTCACAGTCACAGTCACGGTCACAGCCACTCGGCCAGCGGAGCCCCAGGAGAAAAACAAGAGCAAAACCAAAGTCACACCGAATCTGGATCTTACTCTTCTTCCTATTCATCTTCTGAATCACAATCCGGATCAGAATCAGAAACGGACTCTCAGGCCACGCAGACCGACCAGGTTCCAGCAACGGAGCCTCCTCCAGAACCTGTCCAGCCGCAGCCTTTGGACTACTTGGCGGAGAACCTTGCCTTCATTGACGAGTCCTCGGATGCTCAGAGTGGCACAGTACAACTAGAACCTGTACAAGAATCAAAACAACCCAACTCTCGTCAGGCAAAGAGGAGACGCCATAGGCGGCCGACTAATAGAAAAAGCTCTAAAGCCAACTACTCCAACAATAACAAAAGGCAACCTAATGGAAACCCAACACCTGTCCCAGATCTACCAAAAAAGCCTCTGGTCTGAGAGTACTAACACCTCATGAGACCCTGCCCACTGCTGACAGAGGAGGTCTCAGTCCAGCAGTTCCTTTCTGTGTAAATGCTGCCTATATACTGTCAGTTAAAATGAAGACACAATGCTGATGCCTTATAAACCTTTGTGCGGTTTGCCATATAACTTTTCTCTTTGCATGTGAGTGCATATGCAGCAAATGAAAACATTAAGATGCCATAGGTTCTAAGACTTTGTGAGGAGCTACTGCTCTCTACTGGCCTAAAACGGTATTGCACTGATCACCACTGTGTCAAAATGAACCACTGTTTTTTTAATAATCCGGGTACTGCAACCAGATTTATGTTGTCAGAAACTTGCTACAGTAGTGAAACTCAATTTAGAGACATGTTGCTGTTACCTGAGTCCATTATCCTTGAATCCTGCCAATAATCAAACAGGTTTACTTTTTGGTACCTAACGAGTTTGTAAAAATAGTATGCATAGCCATCCATTTGCATTTTTGATGGTCAGATTCACCAGTGCTACTATTCTGCATAAGTGCATTAAAGAACTTTTCAAAAAGAAATTGTTGTAAATGTTGTTCCATTTCTCAGACTTCCACCAAAACCCTCATACATGCTGCTTGGTACAAAAAAAAGAAACAATGGCAATTTTTTCCAAAAGAACAGAGCCTTGCATAAGAATTGATGCACCTTTACATTTTTTGTCATTTATCCATTGTTTACACTTGCTGGTGTTGTCTCCAATGGTCACTGGACTGGTCTTCTGACTGTACACTGAGTGCAATTTTATCGAGGCCCAATTTGTTGTTTGTGCACATCTTGGCCAATAAATCTGATTCTGATTAAAAAGAGCATGTCAACTCACACCAGGCCAAATGCTATTGAAACACAATGGTTTTAAAAGAGACTTTAAAAATAGGAGGAAAATATGTCGTCTGAACATTTAAAAGGCAATGTAATTTTTAGAGAGCGCAACAGATAAACCTTCATCTCCACTACGGTTCTACCTTGCTTTTGTGGCAGCTGAAAACAAATGAGATGTGGTCTAGTCTGGGTACAAATTAAAAGACAGTCAGGATCATTTTAAACAAGCCGAAGATGTGAAAAAGATTGTTGACTGACACCAGCAGAAAGCTTGTTGCAGTTGTCTGGACATGTTGAGCTTAAGGTGCCTTTTATTTTCTCCAAGTCAACCCTCAACAAAACTGAGTGTTTGTCAGAACGTGAAGAAAATTTCTTTCCTGACAAGCAGAGCAGATCTGTTTATTAAATTTAAAATCGGAGTCCATAATTACTCCCAAATGCGATACATGCAATTTGATGTACTCAAGCCAACCACCATTACGAACCGAGTCACGTGAAGTACAATTAAATCCTCCTTAATTTCCAACAAGACCTGAAATGACTGTTTACGGAAGCTTTCCCAAAGTCTTGCTAGCAAATTAAGTTTCTTAAGCGTGAGACAGTTGTTGCCACTGAACAACACGTTTTAGCTGTGGTTCAGGAAAATGTTCAGAATTCACCTTAGCAAGTTTGACTTTAGCATTAGAACTATTGCAAACAAACTGAGGTTGATGGCTGAGTTATTTTGCAACAGGGAGAGATTCTGTGTCTAGAAGTGCAAAGTTGTTACAGACAACCTTAAATTCTTGAAGCTGTAATTTCAGCAACCAATATATTACATAACTTCCACTTTCTAAAAATATATGGTACCTTGTCCTTGTCTATTATAAATTCCCATAAAATGATGTTGGCGTTTATCCAGCTTCCAATCCAGTCCAGCCTTTTAAAAGCACTTTAAAATATAATACCGGACCAAATGCCATACATAATAAAATGAACTAAAATATATTAAAAGTATACAATTAGATAGGGGCTGGGATCCAGTGGAAAAACAGATAACGGCATGTCGTGTTTCTACAGTCAACATTAATCTCCCTTTTCAAATTAAAATATATATATTTTTGCCAATTTTAATGGGGCTGGTCGAACTGTATCATGACCTCTACGGTTTCTGAAATGGGTTGGAATATTTTAAACATTGCAAAACTTTTTAACATTTTAAGACCAGGTCAGGAATATGGTGCCAAATTTCAAAAGAGGACATTCTATCTCGTGGAGGCACAGTGTGATACGCCTGCAGTCGTCGGCTCAGCCGTTTTAACCTGCATTGATGCTTTTCAGGTGAGCCCCGTAAGCGATACTCTGCTGGAAACTCTAGCTTTAGTCAGTCTGAAACTGGCACCGGGGGAAAAAATGCTGCTGTGGCTGCAAATCTCTTATCTCTTAGTTATTTTCAATTAGAAAAACAGCTAGATGCTTCTAAAAACCGTTTTACACAATTGCTTGTTAAAGACAAAAACTGCTGACTTTTATGTTAAGGCAACCAGCAGATGGCAGGCAAGATGCAGCAACAAATTTAATACCTTTGTGGCGCTGGAGTGAAATTTTAATCTACTTCCTGATTGTGGTTTGGCATCAATCTTAATTATATGGCATGAGGCTATTTTTAATTATCCTATCTTTCCATCTAGCCTCAGGTTTGCCAAATAAAAACATAAAGGCGAAGAACCATATAATAACGTATCCCTTGGAAATCTGAGACCGCTCTGAAGGACATTGCTAAAAGAAAAGGAAACGTTTGAGGACTGCAACCAAGGAATTCAGGAAGCAGAGATGATGTACATAGGCAGTGTGTGACCTTTTACTGGAGGACACACTCTCAGCTGCTATAACGTCATCCACCGCAGCCTCCATCTGCTGCCACTAGAGGACGAATGGTGGGCAGTGTCTGAAGTGCCGAGGCACACTCCTGACCTGAATTCAATGGGAAAATCCGTACCCAATTTAGAACCAAATATGGTGTCTCTACAGTGCTGCACAAAACACAAGATAGAAACCGCAGCCTTTTTGACAGAATAAGATAAATCCGGGATTCCCATGGTCAGGACTTCTTTTTCTAATTTAGTAATGATACAATACTAACCTAGACATAGAATCAACGAGACATCTGTGCCCCAAAGAAGTTAGTTATTTTGCCAACGCAGCACTCCCTGGACTTGAGTACATGTTCTCTGATACTGGTTCAGAAAAACAATGGTAGACCTTGACCTTATGGGTAATTATTACAAATTAACCTAGGCAATCTGAATATAGTAAGTTAATTTACATTGCAAAAAAATAACCATGTTTATCTTGCACTACCTTTTTGGTGCAGGTTTGTTCTGGCTTCTCATTTCTGGCCATCAGTCAAGACCAACTTTCTTCAGCTGGTGTACCGATCAAACAAACTGTGAAAACCTAATCAGTCAGACTGGTTTAAAAATGTGTGTACATTTTATTTTGGTAGATTTGTACCAATACTTCTGTGAAGACATCACGTAAGTTTAAAGGTTAAACCAACCAATTTCTAAAACCAACTTAATTACCAAGATTATTTGGCACATTTGGCTCATCAAAGGCAAATATTAACAATGGCTTTGTGATGAAGACATACAATTTTAGTAAAATACTGCTAAACTTTTAAAATATACTTTATCAAGGTGAACTGTCAACATTTTCCTTGGCAAATACAGCCAGGATTTGCTTCTCAGTCACAACGGTAATCTTAGGTTTTAAGTAGCCGAACTTGCTAGTATGTTTGAGTTTTAGTTGGACGCAAACTTAAATTCTCTCCCTAACACAGAAACCTGCTCAATAACAAATCTTGTGACGGGTTCTTAAATTTATTGACTTGATAATACCCTAAAACCTTGGGTACAAAACAACCAAAACATTTTCAGGCAACAACAGGAACATTTTGTACCAGCCATATATCATTTTTTTAAACCAGCTTTGATGACTGTAGACTTAGGTTTCGTTTTCTGTAAACAATTGTGGTTTTATGACTCTAATAAGTAATAATAGCCTCCAACTGGAGTGTGCTTAGTTACTCTAGTTTCAATGGGAAGTCATAATCTGTCATGTGTCCTAGGGGAACTTTAATCAATGGGAAGTTGGCATAAGAAATATCAGGAAAATATTGGTAATTTTATTAGAATACCAGTAGGTTTGAAGACCTTAACTATGCAATTTTTCAGGTATGAAATGGTGCTGGCAGCCTTGAAATGCTTTGTACTGTACATCTGGACATTTCCTACTTGTCAAGTGAACATGTGGTTCCTTTCTGCCTGAGTAAATCTTAACATTTAGCAAAGTACTTTATGACAGAAATACATAACTTTAAATTCAAAAGCTAATTTGAATTCATCTAAAATATCATTATTGTTATTCATATTCTTCATTTTTCGCTATTATCATTCAAACCATGTGATTTGGAAGGTATATGCATGACACATATTTCCGATTGCTGTTTGGGCAAAACGTCTAATGAAATAAGACACATTATGACCTCAGGTCTAATGGTAGGTATCAATTTTTGGAGTCATATAACTAAATTTCTAAGTGCATAGATGGTTGATGTGAAATCACGGCAGCTAAAAAAGCAAGATGAGAAATTATCAAAGCTATAAACATACATAATGAACCACACTGAATGGCAACAAGAAGGTACAAATGGGGATACGAGCAGGTGGAAGGGCAAATTGACTTCAAGTCATATTTCACCATTTTTGAGTATTACACATTTAGAGACTGTGCATTATTGAAATTTATGTCAATTTATTAGCTTATATTTAATACCCTCCACATTTTTTTGTGTGTGTAATGATTTGAATAAGTAGGTTGTTTGGTGTAAAGGTGGACATTGTTTTGTGTAATCTATGACTCACTGATACTGCACCTTACTTGCTTGTGCACTACATGCACAATGGCTCCTTGGTATTTATAAACCATATGAGCCTACACCTGTCTGAGGTCATGACCCGCACTAAGGAGCACCTTTGGGACCTCAGCTGGCATCCATCAAGCGTTCCTTACCAGACCATAAAGTCGTTCTCCACCATAGGATACATGACTTATTAGAACATTTCACGAAGCAGTAAATCATCAAACAGAACCTGCTTAAAACACGTGTGTTTCCCCCCGCCACTGGATGCGGCGTGAATTCTTCTGCGTGACGGCTTTCTCGTCCGGAATAATGCCGACTCTGCAGCAGAAGGCTGTGATGCAGCCCCGCAGAGTTGCAGCGTCTGCAGCGCCGAGGGAGTGACCTTGTTCAAGGTCGCGCTGACAGCACCGGGAGTTTTTCCTCTAGTGAGTCGCGAGCCCGGCCCGCCACGCGCATGTGACCACATGGAAGATCCAACAGCTCCGACGCCGCGCGAGAGAGTGGGGGGCAAAGCGAGCGTGACCGCGTCGGTTCCGACCACACGGGCGAACTTGGACCGGGCTATATTTAGAAGCAGATAATGGTGGAGTGTCAAGAGTGGTGGGGTATACACGCACCCAACTCCCAGTTTGAACAATATTAGATTTATTTCCTGCCGTAATTTAAGAACGTGAGTCAACGTGGAAGGTTATAAACACCCTCTTTTGGGAACTTTACTCTTCTTCAGTCAGTCTGGAGTCCAGCTGTGCTGAGATGCGGATGTCTACAAAGTTTGAACAGAAAAAAAACAAAATCACAGTCAAAAAAAAAGAAAAAAAAAAAAAAAAAAGCGCAGCTCTATTGTATTCCCCACCTTAACCCAATTTCAGTGAATTTATGAACCATTCTTCACTGAACTCTATCCAGACAGTGGTACGGTGGACTGAGTCCGGTCAGTCATGCTGCATAAGACCAGCAGCATGACAACATTTTCCATAGTGGTGTCCCGCAAGAGATGCAGCTCAGTCTCTCTGGAACACTCTATTATTTTAACTCAAAATAACCCAATAAAACATCTGCAAGCAGTTATATAAACAAAACATAAATACGCGTAATCTGCCAAAAAATAAAAATATATGTAAATCCGTAATCCTAACTGGAGTGAGTTTTTTATGAGGTGACCCTACAGTACTGGTAAGAGGGCAGTACAGACTCCGAAAAAGTTACCGGGGCAACGTCACGGTGAAAGCTGGATTGATTGAATTTATTTTATTTTGGGGTTGCAGACCCTTATTTTAACGCCGATGATGACGGTGGTGGAGGTGTTGACGGACGTAACGGAGAAACAGCGGACGCAATCCGAGGCAGAGGGAGGAGAGAGGAGCACGAGACAGAGGCTGCGTCATCAGCTCGTCAAGCTAGCACGAGGAGAAGCGGAAGTTTGGCACCTGAGCTCGAGAAATAAAACAACTTTTTCCGCTTTATTTAGTCAGTTACAGACAGTTTTAAGTTTTTCGAAACATTCTGATATGCTGACGTAGAAGTAAACATTTTCTAGCGTTACTCATAGGCTCAAAGCGTCAACTGCTCTGAGAGACGTTGCTAGAAAAATACAATTGTTTTATTGTTACTAATTCTTACCGGAAGTTCTTTGTTTCTCCTCCATATCTTGACGTTCATATTAAAACACAGCCTAGTTGTAGAAGCCCAAACGGGAATTGATAGCGCCAGTGTCCAGCAGCAAACAGCCGGGTAGAGCATTTTAGTCGCCGGGTGGAGTTGTTGTTGGTTATCGCCTTTTTACGCGGAGAAACGGCTTAAAGGTGACGTGATGTGAAAAAAGAGTCCGGGCGCCATCGGAGCAGTCCAGCCGACTTTCCAGCATTAAAGACTTGACTTGAGACTGAATATGATCAACGCGTTGCTTCTCCATCTACCAGTAAATATACCATGTACACTTCCAGCGCTGTGGGTTTGAGGCATTATTGATGTATTTTTTCTTTTCTTTTTCTTTTTTTTCTGGGCATGCCTCAGTGATTGCCTGACGTGCATGCACGACTCGCCTGGCAGAGCTCTAAGTTCGCCTGACCGTGTTATTGGGCTAAGGGGCACAACTCGCTGAATAAGTAGTTGTACAAATTGTGTAATAATTTGCGGCACGCGCTTCCTGTCTGTCTTACAATCCTCTCATGTGATCACCTCTATGCTAATTCACGCGTTTGTCCCGTCAGTCTGTCTAATGGTTAATCCCCCTGGCTCCCATCAAACACTTCACGAATCTGCGAAATGATCGTATGAATGAGCACACACACATACAGTGAGCGAAGAATGCAGAGATTTGGCTTGGTTTTGTGCAGTGGTTATTTCTGTCCTTCTGCTTCCACTGCAGCTCTTCACTAATGACACAAATCGTGAATATTCATTACACCCAGCAGTTCCAGAACTGTATATATTTACCCTGTGTTTATATATATGTATATATATATATATATATATATATCTCGAGTTATTCATCTCGATTGCAATACATGGAACTATGTAAGTCACCGTGCCTGCTGGACCAAGATTGAGATCAGTGATCTGAAGGCATAATCCACTTTGGCAATTAACCTTTCACCGGTCCAAGATCAGTAGGCAAGGTCACCACTGGGGTGCCGCTCCGGCTCCACAGAGCGCGGCATTTGAAAGCCTCAAACTGAGTTTAATGTGCAGACTGTGTGGTGCACTGACAGAGACACCCCGCTATCTATAACTTAAACCATAACAAAAATGCTATTTAACACTTTGCAAGTGTCTAATAACACTGAAAGCACTATTTGACTTAGTTGAGGGTGAAAAACCAAATCTATTCTGTCCTTTTTTTTAATGAAAGTGATCATTTTACTTTTTAAAATGAACAAGAATGCAATCTCTCTCTCTCTCTCTCTTTTTTTTTTTTTTTCTCAGGCTAAAATTCGCCCTATCTAAACTAATTTCGGTAAAGATTCACCGAGAGTTGTAACCAAACTTCTGCCTGCACGACTTCAGATGAATGAGGGACAAGGTGTTGGCTTTACTCTGTCTGTCCTTCAAGCATTCCTGTGACTGTGACCTTTGGAGTGTGTCATGCAGCATTCAAGGGGGAGGGTAGAGTGAAGATTTCTGCATAGACACACTGGGTGTATTTATATTTGAAAAGGAAGTTGTTTTGCTGCTAGTACACGCAAGTTTTTGGATTGAGAAACCAAGACTACTAATAGAAGGTATGGACTAAGATATGGAAATTATTATGGTACAACAGTTTTGAATAACCCTACCCCAGTTGTTTTATATAATGTTATTCTAGCAAACATGCGTTTACATGGTGCAGCTGATTTATTTGATGCCAAAAAGCACCAGTGACTTCACTGAAAATATTTCCAAATTGTCAAATTTCCCTTTCTGATAAGTGTGGGAAGGTTTTGGTGGGCTTTTGTCAGCCAGCTGACCAGCAGTGTGCAGAACAAGTTTGGGAGGGGCGACATTATACGGCTGTAAACAGTCGATTTAAACCACAAAAACTCTATGACAAATCCAACGTAAGTAGTTTTAAAACTAGGGTAAAATTTTAAGATTTTGGTATATTCTGTGACCAGAAGCTGACCAACATTAACTTGATGTACATCACACGAGTGTAATTGGTAAGCCTTTTGTAAGTTGTGAAAACATGAAACGTTAATTTAACGTTTAAAAAAAAAATAAAATAAAAAAAAATCTGTCTTCTTGCTTTGTGTGAAACTCAAAGCTCTTTGCTTACTTTGCAGATGTCCTGATAACTACAGACCTGCAGGAAGAACAAGCCAGCGATCTGCCAACCAGGAGTGAGCAATATATAGGTTTCAAGCTCCAGTTCACAAAACAGGTAAGCTGCCCCCACATTACCTTTTATGTTGATGAAATATTTGTCCACAAAACTATGCTTCAGTAAGGATTATAGATGTCCAGGATGAGTCACCGCTCTTCAATCCTGTGATGGACCTTCGGCTGACATTGTTAACGTCTTTCTCAAAAAGCAGTCACTCAGGCTAAAGACGGGAGAGAAATAAACAAAGTATGATGAGTAGAAGAAGTTAAGTTTGAATTTCAAATCGAAAAACACTTTAAGCAGCATGCAGGTCGAATAATTTGTGGAATATTGTCAAGCACTTCTGCTGTCACTAAAGCCACAACTTAGATCTGTCTTTTAGGCTTTTGCTTCAAAGTTTATGATATAAACTGTACAGAATGGTCTTTGATTACCCTGCTGATTAAAAAAAAACAAGTCAAGTCAAGAAGTGGTTATGTTACTTCAATAATTAATATCTGTCAGCAGGAGGCTGCTCAGAATCAATTTGTTTAGATCATTACTCACAATCTCTTACAATTTCATAACTAAGAGATCAAAATTTAGTGGAACTAGGATTTAATATAAATCTTAAGAAAATAATCTTCAACTAAGTTAAATTATGTAATGGATTCTAGACTATTTTATATAAAAAAAGACTAAATAATATGTAACTGAAGATCATGGCAGAACCCTGTTTATTTCATCCCTTGAATTAATAAAGTAACAACTGGAACTAGAATACTTCTGCAATATCATAACTTTTCTTTTAGTCCCAACATCAGAAGAGAGTCTTAACTAGAGTTAACGCCAAGTCTCTGTTGTTGTTGTTTTTTTTTATGCGAGTCTATAGCTGCTTTAGAAAGACATCAACTTCCAGTGTAAAACCGGTTTCTTGTCAGCTCCCAGTGCTGCTCCTGGATCTAATGTGTTTAGCCCCAGCAGATCCATCCTGATCACAGCAGCTGTTACAAAAAGCCGATGTGGCCCGGCCCATGTGAACACGCAGCCGACACAAGCTAGCAGAGGCTTGGCAGTCTGCTCTCAGATTCTCCTGTCCAACCTGTGCCATGAGACCACACCGTGGACAGAGCTAACCGTTAAGCATTGTAGTGGTCACGGCTGTACGGTAAGACGCCGACTTGCCCCGGGCAGAGTGACAAAAATAAACCGCAGTGGGAGAGAAGGAAACCGGCCAGTCAGGATTAACACCAGCTAGCCAGCTTAGTTAGCTAAGGTTAGCTAACCTACAGCTGTCATCCTAATGTTGACGCTAGCTAATGCTAACGCTACACCTAAAGTGCTGGCAGGGGTTTACATCGCCGCAACACACGTTTTCTATGCTGGGTGAAGTTAATAAAACAACATTTATATCCGTGTTTAACTTGACACGAGTTTGATTAATGTAGCTATAATGGCCTGCATGCATTTCATTTTCTTCAATGTTTTCTGCCAAAGCATATGTCCAGGTGGCCAGTAGTGCACATGGTTGATGAATTGATTTACTTAATCTCAATGCTGATCATGTAGATTTTTGCACAAGGTCTGCTGGCGTTAAGTAAGGGATTCACTATGCTGCATAACTCAGTCCAACTAAGCTAAACTTTAAACAAACCGGGGTTGCTGTGACTCCCTTTCTGCTTGCCAAACAGCCCTCTCATAACCTGAGAGGGCAAACTCCAACAAACGTGTGCCAGCACCTGTGGGTTTGTAATATCCACTTTAGCAAAGCAAACCTGCTTTGAGATGATTGTTTTAGCACCAACTGAAATCCCCTGTTGTATTATTCAGTCCAAGTAGTCATGAAATATTGCTTAGAGATTGACTCAGTTTTCCTAATATCTTTGTGTCACTGGAAGCTTCCTTAATTTTTTCTTCCTTGAGCAAGTCTCAAGTTTACACGTCTGATATTGAACAGCTCTGATCACCTTCACAACAACAGATTGTGCCTGGGGAATAAATGAACAAGTATTCAGCGGATTAGGAACAGCGGTGTGTTATCAGGACTGTGTTTGTGCAAAGGAGTGCAGAACACCGGGGTCACGCTAAATAAATGCATGTAGAGATGTGAGTCATATCAGACTCAAAACGTTGTCAGTAGATACCGGTGCGTAATAGACATCTTTTGCAAGCAGTTGGGGCAGTTTAAACATGATAACAGACTAAAGGCTTAATATAATACGATAACAAACTAGACTTATCTATGAACCCATTATTATTTTAGTTTAGTTTAGAATTTATCATTGCGGTTTTCAACCCAGACTGTTGTTTTTGTTTTCTTCATGTTCCGAAGCATGGAGTTCAGCTAAATGAATTTGGAGATTTGCAACTCTTCATAAATTCGTCTGCTGCCACGTTGCTTATCTGGAAGATAACTGATGGTTGGGGGGGAAAAAAAAACAAAAAAAAAAAGAGAGAAAAACTGGTTACTGACGTTGACCACCATTGTAAACACATAGGCCAGGCTCAAAAGTCACATTCAAGTCATCAGTCGTCATCGGTGATAATCTGAAACCTCGAGGCAGAAGAGGTACAGATTGGAGTCCTATAAATTAGTGCATGTGTGGATAATCTGGCTTGTGTTTTTGTTTTCATATATACATATACATTTAAAATGTCTATTTCAAAGAGATTTGACTTCTTTTAGGCTTCTTTACGGAAAACTTCAGAACTAAGTTATTGGAAGCTGAATTACATTTTAAAAGCACAAGTTCACGTTGGGTTTCCATTTGGCAAAAATATGTGGATTTTATACGCAATCTTAGATTCTCCACAGTACACATTTGGTCACCATTTTTGAATAAATTAGTTAAAAATTAAACAAGGCTGTGTAAAGTATTTTCCATTTTGGATACTTGGAGGTGGGCTTTGTTATCTTTCCTCTTAATTTTCTGTTTTAAATTTGGGGTTTGCACACAACCTTGGTCCCAGTCGCAGGTTACTGCAGTACTCTTACTGCATTACTCCAACATAAGTCATATCTCTGGATCTGAAGGAGGAGTGGCCAGTGTTTATGAGCACAGTGACCTTCAGTCTGTCACCTTGGCTGTTTTAACGACTAGAGACACGGCCGACACACTTCACACCGCGGGGATCGTCTGAGGACTCTAGAGTTTCATCTCAAAGTGTTAAACGCTACATTTTGATTGGCAGGTAAAAATAGGAAGAAAAGGCACCAAGAAGGTGTCATGTTAGATTTAGGCAGGTTGAGCACCGCAGTGTGTGTCGAGAGGGTTTTTTTTTTCTGCTGTCCTGTTCTTTACCACGACAGTGTTTACAGTCAACTCACGGCGCTTCTGTGATACGAGTTCAAACCTTAAACCCGGCAGACGTAAACGCTCGACTACATGGAGTTGAGGTTGGCTGTAATTGACTGAGCTCTGCAGCTGAGATTAAGTTTTCAGCCAGTTTATTTAGCTTTCTCAGCAAGGAGAGCATGGATCGTTTTTGTTGTGTTTGCTGTGGTTTATTCAATTTTGGATATGGCATTGCTTTTACGTTAGAAGTGAAAAGAAACACAAAAAACCACACCGTATTTAACAGTTGTATCGATAATTGAGTTGTTCAGCGTCGGCATTCTCATGTTATAAGATGGCGCTCTAGAAGCACATTTCAAAATGTTAAATGGCTTTGATTATAAGTTTTGTTAAGATGAAATAAACACATTAGGTACCGACCAGTTTGAGAGTCTTGCAGGAAAAATCTGCATTTTTATTCCCACTAATTCACTCCTTGGGTTTCCATAATTCAGAGTGACGTTAACCAAGATCTACCATCTTTTTTTTATTTTTTATAAGAACACAGATATTTTCTGTCATTTGTTGCTTTATTTTTAAGGAAAAAGGTGAGGAGGGAAAATGCTTTGAAAATCAGAAATTGAATTTGGTATTAAAAATTCAGAGATTTTGTTTTTCTTAAACCATATTTCCCAACCCTGCTGGTTTCACAGTATGTACGCAAAAAAAAAGAAAAAGTGAATGACATGTGCCTTTATTTAACAAAATAATATATTTTGATGTACTATACATCACAGTACAAGAACACAGCAGCCGTACATTAGTGAAACAGAAAAAATGTACTACAGGTTAATGAGTGAATATGTATGACCATGTATTAAACGAACAAAATAATGTAATTTGTGTAAGGTTACCTAAACGTTTATTATCTTGAGGTAAGTTTAAACTTGATATTAGAAGTCAGCTCTGTGCTGTAGAGTAATGGCTCATATTAGCAGCTCAGTTACTTTAGGTACCTGCTTGAAGTAGCTAACCACCATTAGCATTTCCAGCGCGACCTTTAATACGAGCACTCTTTTTGCATTCACGCTGTAACACCTGTCTGTGTTTTTCAGCAGCTGACTTTCTTTCTGGAAGTTAAAAGAAGAAGCATCTTTGTTTTTTTTCTTTTCTTGCAGTCAGCTGACTGGAAGTATATAGAAACATGTGGGGGAGGGGCAGGTTTGGTTTACTCAATATAGGCGAGGACAATTGCAGGCACCAGTAAGCCTGTTAAATTAAAATTATAATTTTTATTTTGATAACTTCTTTTATTTAGTGGAGATTTTGTTTACAGAGATAAAAGCCATTTTATTCGTGTTTTCAGTTGTAATTGGGTTTTTATTTGATTTTGTTTGTCTTTTGTTTCTTTCGGCTATTTAAAAAAATCTTCCAGCTCTAGTGTGAAGTGTTCTTTACAAAAGTAAAGCTTCTTGGTCTCTGAGAGGACGAAGTTGCACTATATATTAACAGAACGGTCTCCAAACAACAACGCCGTCGTTTATCGCAGTCAATTCTGGGACAGTTTATCGTGACAGGCGTAGAACTTGGTTTCTCTGGCAACAAGGATTTTAAACCACAGGAAGCGACCGTTGTTTTAATTGCGTCCACACCTGGAGCTCATCTGCTAGGTTTTTAAATAGCTAAAAAATGGTTTCTGGTAAAAGTGAAACTTCCTACCTGAGTCCAGTCAGCTTTAGCGCTCTTTAATGTGCGGCAGCATGCTCTGCACCTGCATTTACTTCAACCTTTCTTTGTTTTTGCTCCGTCAGGCATCATGTCTTCCCGGGAGCGCCGCTCTGAGGTCTACATAAAGGCGGAGCCGAGCAGCCCGGAGGGAGGCGGCGGAGGCCGGACCAGCCCCGGCGGGGTCTCCTCGGACTCCTCCCAGAGCGGCGGCGGGGGCACCAGAGGAGACGGCGCCAAGCGCTACTCGCCGCCGCTCTACACGCCGGCCCTGCGCTGCCATTTTAAAGACGAGCCCGGCGACGGGGCGGAGGAGGGCTCCACCGGAAACGGAGCGGGGCGCTGCAAGTACGCCCTGAGCACGCTGCCCAAGAGGCTGTGTCTGGTGTGCGGCGATGTGGCTTCAGGTTATCATTACGGCGTGGCGTCATGCGAGGCTTGCAAGGCCTTCTTCAAGAGAACCATTCAAGGTGTGTGTGTGTGTGTGTATGCGTGTGTGTGTGTGTGTGTGTTGTGGTGAATAATTTCATAACACACCGACCGTGTAACGTGTCACTGTAACCTTTAAATGCATTTAAATGAGAGAGCGTGTCGCTGAGATGTTTACTCCAGTGATCATGTTTAGTAGCTCATACTGATCTAAATAAAGAGTCAGTGATGAAGATGACATCTATTTAAGTTTAAACTTCTGTTTTCTCTTGTTAAGGTAACATTGAGTACAGCTGCCCTGCATCAAATGAGTGCGAAATCACCAAAAGGCGAAGGAAAGCCTGCCAGGCATGCCGCTTTACTAAGTGCCTCAAAGTAGGCATGCTGAAAGAGGGTAAGCGCTTGATGTCGCATGCTGACTCATTTTCAGCGGTTTGGGTTTTGCACCGTACGTTAATTGCTGATTGGCTTTGCTCTGAACTATTTTAAGTATTTCTTTCTGTTTTTAGGAGTACGTCTCGACAGAGTCAGAGGTGGAAGGCAGAAGTACAAAAGACGCCCGGAGGTGGAGAACGCAACATATCAGAACGCCCCTCTATCTCTGACGAAAGAGAGCGAAAAAGGTAACATTCATCCTCCATCTATTCTTTAGTGTTTTTGTTTTTTTTCTTTTCACCTTTTGAGTTCAAACAGATTTATTTGTGCAAATAAGAACAAAACTTTTTCATTTGGACCTGATATGTTGTTTTTTTTTTCAAACAAATACTAATGAGCTCCGTCTGGGATAAAGTGATTAACTTGTGAAACACTTCATACATGTATAACCACTATGTGTAATGTAAGTGGTATATTTCATTTATACCATAAAGCAGTGTTTATACAACACATTAAGCTAGCCATAATCCAATGGATTATTATATGAAACATATTTAAGGGGGTCTACAATTCGCTCAGATAATTTATCTGTCTTTACCTATTTGTCTTGTTTGGCTGCAGTTGCTTCTAAAAATTGCTAAATGTTTAAAATCTAAATTGTTTCAAAAATAGAAGCCACACACAGAGGCACATTTTAGTAGAGCATTTGCGGTGGAATTTCAAAAATCTTTTCCTTTTACTTTCCTTTGTGTTTGTGAATTGATTAAAACATTCATTTAGACTAAAAACAGCGCCCTCTACTGCCAACACAGCCTCATTGTACTCCTCATGGTTCACACAAGCTGTACTAAAATTTAACGAGCCCTCCAGCTGTTAAACAAATCTAGCTGCTCCACCATCAGAGAAACAAATCTGGGTATAAATTAGTTATATTTCTGTAACTCACGAGTTTTAACGGGTTAATTAACCGCTTGCGTTGTGTTTTCACGCAGGTTCCTCCAACATCATCGTGTCCCACCTTCTAGTGGCCGAGCCCGAAAAGTTATTTGCCATGCCGGACCCTCTGCAGCCCGACACGGCCCAGCGGACCCTCACCACCCTCTGTGACCTCGCCGACCGCGAGCTGGTTGTGATCATTGGCTGGGCCAAACACATTCCTGGTAAGAGACGGCGACGGAGAAAAGAAGTGGAGCTAAAGGCATCTATGGCGTGGTAGCAATGTAAGAGATTAAGAAGATCTGTTCCTGCTGTACAGTAACAAGGTATTGTAAGGTGATTGGGTCGTGTGGCTTCCGTATTCAGTAAAGGAAGTGTTTATGGTGTTATGACTGTGCTCAGCTTTGAGCAGGAACAGCGGCTCCTCTGCCGCAGCGCCCGCTCTGACACACTTCCTTGTTATTTGAAAGGATTGCGTTGTTATTTTTATAACCCGCAAGTGTGGATTTACAAATACAGATTTTTCTTTCCTCCACCAACTGAAAATTTTGTTGTCGTGCTCTCTTCAGTAAGCTGTTAAGCACGCCTCTGCTAAGAGGGAATTACTTCATCATTCACAGCAGCATCTGCTGTGTGCGTTTTGTATAATTGTCTCTGAAACATGAGAGATAATGAGATTCTGGAGGCATCAATGAGTGCAAATCTTTTGATTTCCTGTTTTTGTTTTCTCATTGAAAAAAATTACTTCTCAGTAAGGATCTTTTTAATCACTCAGAGATTCATATGATCTATTTGGCCCAATAGGATGTTCCTGGGTCAAACCTTACATATATACTTATTTTTATTGTTTATCTCTTCTTTTCTCATACCAATAATTCAAAATGACTTCCAAAAGTATTCATACCCCGTATGGGCTTTAGAGTACTTTTAAAAAGAATGTGGGGGATTTGCATTTGGGCCCCTATATTTTGATACCCCAAGTAGAAAGGAAGCCGTGTAAAGTTGACCCAAAACGTGGAGCCACAGCTGCAATAGAACGGCTTGAGCTAAACCAATCATTTGTTCAGATGCTATGTGTTTGTCATGTAGAGTCGGATGAGCAGCTCCCTACACCGAAGATGTATGGAACCTACCATGTTCTTCTCATACAAACCTTGTGGATGTCTCTGTGCCTCCTGCAGGCTTCCTGTCTCTGTCTCTAGCAGACCAGATGTCCGTGCTGCAGTCGGTGTGGCTGGAGGTGCTGGTTCTGGGCGTAGCGTACCGCTCCATCGGCTGTGAGGACGAGGTGGTCTTCGCCGAGGATTTTGTCCTCGACGAGGAAATGTCGCGCGTCGCCGGACTGACGGAGCTAAACGCGGCCATCAGCCAGCTCGCACGCCGTTTCCGTGCGCTAAATGTGGACCGAGAGGAGTTTGTCATGCTGAAAGCCATCGCCCTCACAAACTCGGGTACTTGCACTTGAATTTTTATGCACTAACCTCATTCAGCCTCATGATCTGTTAAATGTGTTCAACACCTCTGTTTATCTACTTTTAAATCTTCTCATAGATCGACTGAATGGCTAACATGTACATAATAAACTATAAAAGTGCATTAGGTGTTTTATTAAGGTGAACTAATGTAGAGCAACGAAACAAGTGTCTGTTATCGGTGTTTCAAAAACGGCTGATTCAGCGATGTCCTTTTTATGTTGAGGCTGAGGGTTGACATAAGATAAACTATTAAAAGCGATTGTCATATCTCATCCACACTGATGCAGTTTAGTGTTAGTTGATAGTAGTTGTCTAGAAAGAAAACCAATTTAAAACAGTGGCGTTGCTCACCATTCGCTGAGCTTTACAGAATAATCATGCAGATAAAACAGGGAGAACTTCCTAGTAGCTGCAGGTGTGCTCTGGCAACACCGGCTGAATGAATTAAACGGCACACGTTCAATTCTATTTATACTTTAGAGCGAGCTACATCCAAGGACGATGTAGCTGCATTAACAACGATGGGAGAAGTTGTAGAAATGTCTGCAGTCCGAGCTGCTGCTTAAAGACTCGGCGATAAGAGCAAACGTCAAAGAATATAGTGGCACAATCTGCATGTCCGTGTTTCATTCAACTGGAGCAAAAAGCTGAACTAATCTACGTTGTTTCTGCCAGACTCTGTTTACATCGAGGACATGGAGGCTGTGCAGAAGCTCCGGGACATCCTCCACCAGGCCTTGCTGGACCTGGAGTGTCAGCGGTGCCCGGACGACCGCCAGCGGGCGGGGCGTCTCCTTTTAACATTGCCGCTCCTACGACAGACTGCCGGCCGCGCGCTCACCACCTTCTACAGCATCAAGACCCGTGGCGGCGTTCCCATGCACAAACTATTTCTGGAGATGCTGGAAGCCATGATGGACTCTCCGTAGAGTGTGGAGCCAAAGGAAAAAGAAAAAGAAAGGAAAAAGAAAAACAAACCAACAACAGAGATGGTCTACAAGACTGGACAAGTGTTTTTTTTTTTTTTTTTTAAAGAAAAAAACAAAAACAAAAAGGAAAGTTTTTATTAGAACTATTGAGGGATTTATGCTTCTCATTTTAAGCAAGGAAAGTGTAAGAAAATAAACTGTATTCACGTTTTTTTAGACGGATTTTGCTTTTTACACCATGCGGTACCTGCCAAGCTCCAGTTAAAAAAAAACAAACAAAAAAAAACAACAAAAAACCTGCAAGTGTGACAGCGTAATATTTGAACTACATCATGGAAGGCTTTTTCTTTTTTTATGGCATCAAGCTACGAATACTTTACCACTTCACTTTTAGGTACACAACAGACTGCAATCTGTGTAGCTTTTGAACTTTTTAACATAATGCTACATCTGCACATAAAAGCCATATTGAGACATGTAGTGTAAGGCTTGAGGGTCCATTGAGGTGGGGGACAGGAGTTGTAGGCAAACCCGTAGGAGTTACTTGCAATATTTCTTTTTTTAAAAAAGGTTTTATTGACTCTGGTGGGCTTTGAGCGCGCTCAGAGAGGAAAGTTGGTATTGAGAGAGGGGGGAAGACATGCAGGAATTGAACCTGCGACGGCCATGTTGCGGACTGAGGCCTCCTTACGTGGGTTGTGCGCTGCACCTGCGCCAACGCAGCATCCCCTACTTGCAATATCTTAAAAGCAATATCATCCATGACTTTCAAAATATAAAAACAAGATGCTTGTTAGTATT
The DNA here is from genome assembly GCF_019740435.1 of Gambusia affinis. NCBI lineage: Eukaryota > Metazoa > Chordata > Actinopteri > Cyprinodontiformes > Poeciliidae > Gambusia > Gambusia affinis. Next base: position 15,552,412 of record NC_057882.1, read on the forward strand.
TGTATCGGTTCTTCTGTATACTTTGGACCCCAAGTGCTTATTGTTATTTTTTAATGCTATTCTCTTGTATTCTAGGAATACAGGATGTATGTGTGGAAAACGGGAAAGACTACAACTTTTTTTCTTCTTTTTTTTTTTTTTTTTAAATAAGAGGGTTATTTAACATTAAGCCACTGAGAAGTTCCGGATGGATTCTAAACGTTATGCTGTACGGCGGAGGATCGGGCATATCCATAAGATTTTGTCCTAGCAGCAAAAACCTGGCTTCCAGCAGCATGCGTGTCTGTGGTCGCGTGCAGCGGGAAACAAATGAGATCAGGGAAGAAGACAGCTTTATTTAATTCCTTTTTTTTTTTTTTTTTTACATTAAAGTTTTGGTGGCAGCGATAGCGGCTGGATTAGCAATGGATCCGCCTCATTTTGCTTGTTTTTATAACGCCCTCTCTCCTTCCCTCTCACCTTCCTCGTCCACTACAACCACACTTTGACCTCTGCAGCTGTGTGTCTAAGAAAAAAGAAATGAAGAAAAAAACGCTTCTTTCGTACTTGGGCTGCGATATGTAACACTAACCTACATGACTGCTAATGTGCGCGGTGAGATTTTGCTGCATTTTTCTGCAGTGACGACGAACATTGCATAAAAGATCTCGAACGGTTTCGGTTTGAGATCCTTCGTCCTCCTCCTCCTCCTCTTCCTCCTCTTCCTGTGGATGCACGTGGTGAACTTGAACCCGCGCCCTGGATCGGTGCTCAGGGCTCCCAAGTCGTTCAGCTTATGCAACATCTTTCTTTTAGATGTTGAAACCTTGTCTGGTCAACGTGTCGAAGGTCCTACTCTTTATTAGAATTATTTGTATAGTCACAGTGTAAATGATCATTTAGGTAAGCAAAAATAAAAAAAGAAATCTAATGTTTAAGAAGAAGAAGAAGAAAAAAAAAGAAAGAGAACCAGATCCCTATAACTAGAGACCAAAACGGTCAATACTCTTTTAGCTATGTACAGCTCCATTTAAATAAACAAACATGCAATTTGTAGTGGAAGCTAAATAATAATATAAAAAAAAAGAAAGCCAGCAGATGTAATACTAATTCCCCCCATTACAATATTTGTGCAGCTTACTATGTGCTGATGTTTGTAAAAACTTAAAACTTAGTTTTTATATAGTTTCCCTCTTGGGATATAAGGGTACTTACATTGTGACTGTTGTGGGTTTGAAATTTTCATGCGGGCTATAATCAATGTTCTTTTTATTTTTATTTTTTTTGGGGGGGCGGTGTTGTTAGTTTAGGGATCAATTTCAAATGGCACTATAAATGCAGTGGCTTAGTAAGGCTACAGAAGGCTACCTCAGGAGGCAGCATCAGCCACATGGCCAACTAACTGTGGAGAAAACGATCAACTTGCATATTGGATTTAGCGAAGTCGTTGAGCCTGAGTTTGTTTCATTTTTGGTTTTTAAGGTGCATCTGACTCAATAATCCTGCTTGAATAGTGAATAGTTGGTGCAGCAGCAAAACTACGCTAGCAACATCAGATATCTGGCAGAATCTGAGCCAGATTAGCTGCTGTTATCTGACGTTTTTTTTTATTTTTATTATTATTATTTTTAATTTTATCTCTGATTTCTTTGTTACCACGCAGTTCTTTATTGCAAAGATGGAGTTGTTCTGTTTGTGTCTGTGTGTTTTCGGTACAATGGGTTTCGGGGGAGTTGGATTGATCGCTTGTGGTGTCACTGTTCAAATTATACAGTCATTTATAGGTTCTATTACTAATGTGCACATTAATATAAATGAGCAATACAACAAATTACCAAACCTCACACATTTCCTTGTATAGCCATCGTGTACATTTAACATCGCCAGTTATAATAATTAAATAAATAAAAAAAGAAAAACAAGTTAATGTTATTTAGAAAATTCAAATCAATGTTTGTATTTTGAAAGAGTATTTAAATGATTAAATTCTATTTTTTACTCAATTTACTGTCGTTTGTCGACACTGCTTTGATTTTGTGTGTGATACCGGCTGTAAATTTCTGTGTAAGCATTTTTTTTTTTTTTTTTTTTTTTTTTAGGTAAACAGTTTGATGTCCTTGTCTAAACATGTTCACATTAAACTCACTGTGACATAGAAGAAGAAGAAAGAAAAAAAAACCCAGATCGTCCACTGTCTGACGCAGCAGGGAGTGGATTATTGTAGGTGCTTTGTGTTGTGTAATAAATGGACACACCACCACCACACATCATTGGACTCATATCTCTGTGGATGTGTTATCTATACGTGTTGTGTTTATTACCATTCTCATACAGACGTCGACGTCGGACGCCCTGACTGTTCACGCAGCTAGCGAGCGGCTAATCCTTTTAAAGTAAATCAGCCCATTCATTTAAATCAATTTGGCTTTGGTTGGCGTCCATCTGTTTTTCCTCTCACCTCTAAGCAGACCTGTCTAGGTCCTGTGATAGTGTTGGAACCCTGTACCTCGGGTACTAAATGCTCTTTGTTAGCTTAGCACAATTAATCAGTGTGCTATGGCTTGTATTTTGAGAAGAGTTGGGAAAGGAATCATACGGTGACTTGTATAGTCAGACCCTTTGAACTTTTTTATGTTTTGTCATAGTTGATGATCTTTGCAAAACGGCAAAAAGCTCAGCCAGATGGGATGGAGAGTGTTTTGACCTTTAAGTCTCGCCACAAACTCTCAATTGGATTTAGATTTGAACTTTGAGCCACTTACTGTTCCACTGTCGCTCAGGCTGAATGCTTGGAAGGTCAACCTCTGCTCCAGCCTCTAGCATGCTCTGTCATAACTCCCCTGTTTTTAGCTGCGTCCATCTTACCATCACCTCTGACCACTTTCCCTGCCGCTAAGTAAAACCTCCACATAGCATGATGCCACCATAGTCACAGTAATGATTCTCTGTTTAGGATGATAGGTGAATTTTGGTCTCATCTGACCAGAACACATTTCAACTTGACTTCTATGCCCACTGCTGTGATTGTAGGAAACTGCAGACCGTAGAACTTAACTTTCCTTTAGTCATTGTTCCATATAGGCCAGATTTGTGGTGTGCATGGCAAGTGGTTTTCTTAAGATGCCCACACCTGAGCTGGGAATCTCTGCAGCTCCTCCAGAGTACAGCTGGACCTATACTGACTTTAAATTGCATAGACTACATCGCTCTATATCTTGGTCACACTGCATTTTATTTAGGGGTATCAGTGTGAAAAGGAAAGTAAATACATTTTTGCATGTATTATTTTCCTTCCATTTCACATATACACTACCTTGTGTTGGTTTTTCCCAAGTTGCAATACCCCCAAGTTAATGGTTGTAACATGACAAAATGAGAAAAGGTTCAAGAGGTTTAAAATATTTTCAATACAGACATAATTACCCCGCTTTAACGAAGGGACAGCTGTGGATACCATGGCCACGTTCCCTTTAGCAGAGACTGTGGCTAAGGGATAATTAGCTCTACAAACAAACCTGTATTAGCATCACTATTAAACACTATTGAGGAGTATAGCTGCTACTAGCAGATGGCGCTGTGATTCAGATTTAGCAGGCCTGAACCTGAGAGATAGGTTAAAGTCCTCTCAGACAAACTGGGTGAGACACATCCACGGGCATTTGCTGTGACTGTAAATAACAGAGTGGCAGTAAAACCATTCTGACGTGCCTCTGAACGCACCATGCTAAATACGCTAGTCGTAACGCAGTCCTCAACGGTTAGCTCCGGTTAGCTGCGCAGCTACAGCGGAGCCATTATGTTTTCCCAGACGGGCTCGCTTCTTAAAACCCCCCGAGTCTTCCGGTTCGTCAGATTGCTGCACTGTTCTCCAGTCACCAAGATGCCGATTAAGGTAACAAACTTTCAGATAGCGTTAGCTTTGATGAACGCCCTTTGACCTTTAGCGAATGGGATAACAAGTATTGCCCTGCAAAAAAATGTATTTACGTTGTTTTTGGGGTTTGGGAGTAGCTCGCGGGGCTCTCACGGTGTCGCCATGACAGCCGAATAGCACATAATGTTCAGTTAGTTGTCATTCAGCAGCAAGTTATGCTCGACTTGGAGCTATCGACTGAAACCTAACATTTGGTAATAAAGGGCCCCTTTAGTTAACACTACTTTTTTGTGACTATTTTGGAAACCATTTTACTCATTAGAAGGTAGTTCTGGTACAGAACAGAAGGATTTATTCGCATATAAGTCTTTTCGCTCTTCATTCTCCTTTGTCATTGCTGTGCTTGTATGGAGGTGAAATAATTATATGTGGATGAGTCAACCTGTGTTTTTCAACTTTAATCGTTTACGTTGGCTGCACACTTTGAAAATGTCAAGAAAATTAATTAATAAATGTAGGATTTATAAATATGGTGATTTGTCTCCATCTAGTGGCCTTTAATCGGTATTTGCATATTTTGGAATAACCAAAATTCCTGTCAGTAAAGATATTTATCTTACCATTAAAACAAGGTATAAAAGACAAAAAGCTACTTATTATTCCATGTCAGATTCCATGCAGTTTATGTATGTAGTCTACGTCATACAGGTTTAATATAGTTTCTTTTATACAGAGTCCAATTGGGTCCAAATTGAGTTCACTTCATTCTAATATTATGAAATAGTCAAATGCAGATCCGTCTTCTTTTGTGTTCAGATTCATCTGTGCTCCATAAATAGATTTATTTGAAAGCTGAGAAATAAAAAGGGGTTTATTTTAACAAATCAGACTGAAAAATTTGTTTAAATTGCAAAATAAATGCTGCTAGCTGGTATGGAAAAAAAAATAAAGTGAACATTTTAAAAGACTGGCATTGCTCTAGCTCAATTTTTAATCATCTTTCTTGTCCTGATCTCTGTCAGGTTGGTGAAGCTCTTCCTGCAGTGGAGGTCCAGGAGGGTGAACCAGGAAATAAAGTGTCCATGGATCAGCTGTTTAAGGGAAAAAAAGGAGTCCTCTTCGCCGTACCCGGAGCCTTTACCCCCGGCTGCTCTAAGGTGAGGCCCCCCGCCGTCGACTCCTCTTACCCTCTCCTCCACACACTGACCTTTTCATCAGCCGCCCTCATTCTTTCTCTGCTCCTTGCAGACTCACCTTCCAGGCTTCGTGCAGCAAGCCCAGGAGTTGAGGAGTAAAGGTATACAGGAGGTGGCGTGCATTTCTGTCAATGATGCATTCGTCATGGCTGCATGGGGAAAGGAGCATGGAACAGATGGAAAGGTATAGATCGGATAGAAATATGCAAAATGCGAGCTTCTAGTGTGGAGAAGTGTTTATTTATTTGTTTTCTTTTTTTCCTCTCTGTAGGTTAGAATGCTGGCTGATCCCACTGGTGCATTTGCAAAGGTAAAAATAAATGTCCCCTATATGCCAGCTTAGTTCAAAGTCTTTGTACTCATCAGCTCTTCCTGTTTGCGCTCATTAGGCGGTCGACCTGCTGCTTGACAACGATACAATTGTGCAGGTACTGGGCAACCAACGCTCCAAGAGGTAAGCATTGTTATAGCTATGACTCTGATTTTAATTTCACAATTAAATTACAGTTTAATTTAGTTCTGAATGTTAATGAACTTAAGGTATCTTTATATTGTCTTAATAAGGTTGCATGCCCTTTACTGTTTGCTACAGTTTTTCTCCCCTTATATTTTCTAATAAATAGTAATCCAATGAAGTTGTTGAATTGGACCTAAAACGACAAAACAAATCAATAAAACTGCTCTGTTAGGCTATTAATTAAAGTCAACAAAGTGTGGTTTAAAACAAATCTGATGTATTTTAGACTATCAGTGCTAGATACTCTTAACTTGACAACTGCAAGATGTATAAATTTATAAACATAGCCAATCGCAAAACATTTACAATGTTTATTTTTGTGAATGTACTGAAATAAACCTGGAAATTTGATTGACTTCAATACCTGAAGCTTTTAAAACTGTAATTGTGGTTGTTTTCAAAGATGGCTATTTACTTGCTGTACGGATTACGATCTGAATCCTTCGTGTTCTGAATAATCCGCTTCAGATACGCAATGTTGGTGGAGGACGGAGTGGTGAAGAAGATCAACGTGGAGCCGGACGGCACTGGGCTGACCTGCAGCCTCTCCTCCAACGTCCTAGCTGAGCTGTAGGCTGCTGCTGTAGCTCATTAAGGCTAGCTCCTCTCCCTCAGCTACTGTGAAGGTTGTATTGACGGAGCTCGCCTCCGCCTCCTCGACCTTGCCTCTCTTCCCAAAGACGGATGCAAACGCTGGACACAGGTTGTCAGGAGGAAGGCGATTAATGCGCACAATATTGACAAGAAGAGCAATTCCTTGCACAGCCCTCTAGTCTTTGTGTACTCTTGCTGAAAAGTTAATAAACTTCATTCTTTCCCTCATTGTGTGTTTTATTTATTATCCATTTCCATTAAGAAAAATAATTTCTCTTCTTAATTTTATATTTAAAACTCTACACCTGCTTCCGACATTTCACTTTCAGTTCCAGAGAGCTTTCAGGCATTTGTTCACTTGGTATGCAAAACAAATTCATGCAGATTCGTTTGAAAACTCTAAACAGGTGTGGGACAGTCTGTGATTAAAAACTGAGCCTCCTGAAATGGTCGCTTTAGCATCCTTCAGGGTTAGTGTTAAGAGAAAGAAAGTATTCATGTTTTATCTTAGACCCTGCTTAGCGTTCCAGTTATCTATGCGACTCTGTTTTTTAATCTCTGTAAAATGGGATTATCCGGCGAACAATTCTGCTGTTAATGCAAATGCAAAACCTGCAAAAGGTGGAACTGCTTTAGTTATTTTTGCTTAAAAGACATGGGTTCTGCAGCTATCATTTTTTGTGACGATCTTCTACTTATTTTCAAGAAGCTTTTCTTTTAAAATTGAAAACACTGGGTACTTTTTGGATTGCTCACATCAGGTATTTGCAACTTTTGCAAACCAGAGAGACATTTTCACTCTGAGTCCAACTGAATAAAGCTATGTTAGAGCAGCAACTATGGCCTGACCTTTTGGGAAAATGCATCTTATAATTGTTGTTAAATGCCTACGGTAAGAAATGTCTTATAGAACCATCATTTTATTTCTGGGTTTTGGTTTTAAAATAAAGAAAAAGATGAAACCTTTGAAAAAGGAGGTTTGTTCCATTTTCTTCTAAGTGGAATAAAGTTTGTGGAGATTTATGTAACAAAAAATAGCACAGTTTCTAATTTAAGGACAAGAAAAATAGATCTGGTACTTTTGGTATCAATTTAAATGCAGTTATTCCATGAAAAAGCTAAAACCTGCATTTGGTATTATATAGTTTGGCATCATTTTTTAGCCTGAGTGAGTAAAAGCCATTGTGGAAGGTCCAAAAGCCAGTTGTGGTTCTAGAGCGTAATTAATGTCGAAGCAAACTATTTGTACATGATTTAAATTGACTGACTAATTTATAAATTAAGGCACTGAATCCTTTAGAAGACATTCATAGACCCAAAGGAGCTCCATTTGTTACCAACACGGAAACAAAAAAGGATATTCTACAAAGAAATATCTAAATATGAAATGGGTAATGGTAATGTCGCAGACAGATGTATGGAACATAAACATTACACAACGTAGAGATACATTGCTTTATAAGGTTCTGTCTTTCCTGTCTCTCCAAGAATGCTGCAGTAAAGGGGAAAACCAAAAAAATCCTAAAGCACTTACATCAGGCCATTAATCAACTAACTCTTATTTTTCACATTCATTTGATTTGGCTGTAATTAAAAAAAAAACTATTCACAATGTATCTGTAAGCTCAAAATCAACGATACATCCCTATGTTAATGATGACCCTCTGTCGAAGTCACGTCAAAAGCTTTTACGTTTTAATGTCTTGCGCCTGCCAGGTCATGCACAGGGCAAATTGTTCCCCTCAAAGTAATGACGTGTGGCGCGGGCGCAATGCATTGTGGGTGCCGGTGGAAACAGAAACCAAATAGCCGCTCGGTTACTGTTTCTTTATTTTGAACTGGACGCTGAAAGGTACGTTTTTCCACGCTGTCCTATTCCGTAGCTGCACATTTACTGTGAGAATTACAGAGCCGTAGATTATAGTAAGCACCAAAGAGAAGGAAAACGAGCTGAGAAGCGTTGTTGTTGTTTTAGTCTTAAGGCGCCTTCAATTTGAGCTACATCATGTCTCAGTAGCGCTAATTTCAAACCTGGTGCTTCCTCAGAGAAATTTTTTTATGGATTGCGCAATGTTTGGTAGTGGCTCGCACCCTCTGGGCTGCAGGATTTCTGGGTCAGAGGTTTTTTAATGGAATGTGAAGCTAGCAGTGAACCTCCGGTCATTGTGACACAAATGTTGGTGTTGCGCGCCCATTTCACGGCTGTCTCTGGAGCGCGAGCTTCCTAACAGAAACACGACAGATTTTCCACTGTGATAAGAGTAGTTTACTTATTATGGGTCAGGAACGAACATTACTTTAATTACGTGAAGTTTGCAGTGAACTTTGCTCTTAATTTGCCGTGCAGCGCTGAAGCGTTTGCGTAACCCTGATTAGAAAGGACAATCAGAACAATCTTGATATCGATTAAGCTCCGATTACAGTTTACTCAACACGTGTTGGGAAGTATTTCTTCTAGATGGAGTTGAATACATTTGTGTTATATAGCTGAAATAATTTGGTGCAAAGAAATACCTTGTCATACCAGTAAAATATTGTTGAACAAAATTTTTTTTTTTTTTTTTTTTGGCTATTGCCCGAATTATTTTGTGATCCTTCATGTTGCAGCTCAGCCATTGAATCTTTGACACGGCCATGTCTTCAACATCCCAAAAACATAAGGAGTTCGTGGCTGAGCCCATGGGTGAGAAACCTGTCATGGCTCTGGCCGGCATCGGAGAAGTCCTTGGGGGGAAGCTGGAGGAAAAAGGTTTTGACAAGGTGTGTCTTTTATTTCTTTGTACATAAAAAAAAAGGGTGAATTGATGAAAGGGTCAGAGGTCAGGGACCTGTTTTGTTTGAGGTCTGACTTGCCTGTCTGCATTTCGACTGATTAAATAATTTATTGTTTGTGCTATATTATAAAATTAGAACATTTCTTTGATTGAAAAGAAAGGAATATTTTTTTATAAAGCATATGACCCTAAGCTTTATTTGGTTTTTGACAAAAAAAAACAAACACTAAGTTAACATTAAAGGAAGCTGCGCTCCAACACAGAAAAAATGACTAAGAGCTCTGGATTTTTTTTTTTGCATATACATGAAGAACTTCATTACAGTTTCAGTTTTATTGGTTTTGATATATTTGACTGAATTTCCTGGGTAGTGACAAACTAGTTTAACGGTGAAAGAGTCTTGTCTTTCATTTTCTGTTCAACACAATGTTGGTAAAATGCCAGCTTGATTTCCCTTTCTGCTGCCACATTGAACGATCTGCTAACATTACAGCAGAGGCCAGGAGGAATGGTAGCCAGAGCAGCTTTTGGAAGTTCAGCAGCTTAACAACATGTTTCTCTCTATGATAAAAAATTATTGCAGTTTTGTTAATCAATTCTGTCTGCTATATTTTTCTTCTTCTTCTAGGCCTACGTTGTCCTTGGGCAGTTCCTCGTTCTGAAGAAAGATGAGGAGCTTTTCCGTGACTGGCTCAAAGATACATGTGGAGCAAACGCCAAGCAGCAGCGCGACTGCTATGGCTGTCTTAAGGAATGGTGCGACGCCTTCCTATAAGCCCCGTTACCAATCATGTTGTTTTTCTAACTTGTGAAGTCTGAAATGTACATTACCTCTCCAGCAGTCAGTTCAGTCACAAGTATTCGGTAGTTTTCACAAAATAAGTAAAGTGACACGCACTCTTTTAAATGCCATTCATTCTGGCCTTATTTCATTACTTTTCTCATTAAGCTTGTAAGCCATACAATAATGGCAGCTTGCAATGTCTACTCACTGGTAATTTTCTTATTATGCAAAACTAATGGATAAATTTCAGCTGTAAAGAGCAGAACACTGACTTTTTCTCCTTATGCTTGTGGGCTACTAATAAGTCAGGTTGCATTTGTGCTAGTTATGCCCTAGCTGGGGCCTTTTAAATGTTTTCACCACTGTGTTTTATAATATATATATATATATATATATATATATATTTAAGCAGGGATTTAAAACACAAGTAGCCTGTTAAATGAACACCATTAAAAACATTTTGGAAGAGGCGGGCTCTCTGCACAGGAACTTCTCTCATCTAGATGGCCACACACACACCTGTCTGCAAAAGTACGTCGTAACTGCTGAAGCTAGTTTGTGCTCTACAGAAATAGAAAATTATTCATACACGACAGTTAATGTAATGGCTGATTTTCGCTTCTTCGAGTTCACATCAAATGTCCTTAAATAATCACTGGAATAAGCCGCAATAGGGTTGGCGTGATATCGAAGTATAAAATCTCCAATTTACAGTGCTCAAATACTTGGACTTGTTGCTTAGCTATCACAGTAGTACCTAGCCTTACACACACACACACACACATACACTTCAACATCCACGCCACGGCGATACTATAAATGAGTGTACCATTAAATCTTGACAAAACTGATAAATTATATGTTGACGTTCATAAACAGCTGTTGTCTTCAACTGGTACAAGTAACTGCCAAAATACCAAAACATTTAGCTTGACCTTCTGGTAGAAAAAGCTCATTATCATCAGCATACATGAGAATTCACTAAAGAAAAGCTCATTTTTAGGGGATAAATGTCAAACTTCACCTATCATTTCTGAACATATTGTACCACGGAAAGCTATAAACTGAATTATGACGTCTTATCTCCTTGTTGAAAGTGTTACAACAATTCGAAAAATAATACTGGATGAATATTTTGTCCATTTTAGCAGTTACTTGTAGCTTCTTCGAGCATGAGATGTACGTGTTTGAAATCAGATGACAGCTTTTTCTCTAAGAATTTATAGCATCTTCATTAATAAGATGTTCACATTTTTGACTCAAATCCTTTTTTGTCCCTTCGCAGAAATTTGCCAGATTCAAGAAATTTAGATCAAGACATATTGTAGATGATCCTTAACTGTACATTGGCAGCTTTTTTTTTTCTTCAATGTGAGGCTACTATAGTACACCGACGTCTTGTTTGAGTTGGAAGTACACGTAAGCGCTGCACATACATGTACATACTGTACAGTTGTACTTTGAATCAATGACAATCCCTGATTTGTCTCAAAGCAGAGCACAGAAGAATTTCTTCTCCCTGAAAGGGTTTTCTGAGGTGGGCACCGGGGTGATCAGGGGGTCGTCGCAGGCGTGCGCGTCGCAGTACGCCATCAGGTCGGCCGCTGCCTTCGATACCTGCAGGCGAAGACGATCGGAACATCGTTAGAACTGGTTTCTTTGCGGTTGTAAAAAAGAAAAGAAAAGAAAAGTCTGTTGTTGGCTGAAAGACCAGCAGGAATGGGTGTGGCATCGTCAGAGGTTATTTTGGTCTAGAGTTGGAATGTGCTTTAGGACAGGCAAGATTTATAGAAGGTGCTCACATTTCAGTCAGCTGCATGTGGGACTGAAGTCGTGGAAACCAGGTTATCAAGCTAAAAAGAGCTTCCTGACCCTTTAGATGGCCCACTAAAATGCCACAATCAAAACAGGTGAAGATTATACGACTTGAGGTTGTTTTTCTTGTTGTATGAGAAAAGCAACAATCCATAATCAGTCTGAAGTCAGTCAGTTATTCCCATGGCAGCACAGACTGCTCGCTCAGTCACATGTGACACCTTCATTTTGTGTTGGAACAGTTTCCTGATGCAAAGACTAAAGATGAGTTTAGGACAAACAAATTACAGCCAGCTAAGGCTAGCTAGCAGGACAAATGAAAAAAGACATCACACTTCCACTTATCCACATGGCCTTTACCCGTTAACCATTCCAGTTCCTCCGTTTTGTTTGAGGTTTGAACATTTCTGCAGAGCTCTGCTAAGATAAGGTCTCTCGTCTCGGAGCTTCAGCAGGGACGGTTCTCTGTCGAATTCCCTCGATTTCTTTCCCCGAGCTCTGCTCTTTCTTTTTGAACCATCTTGCGGTCGCCTACTGTTTGAGGAGAATACTCATCTGTCCGTCTCCATCCGAGGTTCACCACGCGTCATTGCACACATTGTGTGTATGGCCCTAATAATAACTCGGAATAATGAAAAGCATCAAGTCCGGAGCCTCGTTCTGCCGGCATCCTTGGCTTTTCATGCTGGATTTTTTTTTTTATCTTTTTTTTTTAGCTCGCATTACGTGGCCCAAATTTCGCTCATGAAAAGGCAGCGCTTACTTTGACCTGAGCTGCTCTCATACACACTCATTCAACTATGAACACAGAGGAAGGACTGTAAGGGGGAAAAAAACAACACACTATTACTTCTGGATTTTCTTGTTAAAACCTCCATTTTTGCTGTGGATCTTTTCTTAATGGGATTTTCACGTCGATGTTAAAATGTGGCTCTTCTGTCTGAGTTGAAACTCTGTATAATAATAAGCGGTGGTTTTATAGAATTTAACAGAAGGTTGGTGAAATCATTGCATTTATTTTGGATTTATCTGTGGATCTTATAGTACTGCACTTATGGTATGTTCTTTTAAAATGTCTTTTTGAGCCAAAACCATTGAAAAACATTCCAGTGGGCTGCTCTGTCTGTCTTCCTCAGCTTAGCTTAATGTTTTACACTGACATAGTGAGTCAAAAAAGACAAATGTCCCCTTTCAGACTTCTTCAGGTTTTTTGCCACATTTTTCCTTTTATTTTATTGTTTTGGATTATTAAAACATATTGTGATTTTTATCTAATAACAAAAAGCTTTCCAAATAAGTCTGACCCGATGCGGAAAATATAATAGCCCCCTATACCAATTAACCTATTTGTCAACCTTAGATCTGCCTTTGTTGTTACTGGTAGCCTTGAGTCTTGAGGATTTGACGTTGACTGGGCCACTTTTCTGTCTCTAATGCTGTGCATAAACAAAACAAAAACCCACTTTCGTAAGTCTACTGAATGTTTTTCCAAAAAGTCTTGAAGATCATCAAGATGTTTTGTGGGAAATGCTTTTTACTGTATGTTCAGTGATGGTTTTGACCTTGAAACTCGCCCAATCTCCTGTTTTTTTGTTTTGTTTTGTTTTTTATGAATCATGAAGCCGTCAATGCCTCAGATGATCCTCTGGGTTCCTTTGTGAGCCTCCACATGTACCGCCTACAGAGTTCTGGTGTAATCTTGGATTGACCGGCCAACATTCACCGCTGTCCTGTCATTTATCCACTTGCTGGTAATGGTTCTGGAATCACAACGCCTCAGAAATGGATTTGTAATGATGTCAGTAAGTTAGTTTCTCATCTGCTCATGGATTTCTATAGATCTGGGCATACTTCATGTTGTCAGCCAGACTCTAGGGGATTTCTTATCGTACAAGTGTAGCTAGCTACTAGGATTACTTAAAAGAAAAACAAAATCACATTCGTTACTGAGCAACTTCAATTTTAACGTAGGACCAGAGTGACTGTTTGTAGTTTCTGTTCACTCGCTCTGATATTACTTGACAAAATAAAGCAAACATAGAAGAAATCTGTAAAAGGCAGCAAATATAAATGCATATATATATATATATATATATATATATATATATATATATATATATATTTATTTATTTACAACACTGCATATGTAGGGGTAGCAGGAGATTTTACCTTTATCCTACAGAAACTAGCCTCGATCTTCAGCTGCTCCACCAGCTTCCTGGCTTGGCCGACACTCATGGTGCTGTTCACTGGGGTGTCTCCTTTCATCCTGGCCACAGAAACAGCAACATTTGTGGTTTGGCTCCATACATTTGTCTTGTTAGTGCCCTGCTGCTTGCTTTTCGAGCCAAATACACAGTGATGCACGATTATGTAGCTGGCGGTACCTTACCGAAGAGACAATAGAGCTAAATGGCTCTGGTTGCAAAGCGAGCTTCAACCCTGACTGTCACTTATCAAGAAGTATGAATATCTGTCAGTATTGTCTCAAACACATCGCAGCTGATTTGTTATGTTATTTTACACAGTGACAAAAGGCAGTCTCTTTCTTTGATAAGGCAAAAGGAGCATAAAGTGGGCCAAGTGGGCAAGTCTATTCGACATGGCCCACTATTCCCTCTCCCCCAGTCTGTGTAGGAAAAGCCGTATAGAGATGAAAAACTAGGAGCAGATGACTGAAGCCATGAAGACAAGTATGAGACGAGGACTTTGTACGAAATAAAAAACAGAGATCAAGTCAGATGGGTTATGAACAGGGAACAGAAAAAAAAAAAAAGCCAAGCAGAGGAAAGAGCAAATCTGCTTCTATTATTCTGGACCTTTCCTCGTTGTCTTCTCCCCTCTCCTTCCAACCATCCCCCCGTTTTTCTCCTTACCCGTATGATATTCCTCTTCAGGTGCAATCTTCCCCCCTCTTCTCTCTCTCGCTCCCTCCTTATGTTCGCCTGTCTTTTTCCGCCTCTCCGTGTTCTTCCTCTGTGAGCTTCTGGTCTTCGGTGGTATCAGTGTGGCCGAACCCCACCCCTCACAGACTACCAGCCTTGGATGGTACTCTGTACAGTCCAGTGCACTGCAATTCTGCCACAGTGAGCACAAGATTTGTGGTGGATGGATGGATGGATGGATGGATGGGATCACCTCCCCTCTCTTCTCCACCCCTCACTTGTGAATGGTAGCTACCAGACGGAGGGAGGTGTGGGTGGGGATGGGGGATCTGCCACCAGTGGTGGTTCTCCTATGTGGGTGGACTGCACCATATCTGTGTACTGGATTCTATCAGATTATAATATTCAAATAAATATCAGAGGTGACTATATTTTTATTTGCGTGTTTTTTGTTTGTTTTTTTACAAAATAAATTATTGAATGAAATGAGCCCCCCCACCCCTCTCTCTCCACAGACCTGATTGGTGTTGTGTTCCTGAGAGATTTGCGATGCCCACCCTCTCCTCCGTTGCCATGGGGACTGCTGCTGTCTGGTTCAGTGCCTTGCAATCATGTTAAAGATTCGTAGGTTTTCGCCGTTCTTTAAATTAGCCGCATCTGGGAATAAAATAATATCTTTTTTTTTCTCTTCCTTTTGGCATATGAGGGTGATGGACGAAGAATAAATAGAACGGGAGAGCGGGTGTATGTTTTAAGGACGCTCTCAGACCAAACACCCTGTAGAGCAAAGATGTCCACAGGCACACGTCGACACGTGTCGCTTCTTTGTCGATGTTAAATTAATGTATATGAATGCGTCTGGACTAGATTTCTCAATAAAGAATTCTCTATAAATTTTACACAACAGCAAAGCCGACAGGGAAAGCCTGGGAGACGAAAATACGACATTATTTTCCTTCCGAAAAATGTTCGACGCCATCTTTGTTTCCTCTTCTTTAATGGCGCAGTGCTCCCGACCTGCACTCCGGTTTTCCGGCGGAGGGATATCTCCTCTTTATTATCGTCTCTGTGTTCCGTTTGCTTTTGATGCCTGCCGTAAATCGTCAATGGTGTAAGGGGGAAAGTCATGTAGGCCGTTTCAAAAGATGCTGTAGCTCGGACTTTTAGCCATTTTGTTACGTTGCATTCACGAAGTGTAGCATCTTCCGAACAAAGATAGACTAACACAGAACAGCTCAAAAATAAGCGGAAGGAAGTTGATACAGGGTTTTCAAACTGTTTACAGATAAATATCAGAAATTGTCATTTTAATTTTGTATTCAACCTGTTTTATTTTGACAGCATATAATAAATCTGGTGTAACAAGTCATTATTAGAGAAAATATGATTATACAGCAGTTCTTATGAGATTGTTTTTGGAAAACAACCAGCAATTATAAAAAATATCTTTCAGCGTCTCCTAAAACTACAAACTAAGCCACGACTGAAAAACTACCAAGGTGTTCAGTTGTAAAGCGTAATGTAAACATCAATTTGGTTTTTGCCGAACCTTTCAACTAACAAAACACAAATGCACATTTTATTTCCCACTTTGAAAGTCCTAAATAGTCAGGCCCGATCAAAATTTTTATCAACTTTGAAGGCTCTCTGGCCAACCAGCCTGTTTCTCCTAGATCAGGGGTGTCAAAGTCAAATGGACGGAGGGCCAAATAAAAAATTTAGCTACAAGCCGAGGGCCGGATACTATACTATACGGATCGAATGTTCATTGAGATTTTTTTAAATGACGCATTTGGTCTAGCGCGTTGTGAGGATCGAACGGGGGGGGGGTGCATCTCGCATTTTTTCAGACGGGGTGCCGGCTTGCTGCGGGCCGGTTCTAATAATAAATCAAGATCATCCCAGGGGCCGTAGAAAATCTTCTCGCGGGCCGGATGTGGCCCGCGGGCCTTGACTCTGACATATGTGTCCTAGATGTTCCAAGATCAAACTTAAATCATAAAGATGATTGAGAGTTTGCTGTTAAAATATATTCACATACCTCGGAAATATTTCTATTTGTTCATAGGTTCCGGCATCAGATTTAGCTTAAAGGTTACGCACGGAGGATTTTATTTGAAGAATTGGAGCATTCATCTCATTACTCTCCTTGTTGCTGGTTAACTTAAGCAGAACAGAGCAGAGGGGGTCAGTGGATGTGAATGGCTGCAGTTGTAGGACTCCATCTGCTGGCAAGCTTGGATGTGCGTAATCCCCAGAAACAAGCTCTATAAATCCATCCATCAGATGGGGTGACGCATGTGCTCCCCGGTTTTGACTAAGGTAGACTGCACAATCATATAATCACAGTTCTGATTATGTTTTGTAGTTATTATTTGTTTAAATTATTCTGACGTTATTGGGAGTAGCTGATGAAGGGACAGCAGAAATGAAAACCTTGAAGTTTTCATTAAGGTAATTTTCTTTTCTAGGCTTTGTTATGTCATGACGGAATACAGTCATTTCTTTAGGCATGTATATGTTGCCAGCATACCACACTCGGCTGTACTTCTTACTCTGTGCATTTATCCGAGCTACCTAGTGTGCCATGTGAGAATTAAACACTTAATTAACATATCCTAATTAAGTTACTCTTAATTACTGTAGCGGCACATAGGGACCTTTGAGTCCGGAGACTCTTACGACTGAGACATCTGGATTTGCTGAACATTGATTTCATGCACTTTACTCAGAAAATCAACTACAGCCGGTGGAACAAGTAGGATGCGAGTCAGGAAAATTTGATAACCATGCAGAACTCATGTGGCAAATATGTCAGAGATACACTTAATAGGTGAGCTGTTGTTACATCCCTCTGAAACACAGTGCAATCTATAATAAAACCTGCAGAAAGTGCTTCTTATAAGTCTGAAGTTTAGATTTTTTATGGACTGAACTGCTGTCTCCGCCTCGTCATTCACATCGACTGCTATGACGGCAAAAGGTTTTCATTTGAACCCATTTGGGGAATCGATTCTGTAACTGGACTCAGACACCTCAAGGCTGAACGTGTTTCAAGATTAACAGTAATTGTAAAGTTAAAATTAAATTACAATTTGAAGATTGGTGAATTATCAGTGTCAGAGTAAATTATACATAATGAGACTGGATATTGACACAGGCCGACCTGTTAGACAGAGTCACACAGTAACTGTAATGGCCACTGAGTCATTTGCTATATACTATCATCCACCAATGACTGATGAGCTCTCATTAACTACTTCCATGTAGATGTATCTGATCTTTATGTCAGATACATGTAACAATACCTAGCTACAAGGCCTTGAAAATGATGGTGAAAGCTGCACATATAAATATTTTAAAGTATTAATTCCCAGAGCCCGCCTAAGGCATTATGAGTTAAGTGGCTGCTTAGAGTCCCCACGCCACCAGGGGGCCCCCAAGAGCACCAAGCTAGCAGAAATTATATATATATATATATATATATATATATATATATATATATATATATATATATATATATATATATATATATATATATATATATATATATATAAAAAAAATAATCATTGAATAATACAAACTAAATGCTATTACACATGGAAAAACGATTTCTATATTATCTTGTTACACAGTTAGGTTGGTGTTAGGGAAATATAAGATATTAAATTTGTTGACTGTAAATTTTGTGTATATCAGTTGATGTCACTTTCAAAGGATTTAAATATTATGGTACAGTTAAAAACCACATAAAAAAAAAATCCGTCTCTGAGAAAATGTTCCAATATTTGATAACTTTTTGAATAATTTGAATGAATATGACATAACATTTAATTTCACTTTGGGATCAATACATTTTATTATTATTATTATTATTATTATCTGAATTGAATTGACATGTTCATGGTGATGTGACTTATTACTTTACCTCCACTCAAAGTGGTCAGCACGAAGACCAAACAAGTTCATTTTGGTCTCAGTGCAGAGACCACTCCAGTGCACCTTTCTCCATCTTCCCCTACATCTATTCCCTGCGAATAGATCTTTTTGTGAATTTCTATCAAATATGTCTTTTGTCGGTATGTTTACTGTTTTACCATACTCTGGATGCAAATGCTACTTGTGAAAATTTTACAAAAATTCAAAAAGAAAATGTCTGAAGATCAAGTCTCAGTTTTTTTCTTCTTCATGTGCTTGTGTATGGTTGTGATAATGACATAATGTGAAACGGCTTTGTGTTTGTGAATGCTTTCACAAGGCTCACTCATAATAAGTGGAGTGTAAATTTTTGACATCATACTAAGCTGTATAAGACATTAACGTGTATTTTAAATAACACTCGGTCTCACAGGCAGCGGAGTTGGTGCATTTGAGCTTGTTGGAGGAAGTTACATCAGTCAGATGCCGAGTTTGTTTCAACCTCTCTGCCGCTCTGATCGATCTGCCCTACGGCTGCACGCTGCTGTCATTCGCAAACCGTTCTGACGTAACGATGGTGAGCGAAGCAGATGATCATTCGAATCATCGGCCGCAATCGTCCATTTGCATCGACAGAAACATAAAGACTCGATACTTTCCAAATAGACACTACTGGCTTCATTCATAGAGTGCTGATGATCTGTTGATAGTGCCAGCCTATCGTTCATTGCATGTTTTCGCTCAGAGGAGCTTCCGGTGCAGTAACACACTTCATGCCAGTAGATCAGAATCTTTATTTTATGTTGTGTGTCTGAGCCGTATTGCAGATTTTATGTGATAGACACATCAGGGTAGTAGTGCATTATGCAGAACGAATCTGAAAATTGTGCTTTACTTTTTCTTTGACGTCCTTTAACCTGATATCTCTAAAATAAATAAATAAATAAAATAAACAAACAAATAAATAAATCAGCCAGAAATTAACATAACCCTCATAGTTTAAGTCGTATTTGACAGAAAGGTGTTTAAAGTCCACTTAGATCCTGTTCATCAGCTACTGAACTACAAACACGTGAAGCTCCTCCATATGGAGCTAAATTGGGGCCATAAAGTTTGCTCAAAAAGTTTCTTTTTGGAAAGGAAAAAAAACAAATCCTTGAATCTGCGAAGTAGTTTTGAACTACTTTATTGTTTTTCAGTTAGAAAATTTTGTATTAGCTTCTAAACCAATTATTTTAGCACACTTGTGGTCCCAATTTTTGTCCCCAATTATTATGGGTAACTCTGTTCTTAGTTTGTAATTATTCTCATTGATTTAGTTGCCATTTTTGCTGTACAGCATTCTAGTGCAGCTCTTGTTTTTAAAAGTGCTTTATAAATAAATTAACACAGACATTAATGGGACTTATTCCTTCCATCAAGATCCGTGTGGTGGAGCAATGCTCAATATTTCGATCATGTCTGACGACAAAACAAATCGATAAACGTCAAATCAATGAACAGATGGGACGCCACGGCACACACACATCTGCATCTTTATTATCCTTTGCAACATGTCGTACAAATCTTCTCAAAATCTCAGTATCCGCACGAATGGCTCACCAGTATTTGAATGCCTACATATTAAAACAAAATGAATTGTATTAAAAATCTAAATAATTGTATTACATGTTGGGCTTAGCGAGGAGATTCAGTCATAAATCCATCACCGGTTAGAGAGAATATTGGCCAGAATCACTGGTGCTGCAGAAAAGAAAGCAACACAACAGCTACACTTTGCTTTCTTTTCTGTAATACTCGCAGAGGAAGACCACCCTGGACAGCTACAGATCCCGCGTCTGTGCATCTCAAGCTGGAAAACGTTAGCGGCAGCACATGGATTCCAACTGAAACAAATCAAGCAGGACTCCCCGTCACCAGCCCATCTGCCTAAATGTGACCAATACACTCACAGTCTCTTGATATAGCAGCATCGTGTTTGTCACAGTGCACCTCAGAAGGATTATGAGGATTATGCCTAAATACAAGGACCAGATGCTACAATATGAAAAATATTACGATTGGTTGAAGAGGAACAGTCCATTAAGAAAAAAAGGGGCGGGGGGAGAAGGAGGAGGCAGCGCTAGAGGGAAGTTTACATGAGTTTCTGGGTCTCTGGTTGGAGGCGGGATGGAGATACAGCACAGCGTTACTATGACGACGTCGTACCTGAAGAGTTCTTGCCCCCCAACCCCCATCAGGATGGAGGAAGGGTGGTGCTCTACTTTGATTTCTCTTCATCAGCTGAACCATTAATGACTTCAAATTCAGAATTTGGTACAGAAAATTATTCCACAATGTTTGAAAGTAAGCTTCCAAAACAGGAATAACTTGAGTTCCCGGAAGTAAGCGAAGATGTACGACGTTCCCAGATGCACAGCAAGAAATAATCAGATCTTTTTTTGTGTCCAAGAGCAACAGACAAACAGAAAATCTGAACACACATATAGACACTCACTCACACACACAAAAAGAGGCCCTTCAGTTCCCATAAATTAAAGAATTTCCTCCAGAGAGTCGCTCTTGAGGTCAGCAACGACCCCGCTGCGCGGCAAATTCACACAGTGTGACATTAAAGTAATTGCTTCGGCAGCCATTTTGCATATAGAGTTCATACAAAAATCTGGTAGCAACAGCAAGCGAGTGAGTGAGTGAGCCGCCTCTCTCTCTCTCTCGCTCTCTTTTTCTCTTTCCAAGGTGAGCTGAGCTGCAGAGATGGGAGGAGTGGTTGGGCTGACGTTTCTCCAGCTGAAAGAAGGCAAGATGTAAAAACAAAAAAACAGAAAAGAAAAAAGAAAATAAATCGCCAAAACACAAGAGCGCCATGTTGACCCTCGTTCGCCAACATCCAAACTGTCATGGCAGAGTTGGAGGGAGTCATTCTGTCCATGTAGACCTTCATGTGTGTTTTTTTGTTGTTTTTAAAAAAAAAAAATAAAAGTACATGTTAACAAAAGAAGAGAAAGAAAGAAAAGAAAAGACTATAACAAAGTCGATCATTCAGAAAATAAATCCACCAAGTAAAATTTGGGATTTGTTCACCCAGTTACCACAGCAGCTGTGTACCAGTTTACACAAACTAAAGGCATTTTGGTTTTTTTCAGACAACTGGAGCCAGACCTTACGTTAATCACAGCTCAGGAAAGAAAAGGGTTGACTGCAGTCAGAGCTGAATACTCGAGAAGAACAGGGGATTCTGGTGTACTACTGCTTTTTGATCTGTCACAAACACAGACTTTGCTACTGTTTGCACTTTCAAGTCATTGGCGAAGAAATCCGTCAAAAATCCGCATACTTTGCCCTCCGCCGCCGTCAACAAAAACAAAACCAAAAGCTGCTGCGTTTATCGGTTTTTGATGCAGGCAGAGCATCAATAACTGAGTTCACTTCCTGTGAAAGTTTGGACCATTGGATGATGCCAAATTACAATGCCTTGCAAGCATTTGCTCACACATCCATAAAACTCAATTGGGTTTTTGTTGGATGGATTAAGAAAAAAAAAAAAAAAATCTGAAAAGTGTGTCCTATAAATGTGTTTAGCCCCCTTGACTCTGATGCCTCTAAATAAATAATAATAAAAAAAACTGAGCCACACTACTTTGTGTTGGTGTGCTTAATAAAAATCCTCTAACATACATTAGCATCTTGAATTAAATGAATACTTTTGCAAGGCAACGTTCTGTATGCACTGCTGTTAAAGATACTTATTTTAGAGAAATCCACAACAACAATTTAAAAGACATTACATCCAGTTAAATATAATGTTTTAAGTTCTTCTAGCTGAAGATCCGTTGGAACTACAGCACTTCAATTCATCATCTACTTGTCGAATGACCAGTTTGTTTGTTTTTTTCTTGAGTGACAGTGAGCTAATTAAGTTGAACGTAATTCTCCTGTAACCGATTATATTCTCTCTCGCGGAGTCTGAACCACTCTGGAAAATAGTTCACAGTGAATCATGAAACATTTTCAAACCAAACTCCTTGTTATCAACATAATGCATAGTAATGGAGAAGGTTCAGTAAGCCACACGAGTCGAGCTCAGTAGTAATAACATTGGGACTGGTGATGGTTAATGGTGTGAAAGCAATTTGAAGATTTGTGGCTTGAAGACTGAAAATAACTTAAAATGCATCGGCATCCACATCTACTGCCACGTAAAAAAGCTCAAAACATTCAGCTTTTATTACAGTAGTAATTTCTAACAATCAAAAAATGTATATTGTGAATATAGTTGTTTAGTCACATGTTAAGAAATAATTGGTGTTAAAACAGTTATTAGTGCCTCTAAGGACACGTTTAGCATAAATGTGACTTGTAGCATTTTGTAAGTAGTTCTTTCATTTTTCTTGGATCTCCTAATTAGGAATCAGTAATGATTTCATCATCATCTGGATGCAAGCAGGTTGTTTGGGACATGTACTGGGAAAAACACTAAAATGTTGGGATTGCTAAACTTCACTTGAGCTTTATTTTTAACAACAGAAGTGCCACGCTTCCATCAGAAATAATTAACGAAGAAAAAAATAATAAATCGGCACCAGTTGTACTGGAGGGCCATTAACGCTGAAAGAATTGATGTTAAAGTCTCCTAAACCTTCCTCCCCCTCCGTTAAAATAAATGTGTTCAAATTAAAGGATGGGTTTTTCCAAATGTTTCGGTGTGGAACTATGCTACTGCAATAACAACAAATGGATCTGAAGACTTTTTAAACATCTTCAACAACACTGCGCTACTTCAAATGAGCGAGTGAATGGGATATCACAAACTGCAGCGGGGCAGATTTGAAAAAAAAAATGCAGAAACAATTTTAGGACCTTAATGTCACCCATGTGTTCTGTTGATTTCTAGAAAAGACTGCAGGTCTATTTCGTGCTACATATTAAACTAGGCAGGAAACACAGAAATACAACATAATATAGGAAAAAAAAAATAATTAAAAATCAGTTTTCACACTTTGAGAAGATTTAAAAGAACATTGCAACAGCAGGAACCCATGCCATCAACCCAACCATCAACTCAGGTGTTTGCTAGGAAATGCTGTTGTAGCAGCATAAATGCATTTATACAATTGTAAAACCTACATTTCTAAATGTTTGCATTGACATTGCATGTTAATGCACCATTTAAACTCGAGTTTGCAAGATTTAACCTCTGAAATGGCAAAAAAAACAAAACAAAAAAAACCCTTTCCTTTCTAGGTCCAAACCTCAATGTTCCACAGTTTAAACTAAAAGAAAAAGAAACTGTTTAAATGAAAGCAAAGTTAATGATTTAAAGAGAGTAATTGAGCTCCTATCTCCTCGTTCTGATAACAAATGAATGGACAGTAAAGTGCATTGCGCTGCTACATGTGGTGGAAAGTAGTAAAGAGCTGTTCTAGAAGAATGATTAACAGTGAACCCTTTCCATGTTGCATTCAGGTTCTGCATGCATTTATGATTTCGGGCAGGAAAGTCGCTCTTCCTGCATGAACGTTGACTGTAAACAGGAACAAAAAGGAAGAGGTATTAGATTTTAAAAAACGATATCTGAATTATGTCAGAGCTGTACAAAATATTGGCACGTAATCTTATAAACAGTATGCTGGATGGGGATCAAATTGTCTAACAAACAAATGAACCCTTCAGTCCTCTGTCTCATGTTTCACAGTATTGAAAGTGCACTATTTGCCAAACCCACCAAGATTCTCTGGTATTCTCTCTCGACCTGTCGCTCTAAAAACGTGCTGCACTCTTTCTCTTTTTAATGCCCGTTTAATGCTATCCAGTCCTGACCCTTGACTCCTCCCTTCAAACCTGCGTCTCCACACCATTTAGTTTAGGCATCAAGATCCGAGGAGTCACCCCGGAGTTGAGGTCCCTCTCAAACTCCAAGAGCTGACCCATGAAGTTCAGGTTGGGCGAAACCACGGGCCGACGGCTCCGGACGTACTTGTAGGCGTCCGTCATCGTCATGAGGGTGTGCTTCATAAGGTAGGCGATGACGATTGTTGCAGAACGGGACACACCTGCCTGGCAGTGAACCAACACACCCTGTCCACTCTGATATGCCTCCTCTGGGGGAAGAGAACAATAACTTAGTCAATGTTTGCTTTAGTATGTGGAACGTGACTTTTTTCACTGTAATTTTGACATTAAAATAGAAATACTACATCTCTTTGCTTATAAGTGGTGTATTTTGGTGTGTGAAACCACAAACATGCGCAGTTCTTTGTCTGGGCGCCTCCAGGATTTGTAAAGATAGATCAGCTGGACCCTACAGCAGCCTTTGCTTTACTCTCGTCTCGCCTACATGACTATGTTGGTATCCATGGCACGGTCTTGAAGTGGTTTACCTCTCACCTGATTTAGAAAATATTTGCTGTCATGCTCATTCTTTCCCCCTCTTTATCTTCTTCTCTTTTCCGTGGAGTGCCACAAGGTTCTATGTTAGAACCGCTGCTTTTTTTCCCTTACACACGTTGACACTTGGATCAATCATAACCCAGCACAATGTTAAATTTCCTTGTTATGCAGATGATTTACAGTTTTATTTACCATTAAGACCATAATTAAATAATCTGGTCTTATTTAAAAGTACATGTTAACAAAAGTTACATGTAACTTTTGTTAACATGTAACATCCTCAAACAAAAAAACAAAACTGATTTCATCTGGCGACAAAACTGTCACTGGAGTTCTGTCTACTAAATTAATTTACTGCTTTCTTTTATCTACCTTTATTTTAAGCTGCTTTTTAAAGCACTCTGATAACTAATGTTATGCATATGTGAAGAACTATTTAATAAAAATAAAAGATTAATTAGTTGATTGACTGAGCTGATTATATTCACATGAAATTAGTCATAGGCCCAGTTTTACATATTGTGGTTGTGTAAAACTGTAATCAAACTTACAGTATTTTGTTGTTTTTATTGCGCTGCATCCAGACAATAAGGTTCTTTCAAGCTGCATTTCAAATTGCTTTATGGGCAAAATCAAATTTTGATCTTTTTTCCTAAATGAGAAAATGTAAAAATATCCACATATTAATAAGTGCAGCACCCGAACCAAAACCTCACCATTACAGAACAAAACCCCTGATAGCGATTGGCCACTTACCTTTATAAAGTTATACCAAGGTTTTAAAACGCTACTAGATGTACAACGCTAAAATCTTAATTCACACTGTTCCTACACTGATCTGAGGCTGTATTGATAATAATAATAATAATAATAAAATATTCTCCTGGACTTGTCACTGTGCAGCATCACATCTGTGGTTGAAAGAAGAAGATCCAAAGATAATCAAATTATTTCAGATTTCTAAATTCTAGAACATGAGAAAAGACAATAATTAAAGACTTTCTTTGTCTTTTTATTAAAGTCAGAAATTAACACATACTAAGACTTGTATGCCTTTAAGTCCTTTGAGAGAGCTCAGATGATGATGTCATGATAATGACATCACAACATTTCATTATAGCCAGGTATTGTTCTGGGGACTGTGTTAAAATGACTTGAAGGTAAAAGTCTTTACAGTTTGTGTCCAGCATGTGTGGGATCACCAGAGATGTTCCCTGTTAATTGTTGAAATCAGTACTATAATGGAAATGTAGAAACCATTATTATAGAAAAAGGGAAAGCTCTGAAAACAGAAATGGTCATTTCTTTAACCCTAACCAACTACAACGAGAGTCAAAATTTTCTAGTTCCTAGTTTACTTTTACTTAACTGGATGCTGAAAACTGTAGCAGACCTGCAAATAAGCTAATTCCCCAATCCAATACACAACACTTACACCACAGACACGCAAAACAAGACATTAAGTTAATAGAAGCTGAATTCTCACCAATAAACTCAAAAACCTCCTCAAAGTACTGGCGAAGGTTTTGCTTGCTGTTGTCAGTGGCTGGGAGTCTTTTGTAGCGCAGTCCCACGTTGGTGTGGTAGAGGGGCAGGTGTGTGGTCACATTTACCACATAGCCAATGTTGAGGCGTAGCAGCAGGTCCAGGTCCTGGGCGTCTCTCTCGTTCCCCAGGAACAGGAAGGGCAGGATAGGGCTGATGACGGCGTTCTCCGCATCGGGAGTCATCACAGTTTCATCGGACAGGGAAGCAGGCAACGATGAGGAGAGTGGCAAAGACAGCCTCACTGGGGAACAACAAGGAAAGTGTGGACATGCGTTGGCATTTCGAGAGTGGCCATAAGACTCAAATTCACACAAAAGGATATTGACTTCTGGTCACTGCTAAAAAAAAAAGAACGTCATGCTGGACATTCATTGTTGGGTGTAATTTTGTGCTAGCAACATGAACATAATGTAGCTCTTTTGAAATTTGTTTGAATGCTCTCAAATGTATCTGTCAGGACACATGACAAGACATTATTTATAGTTTCAATTATAAATATTGCAAAAACATCCTTAATGTAGGGTTAGCGTTTAGACTTCAGACTACCAGATTTTTGTGTGTGTACTTTCAGCATTAATAAACAGACATGACCTGCTCTACTCGGCTGGACTGTAACTTAGTCTTACTTCGGTTGTTCTCCTCATCTTGCTCTCTGTTAAGGGAGTTCAGGGCCAGGTGAAGGGACTGAGCCGACGGCAGAGAGTGTCCTCCCTCCCTTTCTCTCTGCCAGGGTTTGGGTTTGATGAGTGTGCTGGGGGCCGAAGGAGGAGGGGAAAAGGACACAGGTGATGGCGGAGACGCAGAGCGGGGAGAGGGTGATCGTGGATACACCTGGCCATGCTCAGGACTGTCGCTCATTCCAACATCTTCTGCTTTATTCAAGAGCCTCTTCAACGAGTTACGGCCATCATCGTAGCTAGAGCCCAACCTGCTGCCTACAAAACCAAGGGCAGCCATTTTGCCTTGCTGAAGCCGTCGTCGGCCAGCATGGTCTGTGAAATTAGTCTGAGCGTATTCCTGAAGATTCTGACAGTCCAAGAGAGCAAGGCCGGGTCCGTTACTGCCATTCTGGGTCTGGCTAGAACAGCTTTTCCCAACACCCATCCCAGCATAGTTGTTCTTTTGGGCTTTAGAATGGGTCATTTTCTTGGCCAGTTCCTCAGGCCAGATGGTGCGCATGCTGAAGTCATCATCGTCAGCTTGTAGCATAGCCATTGGGTGAGTTGGTCCTAAGCCTCTTCCAGGAGGTTTTCCCCGGCGAGGGTTGAACGTCACCACTATCGGGTCGCTGCTGCAGTAGCTGCAGGAAGAGCTGCCAGTCTGAGATGCTTTGTTGTTGCAACCAGACACACAGCTTTGGATCGCCCGCAAAGGGGTTGAAGACGACAGAGAAGTACAGGGAAGGCATCCTCCTACTAGCTTCTTCCGAAGGATAGCAGGACTCTCAAAGTTTCCAGCCTCTCCGCCGCAGGAGGCACAAGGTAGAGGTTTGAACAGAGCTGCTCGACAATCAGAAGCAGTGCTGTTGGATGAGGAAGTGTTTGATGTGGAAGCTGTGGAGAGACAGCCACCCAGATTCTTCAGGCCCATGTCTTTACTTCCTCTCTTCACTGGGCCAACATTGTGGCCACAGGAAAATGAGGTAGAAGTGCTTCCTCCACCTCCTTGGTAACTGGAAGAGTCTCCTTTACATCCTGTGCATCTTACCAACCTCCAGCAGCCACAGTTGAATGGATGCGCACAGTCAATGGTACAAGTGTGGTCTGGACTAGGGAACCCTCCGACACGGGAGGAGCAAGGGGACAGCGGAAGACCGTGAAGAATGTGAGGGCGGTGATCCCTTGTGCGAGGAGGGTGAGGTTGGTTAAGCTGCTGAAAGGAGACTGGGACATGAGCGGTTTGGGATGGGGGAGACGAAGGATAGGTGGAGTTTAGGATGGCGGCATGGGGAACAGGAACAGAGTGGTGGTGGTAGGGCAGACTGTGGCTATTATGGCTTTGATGAACAGTTCCCAGCTTGGAACTTTTCCTGTGACCCAAAGAGGAAAATTCCTGGTCACCTCTGTAATGAAAGCTGGAGTTTTCTTTCTCCTTTTCACCCCTGAATGTATGCTGATTTGCCTGAGCAGGGACAAACTGGAGGATCCCTCCAGGGGACGACGACAACTGACGGACTTGTTGTGGCTTATGCTCAAATCCACAGGGCCTCCCAAAGCTTCCGGTTTTTCTCTCACATTGTCCTTGATCAAACTGGGAAGAGACGCATTTCCCTCTGCTACCTTTTACACTTCCAGTGCGCCCTAATGAGTTACTTAATTCTCCCCATCTCCTTTTGTCCACCGATACCTTGATATCAATAGTATGTGTGTGGGAGGGAAGCCGTGGGGCTAGTGTTACTGTGCCATTGCTATGGCAGTGGCTTGGGATGTGGAGGACATCTGCTGGGATGACCGGCTGGTCGCATTTGAATCTCTGCACCCGGGATGACCTGCGCTTGCATTCCACACTCACAGATTTACACGTTGGTGAGTAAAAATGGGGATGAGAGGCGTGGAGATGCGAAGGCTGGGGAACCCGTCCATTGGTAGAGGTTGATATTTGAGAGGAATGCTGTGGGATGGTTTGTGGGGAAGCCTCACACACGTTTTTGGGGCGCTGAATGACCACTATGCGCTCGTCAAGAGGGAGGGGAGGCATCTGGGTTTATGCAAAGCTGACCAAAGAGAGAGAAGACAGACAGAATCAAATTAGTCAGGGGTATATTGGAATTATTGCAAAAGTACTTTACATTTCACTAGTTGTAGCAAAGCCCCAAAATCTGCTGTCATACATTTTTATATCTTAAAATGTGGAGTTATTTAATAAATTAAATAATATATGTGACTCCGAAATCTAATAAATGCCCTTAAAATCGTCTAAAATTTTAAAATGCTATAACCACAAACGTTGTATTTTAAATGGATTTTATGAAAAAGACCAACACAAACCTGTGAAAAAAATTTGAAGTGGTGGGAAAGTAATATTACAAATCTAGAAACCAAGGGGTTTTTTTTGCCCCCATTCGTCTTTATAAAGTAAGTCAAGCTTTCATCACTTGTGAACAGAAAGAAATCTTGCCAAACATTCTTGGTTGATACAGGCCTAGACTTTGACTAGGTCATTATAAGGAATTAATATGATTTGATCTAAACCATTAGCTGAAGTCATATTATTGATTAAATGACACAAGCTGAACTTTTGGAGTATCAAAGTAGAAGGTGGAAAATAAAAATCATGACCCTACAAAAAGAAAAAAAAAATCATGTTTCATTCTTGTTCCACTTCACAATTATCCACACTGTGTTGGCCTGTGACATCAAGTACAATACATATTGTTTGTGGTTGTAATGTGACAAAATGTGAAAGACCTTAAGGACATTTTGCAAGGCACTGTTAACTCTTAAAATTGGTGACACATATTCACAGCAAATTCATACGTTTTGCATTTGCAAGTCACTTTCAGTTTGTTTGCAAAACAACACATAACTGTTAAAATGAGCAACCTCTGATGTTAAACTTTAGCTTTGACCTTGCAGAAATTCACATTTGCATCAACAAAAGGAGAAACCTCCCAACAAAAACAGGTTCATTTCAAGTGCATGTTTGACTGGGATGGATATTACAGTTCATGTATCCATTCAAACATGCAGCTCCCAGTCTGGTCCTGCTTATACCATGGACAATGATGCTTGTCTGTAATTACAGTTTAAATTGTTCCCCTTGTCATATCTGAAGGTGCTAACCTGATTGCTGTTGGCAATGCATAATCCCAGCTAATCCTGATGGGTTCTTAACAGCTAAATCCCAAAAGCTGTGATAAATGAGCTGCAACAACCTTCATCCCCTCTGAGGGGTCCTCATTCTTAACAAGACGCACTCATTTGAAATAATGAGCCAAGTCATGGCTCATGGAAAAAATGCCTAAAGCACTACAATGCAGTGGCTTTCAAAAATGTAAAAAATAACAAACAAACAGGTTTTTGTGATGCTAAACTTTTTCCACACACAATGCAACATTTGTTCTGTACATTTCAGACGTAAAAAGCCCAATAATAGATCCAAATCAACCAAAGAATGGCTTCACAGGGGGATGGTTCAATGAAATCTTACTAAATATGTAGGGGTCACCTGAAGAAAGCTGTGAGTCAGGGTGTTGTGATGGCCTCACAATCTGATTCTAATCCTAATCTGATTTGTGAGGCAGAGTTGGCAAATATTGTGCAGACCAGATATGGGGTGATTGGAAAAACTCATTTTGAGTAAGACTGAAATTAAATCAAAAGGTCCAACAAAGCTTTTGTCTATGGTTGTGCACACTTCTTATTTTATCCTCCCATTTTATTTTATAGTTCAAGAAAATGTATTTGACTTTCAGTAAAGAAAAAAAAAATTCTTTTATGTATCATTTATTACAATTTTCTGTTTTGATGCCACAAAAACCTGGTAATGCAAACACTGTTGAGAACCACCGAGCATTGGAGAACCTTTCATGTTAAATCTGAAAAATATGTCAAAATGCCTGTCTTGAGATGTTTAACCAAACGTTTTGCTATGGATGAATAATTACAAAATAAGGACAAGCTACAGCTTGTCAGCTTGTGTAACTTGAAGCAAATAAAAACAAAACAAAAATCTATTTGCATTTGTTGTTTCTGGTCTGCATTGTGAAAGGAAAACAAGAAAGTGACTCATGTCTAGTAGCTTAGAGCATTTCTTTTCTTCAGGGGCTGCTTGAGTGCTGGAGAGTCTTGTGATCATCTGAAATGAAAAACTTCCAGCCTCTATTTATCGTATTTGTTCAGCCAGCCTTTGCTACAAACAGAACAAACCAGCTAATTTCTTTGGGCCTGCCAGAAACAAGCATTTGTCCATGCCGCGGTATAAACGGGGAACCCACATACACAACAACACAGTGCAGTTAAGGAGTAATTTTTCATTTCACTTTATAGCAAGAAAATATTATCCGAGTGTTTCTCCTATGCAAGCACTTGTGCAAAATAAACACGATTGCTTCTGTGATTAATGCTACGTATAGCAAGTTGTAATACTTGTTACATTAGTTTGATATTAACATTTTCGCAGTGCAGTCATAAGGCTGCTGTAAGACATTAGGATGAAATATTACTGCCATTAAAATGAAAATCCACCCCCTTGATACATACACTGGTAATTATAATCTCCATCTTTGCTTGACGAAGTGCCTTAATTTCCTCCAGCAACACGGCTCTGTGGGTGGCAGCACTGGTCAGCGAGGATGATGTTAGCACGCTAAACTTAGCATCAAGTTCACGTTTGTGTTGGCTGAAAAGGATCAGAGGTTTTCTCAAGGAAGACAAACTTAACTATTACATTTAAGGTTGTGTTAAAGCATTCAGTCTTTATTGCTTGATTCAAGTAGAGTAAATACGAGCACATTCTACTCCACCTATATTTTCAGTTTTGCTAGTAAGCTACATGTGTAATGTGTATCTTCCCCCCCATAAATAGTGCATGTTAATGGACCTCGAACGTTTCACTGAAACTACTTGGATGGTTAGTTTGACACTTAGAAATGGGCGGAACACGTTCAGCAGCATGTTGACGGTCTAAAGTTATCTGATTCGGGCTCTATCCACACGGGAACATTTCTTTCTTAAAACTGGTTGCCAGTTTTAAAGATACTCATGTCTACACAAAGCCTTTTCCAGAAATGTTTTCTTCCCCACAGAAACCCTAGAAACAGCCCAAAATGCAGTTTTTAAGTGGTGCTAAACTTGAAAAATTGGACGTGCGCATAAAGCCTCCACATGAGGTTGGTGGTAAAAATAACAAGAAAACTACAAAGTCGAACAACAAAGAACAAGTGGAGTCATTTGTGTTAAGTGACGACAAAGTCACTTTGAATTATTTATCTAAAAAACTGCAAGACCAACATATAATCCTTCAGTGTTGCTGTTATGTACGACTCATTTAGGGGTTAATCGTGTTTTCACAGAAGAGGCATTTTTGCCAAAAGAGGAGAAATTTGCACTAACGAACAATTGTTTTGTTGATTGGTCACTCTCAGTTAAGCAGCATGGACTTAAGCAAACTTTACCCAACCCACAGTCCCTCCCTCCCATGGGGTGAATTTTCATTTCAACTCAATCCCAGTAAAAAAAAAATAAAAGACTCTTTTGGGGAATGGAAGACCATTGGGAAGACCTGGAAGTGCACGATCCTGGGTGACAGTAACAAACGAGGGCAGAGATAAATTTACAGAGGGACAGATCATACTGATGCACCATAAACCACAGACTATGGGGAGAGGAAGGAACATGTCAGAACAATTGTGGGGACGGGAGTTCAACCCCAACACAACACAGTTACCAACCCATCGGGAAAGCAAACCGCGGTCCAGTGTCTCCATGTTTAAGTCCTCGCGCAGTCTGGTGATGGCATCCTCATCTCTTTTCCACCCCTCTCTTTCAGCCTTGCCTGTAGTGGAGGGGGGTTGGGGTTACATTGACCCAGTTTTATCACGGTGGAAGTCACTATCACTCTGATCACTTTCCCCTCACAAGCAGAGTGTGTGACAGAAAGAGCGGGCTGGCCACTGGCATTTTCACTCAACCACAGTTACAGCTTGGGCCAAACAGAAGTTAAAAATACTCGGTGGAAGTGTCGCTGGCTGATGTTTACGCAGTATTTTACTGGGAAAAATACAGGAAAATGAGCAAAAGCATGAGCAAAAGCCAGTGCCAGGGGCAGCAGCACAAGCGCTAGCCATTACAGAGATCTGATTTGCCATTTCGTCTGACAGCGTGATTAGGTCAAGCATTCTGCCTGATTTGCTTAATAGGTCTAATCTTGAATCGGACGTTCTAAAATAAGACACATAACGTAAAAAGTCATACTTTTCGATCAGTTTTAAATTCTTTGAGAGTTAAAAATTTACAACCTAAAAGAACACTTAGTTGGATTCTCTAGATATGGATTATTGAGGAATCTCAATGCGTAGATTCACTCAAATTAACAGATAAAGATCCACGCTGGGAGGTGTGTGAGGGCAACAAAACTCAAATTTATGTCAATGCTTTTTTTTAACCATCTCCATCAAGGATGTCAATACTTCTGGAGGGCATTGGCAGAACTTTGGCTGCTGTGCATATCAAGATCATTTTCATATAAGAAATCAGACCAATCAATCAATCAATCAAAAAAAGAAAAGAAAAAAGTACCAGATTATATTGAAATGCATCTAAAATCTTTGATATAATTATGTTGATAGAAGCACTCAACTCCTTCCACGTTATATTAGGCCAGTTCTCGTACCTATTGCTGACTATTCTCTTTTTTGAGTAATATTACTTGATCAAGTCTTTTCTAACATTTCACTCCAAAAAATAAGTAATAAAAGTGTGTATGACTTTTGCTGATATCGTATCGGGTCATTATTGGAATCAGCCGATACGCAACACTGTAATGTTGAGTACTGGCGTGAAAATACAATACAAACAACTGATATTATTCCAGATCGTCCTGAATGTGTCAACGTCTGAATTCAGAGAAATTATTAAAACTTACTGATTTGGGGAGTTTACAAACAAGCGTGTCTTATTTAAAGCACAAAATCAACAATTACCAGAAAAAAAATCTAAAATTGTTCTCAAAAGAAGAACGATTTTATAATTTCTGAGGGAAAGACAAATTCAAAGTTTGTAAGATCAGAACCACAAGGAGTTTTTGTGTTGCAGTCTGTGGTGTGAAACCATGGAACAAAATCAATGTCCAAACATGAACCAATTAAAATTTGTGTATAAGGAAATGATTTACACTAAATATTAGAAACTCTCTTGTGTTGTTGCAAAGCATTGTTAGCCTCAACATTATGATTACTTTGTTGTTAATATTAGAGCTATTATTAGTATTATTAGTAGAACCTGAAAGTAGAATGAAGGTATACTGATACAATAACAGGATGAGATTTTGTGATGTTGCTGGAGAAGGGTTGGGTTTTAATAGGTTTACACCTCTACCCACTCCTTTGAAGGTTTATTGTTTGCATTGCTGTCATTTTAATTGCAATAAAATAATAGATAAATGCATCATTTCCATTTAGCGTTACACACATTCTTCTACCGGCCGCCGTGTCTTCAGGGTTTTCAATTCAAAACTGATGAAAAAATCTTCCAATCTGAGCTAGAACAACATTTCATATCCTGTCATCTCTCTGCCTTGTTTTCTCTGGTCCCGAAGGCGAAATGCTTCAGGGCCAAAATGATCTAAAACTGTCATTTTAGGAGGTTAATCAAAACTGTGTTTAATTAGCCTGGTTTATGTGAAAGCACTTCTGTTGGTTGATCCCAATTAGTCACAGAAGCTGATAAGTTACCAAGTCCTGCTGCTCTGCGCGCTTACATCCTGCCTGAAGCTGCTTCACTTAAAACTTACAGCCAAACAGTACAAAGAGTTTAGGGGCCTGTCTGAAGCTTGTCTAACAAATATATATATATATATATATATATATATACTGTTGCGCTCGTGATCAAAGAACTGACTTGTTCTTTTCTCTTGGCAGTTTTTTCATTGTGGTCCACTTGTTAGCTGTTTAAACTGCCAAACAGCAGATTGCCTCGGAGGTGACAGCCAAGAAAGAGAGAGAGAGACAGAGAGAAATAACAGGAAGCACACAACGCCGAGCAGAGTGTTACTGCACAGTGGAGGAGCGCAGGCACAATCTGGCTGGGTGCTGACTGTGAGAATGCTGAAAAAGAACCTCTTCCATCAATTCAATGGCTCAAATCGAAGCCTTCCTGACTCAGGGCCATCAGACAGCAAACTCACGGCATTATTTGTCTTCCAAAGAAATCACATGAAGCATAAAGCTATACCTGCGGATCACAACATAGGGCACGATCAGATCCTCTTAAAATAAAGATACCTGAATATTTGTGGCAAAACTACTGCAGAATGTGTCCACTTAGGTCGGCAAAAGCTTAAGAAGGGTACACTATGCAATCCCTTCAGCTCCGTCTGAACTGGAGCACATGAAAGAGGAGTGATTTGGAATTCAAACTCACAAAGATAGAAAGACACGTGAAGATGGGAAGCAACACACAGGCCTACAAAGTAAGAGCTCCAAGCGTCTGCAGGGGAGTTCATGATGGCCTCCCTCGGCTCACAACACACCAGCAGAGGGAAGATTTTAGGCAGCCAATAGCCAGGAGGAGGACGGAGCAGATGTCAATGTTTTCTCAAAAGATTTCACTCCCATAAACACCCAACACTGTTGTGCACATAATTCCAGTATTTAGGCAGATAAGGCTTTGCAAAAATATGCATACCCATACAACTGATATTATTCCAGATCGTCCTGAATGTGTTAACGTCTGAATTCAGAGAAATTATTTAAAAAAAAAACTTAATGATTTGGTGAGTTTACAAACAGTGTGTATCTTATTTAAAGCACAAAAACTTCACTTTACTTTATAGAGGCCATTAGATCAACACAAAGTATTGCAAAATTGCGAGGTGGATTCTATTTTCTTCTCATCTTTGGTTACCATCGGGTTAATTAATAAACACGTGTGTAACTTAGCCTCAGGATAAATCCAGCTTTTCTGTGAAGGACTCAGAGGTTATTTTCCCCTCTAGAACAAACAACAGAATGCTCAAGGAGAAAGTTGTGGAAAAGTAAAAAGGCAGGCTTGATTCTAAAACTTTAATCATCTCACTGAGACGACTGGCCAAGGACGGAGAGCATTAATCAGAGAAGCAGCTCCATCAATCCAGCCAGTTAGGAACAAAGGCAAGAAGAAAAAGTCATTAAAAGTCTTGTTTGCCGTTTGTCATGGAGGCCAGCGCCCAGGCTGATAAAAAGCATGGTTGCTGCTACAAACGTTGCAAACAAAATAGTGAAAAACAAATCCTTCCACTTCACAATTAATTAAATATTTCTTTTTTTCTTGTTTTTTTTTTTCACATACATTTTGTGGTTGTAACGTGAGAAAATGTGAAAAAGTTTAAGAAGTGTGAACACTAATGGAGGGTATTGTAGCTCTTTACTTAAATCACATGACAAAGAAACATATTTCTTTATCATCTGATAATGACAGAGCCTGGTATTTGCAGAGTGAGACCACAGAGGCCTCTGATTCTCCTGCAGGCTCTACAGTCTTCATCACCTGGCCTGTTTGGGGTGAGCAGTCCTGCTCCAAATGGAGAGGCGGTGTATTTGGTGCATTCAAGATGGTTCTTTGAATGTACAAGATTGATGAAGAGCTCTCCGTTCCCACTCCCCACCCCACTTTTTATGTAGGTTCTTCATCAAAAAGCACATGACAGAGCCAAACGCCCACACAGTAGAAAGGACGACCTCGGAGAAACAAGATGAAATTGATCAGCATCGGCTTCCAAATTTAAGACCTTCCTCCAAAGTCTCAAATTTGAGTTGGCAAAACTCAAATTCGAGACTTTTTAAGTCTCTATGAGACTTATACATACATGTGTGTGTGTGTGTGAGCGCGTTTGTTTCTAATAACTTGTGGGGACCATTTTCCTGACATATACTATGTTGTAAGAACCAACTGCTCCTTGTGGGGACCGAAGCCTGGTCCCCACAAGGGGAAACGCTGTCTTTGGGTCAGGGGTCAGATTTAGGACTAAGGTGTGAATTGAGTTTTGGTTAGGGTTAGGATAAGGGTAAGGTTTAGGCTGTAGAAATGAATGGAAGGGTAGGGTTAGGGTAAGTCCCCACAAAGATAGCTGCGCAAACATGTGTGTGTGTGTGTGTGTGTGTGTGTTTATGAATAAAAAACTATGGAGGAAGAAATTGTACTCCTTGTGAGATTAACCATGAGAGATTTTCAGATTCTTACTCAAGATGATGAGATTAATTGCCATTTCTTTTAATCAACAGAAGAGAGCCAGTGGTGACGACGAATGTTGTCCAACCTATTGCTGATAAATGTGTTCTTACCCACGATAGAAGACGTTAGCTGGCTAGCAAGTGTATATTAGCGGCTAGTGGTAACCTCGACTGCATCGACTTACAAAACGCAATGACGATGTCTGCGCACAATTCAAACTTTTGCCAGACCGAAAAGTACCGCGAGAAAGGCAAAAGAAAAACAAAATTTGAGACTTGTAATTAAAGTGTTTAATGCCAACTTGCTTTTTAAAAAATAATTTAAAAAATATTAAGGCGGTGCTGCACAGTGGCGCAGTTGGTAGAGCTGTTGCCTTGCAGCAAGAAGGTCCTGGGTTCGATTCCCGGCCCGGGGTCTTTCTGCATGGAGTTTGCATGTTCTCCCTGTGCATGTGTGGGTTCTCTCCGGGTTCTCCGGCTTCCTCCCACAGTCCAAAAACATGACTGTCAGGTTAATTAGTTTCTCTAAATTCTCCCTAGGTGTGAGTGTGTGTGTGAATGGTTGTGTGTCCTGTCTGTTTTCTGTGTTGCCCTGCGACAGACTGGCGACCTGTTCAGGTGAACCCCGCCTCTCGCCTGGGACGCAGCTGGAGATTGGCACCAGCAACCCTCCCGACCCCATTAGGGACAAAGGGTGTATAGACAATGGATGGATGGATGGATGGATATATCAAGGCCTAAATTTTAGATTCATCCCTTGAAAATCTTGTAAGGACGCGCAGACACTGTCGCAGCAGGTGGAGGGTTTTCATCCGTGTCGGCTGTTTACGCCGATAAGACGGCCGTTCTGTTTGTTTTCATGTAACCGTTGAGGTGTGGACTCGGTTTACAGTAGAGCTGCTGCTGTGACAGGAAATATTGCATCCTAAAATGTAAACCAACTGCTGTCCACATTGTTGGAAACCTGATAGTTGCTGACTGAGGCTGCAAATCTCAAAATAGGGACACGACATAGTTGCTCTGTTTACATTCGATTCACAACTTAAAACTCAGAGCAGTAGTCTGGCTGCTGATTCGAAAGGAATGTGTAAATTGTGTCAGCTATCCGTCAGTTCAACAGGCTAGTAATAATGCCAAAAATATCTACACTTGTACAAACTTTTTGTACCATCTGTTTTAGTAAAACAAAAATCGAAAACGGTACAAATTAAGCTGTTTCAACATACTACAGAAAGATATTTGCTCTTATTTAAATTCTTTGCCATTATAGGTTCCTGCTAAAATAATTCTAACTTCTGGGTCATAGCAGAACCAGCTGATGCTCCATTAACTCTGGTCGGTAGCAGCTATTGGCTGTCCCCAGTGAGCAGCAGTATTTAAAGCTTTAGACAAAATGAATAATGCATCCAGTGAGTTCATTATTTATTGCGTTCATGTATTTTCTATCTGGGAAACATTAGTGTCACAACCGTACGTCTTCTACACTCCAGTCGTGTATTATTTACAAGCACTGCTGCTATTATCCTTCAGTTTCCTTTCTTTCTTTCTTTTTTCTTCCTCATGAAAGAAAATCCAGACTGGAAAATTCTCTTCATCTCATCATGCGCCTCCTTCCCAGACAATCGGCGCCGGTCTTCTCCTCCAAACATCTTCGATGTTTCTGCCGTCCTCTCTCTACCGGCTCCTCGGCCGAGATTCAACACAACTCCACCCCTTCAGCTGTTGAAATCTTCAGCATCCCTTCAGCATCCTCTCCACCACCAGCGGGGGGAAAACGTCTCTAATCTTCTCTGACGGCGGCTACAAGCGCCACGTCTTCTACCGGGCTCAGAGCACCACAGATTATTATTTGTCAAATAAACTTTCTAAGAAGATACTTTCTTTATGTGCGAGTCTTTTCAGGACAAAGACTCAAAATGATAATATTGCTGCCAAAGAAGGTTGTGTAATTCTTCCCTTTCATTTTCTTATAGGAAGTACAAAGAGAAGCCATTCTTCAGTGTTTATCTCTGTCCCTATCCTGAAAATGCCATTGACAAAACATGTTGTATATTCCCAAATTTGGACTCTAATAGAACCCCCCCCCCCCCCCCCAAAAAAAAAAAAAACACCTGATCTGTTTTTACATGTTGAGCTAAGTCTCTTTTAAGGATAAAGTAATTGATGCCATTAAAAAATGTACTCTTTCCTTGTTTCTCCCCCACATAAAGTTGTCACGACTAAGTCATTTTCTCTTCACCTGGAAGAAGCTCCACAGCTCCATAAAAGCCAATAATGGAGATTTTGCTGCCATTATCTTTGTGTATACTCAGGATTTATTCTTCTTGAAAGTAACCCAGTACTTCAGTGTTTAGCTAGGACTCTTTCCAGAATAAAAACATTAAAGAAAGTACTGCCATCGACATACTGCACTCTGTGGTTTTTCACCCTTTATTTCCTTTCCTGAAGCAGCCAGTCACGGCAGATCAACGCTGAACTTTGTTAAAAGTGAAACATTCCCCTCCACATGCCTGCTCAGAAGGAGGGATTGCTACAGTTTCCCTCAGACGTTTTTTAAGCAACCAGGATAATAAGATTATCTGAGTTTAGAATCTGACACACTAGATTCAGATTCTAGTGGATCTGAATCTGACTGAGCGCAGTGCATTAGCATGAACTGAATAAGGTTCTGTATTTGAACTTGCTTATTTTGAGATTTGCTGTGAGCTGGATCTACATAAATAAGCCAAACTGAATTGAGCCGCTCTCCTAATCCTTGCACAAGGCTACACAAGAAAAGGACATCAAACCGTTTCGGCCGCTCAGTTAACTACAGGGAGCTAATCAAGGAAATACATGCAAGCTGCGCCATTTGTTTTGATGCAGCAGTTACATTTACAGGAGTGTGCAGATGTTGGGTCCATCGGACAGATTAAATGCTGAGACATGCAGCACAGTTTGCTCAATTAGTCCACAAAGCAGGACCAAAGAAGACATCCACTATGAGAAAATGCTTGCAAGAGAAATAGCGTTAGATGTTCACATCTGGACAAGGAGGTAGAAGAATACAGATTCACTCGTGTTCAAGCTAAACGGAAGAAAAAAAAATGCACTTGGATGCACAATTATCAGAGGAGATAATTAAATATACAAATAAGTCTGGAGTCGGGCCTATTTGTTAAAAACAACGAGGAAACAGTCAGCAGGGGATCAGAGGGAGCCTTGATGCTGATGTCACATCCCTCCGGCGGCCCAGTGGGGCGTAGTTCTGAGGAGACACACACTCCAACTCCATACAAACACACAGGGAATGAAAATGACAACATTAGCCGGGTCGGTCATTATCAACAATGAAGGAGTAAATAGCTGGTTGTTTATAGAGCGTAGCACAGGGACGCAACTAAAACAACAAAACAAAAGAAAACGGATAAGGAGTTAGATCAACACACAAATCCAATGAAATGACTGATGAATTGTTCAACCAAGTGCAGTGAATGAAAAGGAAAAGAAAACTTACAAAAGGACTCAAACTCTATTCAGGCTTACGTTACAAATCTAATGATGTCACACGAAATAAACAAAGTGACTCAGTTCAGCACGCCGCCCGCCGTGACTCAGTCTCCCAAATTAAAGCGTCGCGTTAACACTGGCATTATAATACACCCCCATAATGATCTGAGCCGTTTGATTTAGATTCGTTTGGATGAACTGGGGTGGGGGGAGCAGACGCAACTGCACGTTCACAGTTAAAAGGCCCTTTCCAGATATGCGCTAAATTCGCTCGTCCGTCTGGTCAGACCTCACATCACGTCAGGCGAGAAGGGGGCAAGTCAAAATAATTACATCACTTAACTTCCGCAGTCAGCAGGCAGAGTGATTGACGCTGCAGAGCGGAGAGGAAAACCAGCAAACAGCTCGATGGAAAACATGCAGCAGTTTCTTCTTCTCTTCTCAGCCTGACAGGTTTACCATGTGGACAAACCTGAATGGACATCTAGCATCAGAATCCCCGTCTGAGATGTTTTTCTTTTAAAAAAGGGGGTTTTGGTTTCAATATTTGAAAGAAAGTTTACAATTAAGTTTATGGGAAATATGTTAAACTAAGCCAGTGATAAGCCACTGAACTGCTCAAGAGAAATGCATTAAAATACGCAATCGGGAGTGTGATCTTTCAGAAAGTTAGAACAAAAAGCCTCCAAAAATAGAAATCTCTGAAGAGAGTTCGCTTGAAAAGAAGGTTTTGTCATTGGCTGAGATTTGAGCCCTCTGAGAGGTGAAGATAAAACCAACCTTAATCTGCTTTGAATATATTTTAAATAAGCTTCTCAAAATACAGACAGACTTAGCAATAACTCAAATGGAAAATGTTCTGGCTTGGACAGAGCCTCACAGAAGTATTAACCCCTCTTGCACTTTATGTTAAAGATGAGAACTCCATCATGTTTTATGTGACAGGGTGACACAAGGTAGAAGTACCAAAAAAGGAGGCAAATAAAAAGTATGTTCCATGTTTAAATTGAACCCTCCTTTACTCAGATACTCCTAATTAAACAACAGTAGCTATAATAGGAAACAATACGATTGTGAGGCAGGTTATGGGATGTATGAGAGTAATTATTTCCACTTAGGTTAATCTGAAGCAGCGTGGCAACTAGCCTTTAAATATAGCCTCTCCATTCTTCAGGTACACAGTAACCTTTGGAGCAAAGAGAGTCACCAAACCATTTAGTGTTCAGGTCCGCCTTAGAAAATAACCCAAATGTAATATGTGAGACAATTCCTTTTGACAGGAGTCTGCTTGACTTGAACATAAAAAGCCAACAGTGACATCTATGAGCTGAAGTGGCTAAAAACAGACTCTTTCTTTTCCCCCTTTGGAATTAGCGCCAGACGGTCTTCAAGGAAAAGCAACAAAAACAACAATAGTGGAAAACTCTCACAACCTCAGACAGCCTCACAGAAAAAAATTACTTTTATCACTAAACTTGGGTTAAGTGACTCTAAGGACTATACGTTTTGGAGAACGGTGCGACCCCAGAGAACCAAAGTTTAGGTGCATAATAAACTTCCTTGAATCGATCAGTCAGGAGTTTGTCTTGCAGATTATGTGAAAAGATAATTTGTTGAGTTTTGTTTGGGTAGGCTATTTCATCACCTGTTTTCTTATTACATTAGTAAGCTGACAAAAAAAAACCCACATTGGTTTTTGTAGGGGTATGAAAAGATCACAATATTAAAATGTGACAATAGAACCACCAGTTGTCATTTCTGGCTGTCGTCTGGACAAAAAAGGTTTTATAATCCGCTCGTATTAGGGTGAGTGCTTAAAGCGTGGCGCCCTCTATCTCGGCTAACACTCACATAGAAATCAGTTCTTTCTCCCAGGGCTGCATGAGCAAAACGACGTCGCTCAATACTTTCATCTCTGGTTTTGGACATCTTGCATTTGTTTTGTGGCAGAAATATTTTCTTGCAGGGTGTTGGACAATTTAGAAGCTACATTTCCAGAGATTTCTTCAGAAATAATCCCATTTCACTTTGCCTCCATGTTTAACACACCCAAATAAGCCACATATTAAGCTCCGACTGATCATAAGCACAGAAATGATACTCAATGTCAAATTGTCAAAGAAGACTAAAGGGAATAAATGTTGCTAAGCTGTGGCTTCGTTTAAATGAGATTGCTGTTTTGGAACCTTCAATATTTTCAGATGTTAATTGGGGAAACATATTTAGACGACACCTTGAATCCAGTGTTGACTTTAAGACATAGTTTGAGATTTATGAAATGCTGGGACAGCAAAAAATGTTGGTGAACCAAAATGTTGTGTCTTCTCATTAACCATTTAGCTCCCCTAATAACTTAGGACTAAATCATACATGAAGTTCTGGTAAAAAAAAAAAAAAAAAAAAAGTCAACCAGAAAAATGACAAAAAAGCCCAGTTAATATTGCAAAACAATCTATTTATATTTAGATCTGACACATTCAGAACAAGCCTACCTGAGGCCGTCCCTCCCCTCTGCGCGGATTATTCATGTGTCCACACCAACACCAACCTCAGCCAAACACATTGTGTTCTCAAGTTGTCCTTCCATATTTCGCCTCGTTCCGCCTCCGTGAACATGTTATCCCTCAAACACCCCAAATGGGATTTTTGGTTTTGCTCCAAGTCTTTCACTTCGGCTGGTTGACGGAAAGATTCCTTCAGGTGTTAAAGGTCAAAGCTTCTAAGACCTCGGAAAAGGGTTAAGTGAGCCATGCTTCACTGTGACGTCATGAGGGTCTGCGTGAAGACTTTGTGGCTGTTCGCCAACGCCGGCACTTAGCATCAGACCTCACGTTTGGTCAGGTGAGATAGTTACATTTTTAAGGGTTATTATCAGAAAAATACAAATAAAATACATATAATTTTGGATCTACTTCTGGTTCACAATGCTGACAAGAATATTTGAGCGTATAGCCTACATACAGAGATAAATAGTGATTGATTTTTTTTTTCCCACAGCAACGTGGAACAGTGGACTATCCATGCACACAGCAAATAGTGAAACGGCTCTATTTAAGCACACAGATCAGAACCATAGAGCCGGGCAATTAGAAGTAAGTACTAACTGCTCGTAGAGAAAGGCTGTATCTGTCTTATTGTGAATGATCATCCTCAAGCCAGAGTGGCATCTTTCTTTTTTTTTATTTTAATCCCCACAAGCATCAAAAACTTTAGATTTCATGAGCAAAGCACATTAGCGAAACATTTCTCTGTCACCAACAAGGGTTCCTGTGGTTTTATATAAGCAATGAGTCAAGTCTATGGTGTGTGAAAGCAGCACCAAGCTGTGCTGCTGAGTGATGACTCTCTGTGGGGTGATCAATAGACGTGACCCTGTCACAATAAAGACTCGTGCTGGCATCTAAAATACATACAGTGCAATAAACGCCTCACAGGAATTTATGTGTTTTTTTTCTGTTTTTGCTTAACTTGGCTTTTGTGTGTTTTATAACCAGTCACAATTTCTGCAGACTAGTTTCTGCCTAAGCAGTCCTTCAAAAAAAACAAAAAACTAATTAGCTTCAATGTAAAGAGCCTCCTCTGTTTTAAACCATTAATCATTCACAGATGCCGCTTACACCAACAACAAAATGCTCAAATGATGGTGAGTAAATCAGCTCTAAAACCTTGCCTGTTCCTTCCTCCACCTTGTTGTTTTCAGGGCCACTCTGCAGGTCAGTGATGGAAAAAACACACTCACTCCTGTTCAGCGGCTAGGTGGCGCACTGCCCGCTTCCCCCCACTCTATGTTTTATCGCATCTTTGCGGTTTTGCCAACCTTTACCATGATGAGAAATAAAGCTGATGTGGGCCCGAGCCAGCAGGCCTGTTCCCTTCACTTCTTCACCCTGCTTAAATCTGGACTGTTCACCCAAACAGAACCAATAATTATTCTATATGCCACCTTCTCGTGGCACTGGGTTTTAAACAAAAACGCGCTGCGTGTTGTTGCACGTTTCGGCCAGACTTGAACAACACGT
This sequence comes from Gambusia affinis, assembly GCF_019740435.1. Taxonomy (NCBI): domain Eukaryota; kingdom Metazoa; phylum Chordata; class Actinopteri; order Cyprinodontiformes; family Poeciliidae; genus Gambusia; species Gambusia affinis. The sequence goes on from NC_057882.1 coordinate 15,597,058, forward strand.
TGCTATTGTAGTGGAAATAATCGGGCCACGCAGGTGGAGGTTGTTCTGCGGCTCTTTGTTAGAACCTGCTGCTGCTGCTTGAGTTACTAACATCACTGAGATGAAACATGACTTACATCAAGAGTCCCCGTCGTGTGTTCATCACTCACGCGCAGCCGAGTCACAAATCCTCATGCCTCATGCCGTGGACCCCGAGAGGAACGAGCCGGTGGGTTAAGTGTGCGGATCCAGATGTGTGACACTTTTCTCTGCATGGAAGCGTAACGAGAGAAGAGCCCCGGTCTGAGTGGCAGATGCTCGGCTCGGTCGGGCTCTGGACTGAACCGACACGGCAGCGAATGTCATCAGAAGTGCTCGGCTCACTCAGCTGGCGTCACGTCCGAGCGTGTGTCACGCCGAGCCGCGGTGCGCGTGTGGCGAGGAGACACTGACGGGGGAGGTGGGCTCTATTGTCTCCGCTGTGGATGACATCATCCCACACCAATGGCGACGCGCACGAGACGAGCGGAGCAGGGGCGAGCACGCAGCACGTGCGGGCTGCTGGTGGGGGATTAAGTGGGCAAATGGAGGGATAATAAACAATGAAAATAAGAAAAATATATCAAACGTTACGTAATTTGAGCTAATTAACCATTGTTTTGTGTGATAAGCAGTTTTACAGGTGATACAATGTTAATTTTGATTATGATAGAAAGTAAGAGAGCATTTAAGCAAAAGCATTTCAAAACAATATCAAAAGACATAAAATTCAACACTATTATAATCAGTGTTGTCTACATTTCCAAATTTTCTCCCCCTTTAATTATGCCCTTACTAACACAAAGTAGCATATACTTGTGATGTGAAAATTATACTTGTTGCTTTTACACATATTTTTCTATTAATTACAATGAAAATCTTTAAGGCTGAAAGAAAAACTTACCCTTTTTTTGGAGGGGTGGGAAATCCCTGTTCTTTGGTGGAACCACCAACCCAGTCTGAAATTCCTGCAGGAAAATCTAGCAGATTTTCTTCTGTTAAGAAAAATGCTAAGTTAGTTTTCCACAACACATAATGTTTGCTGCAGGCGCTAGCTTGTTGCAAACTGCAAACATGACTTCTTAGGGCTTTCCTTCAGTATTAGGTTTTTCTAGCCAGCTAGCAGTGATCTGAGTGGAGGAATATTTTTCTATTGTCCCCCCACCTCTTAAAGCGCCGCTCTGCAATTATATGTTTGTAACTTTGTTGTCTGATTTTTAGAATGAATTTGACCTAAATTAAATAAGCTGAAGACCTTGTAATTAAAAAAGAAAAGAAAAGAAATTATAGTTATTTTTGCTTTCTAATGACCTGCTCTGTGGTTTAGTTAGCATAAAGAGACAAACAGGTTTCTTCTCAATGATCCATCTAAAATATTATCATTTCAACCAGTTTTGGATATAAAAATAACTTAATGACATGATTATTAATTTACAAATACTTACGTTCGTATAAATTTATGATAATTTATTTGTATTTTTTTAACTTCCACATAGAAAGTACCGTTTGATGTCTAGCATCAATTGAAATGTGTGCTTGGGTTGAATTGAAAGTGCCTTGAAACAACGTGTGTTGTGAATTGGTGCTGCGTAAATAAAACTGACTTGAACAGAACCAAATTATTTCTCATTCAGGTGTTTTTTAAAACATGCAGCCAACTCTTTTGCCGCCTCTGTAATGATTTCTTTTGAGGCTTTGTTATCTTTAGCAGGACGGGGTCCTATTTTGTTCGTCACAAGAAAAGGAGGTGATTGGCAGGGATGTCACACTGACCAGGAAATCGTTTCCTCACTGTGTGAAAAATCACAAAAAAAGACTGGAGCCATGAGTTATCGTCTAATTTTAGCCATTAGAGCAGCTTTAGCTGGCACAGCTGCGAAAAAAGGCTGACAGTAGAGACACACTGTCTATAATGGAAGGTCACATTTTATCTTTACCCTAAAAACTGCACAGCGTTTGACATTTTAGTATAAATCTTAGCTTAATTTAACAGCTGTACAGCAGCATATCGTTGCCTTCAGCCATTCAGAGCCACAATGCATTTTATATTAGCATTTTATTTCTTCCTGTATCTCCTAAAACACATGTTGCACAGTTTCCCATAGAGAAAAGCAATCTCACCTACTTCGAATTATGCCTCTGCGATAAATCCCCTGCCAGCGCCGGAATCACTTTATCTCAGCAACCCCCAGTCGCAGCTGTGATTCTAATGAGTGAAGTCTTTCACATTTGCAATTTAACAGCATGAGCCAGACAATAGTTCACATCCCATTTGTGAGGGACTTGGCACCTGCTGCTCATGATAAAATAATGATGTGCCAATCTGCTAATTGAAGGGATTATAACATTTGACACATGCACTTTATGTGAGTCTACGACTAAAGCTCAGAAAAATGTGGAAATCACAAAAAAGGTCAGTATTTTTGTCCCTCATTTCAGAAAGTGAAAATTTGAAAATATATCATTTAAAAAAAAAAAAAAAATTTCAAGCTTTTATTGCTCGCAAATTTAAAGATAATAGCTTACCGTTAATGACAAACAAAATTCGGTGTCTCAGAAAAGTCGACTATTGTGTGAAATCGACTAAAAACAGGGTATTTTTTTCCATCAGGCTTCGTTACTCCATAGAGGCCCTTGATATTCTGACATCAGTCTCTGCCCACTCCTTGTGAAACTCCCTCAAATCGCTGAAAAGATATTGCTTGACAATCGTCACAAGCCACACTTTTTCCTTCCACTCAACTTTCAAGGGATATCCACTCATGGTTGTCTAAGTCCATTCCTCTGGAACTACTATCCTGCAAGTTTTAGATGTACTCTTTTTGAATGGCTTTTTTACTTTACTGTAATATTGTGGGCCGCTGAATGTTGGGTCGGCGTCATCTGTAGGCATTAGGTTGTGTTTCACTAATGAATCTACACAAATATGAGCTTCACTTCCTGAAATGAGCAGCAAAATACATTTTAACTTTTTCACACTATTCTAATTTTGAAAAATTCAAAGGGTGTAAATACTTTGGTAAAGCACGGTGTGTAAACAAACCGATCTAAGTAGTGACAGACTGCCTCTGGCATCGCCTGCTGCTGGAGGGGCCGAAAATAAAACGCAGACACCAAAATAAAACACACCTTTATTTTCAGTCTCCTTTGTCTGAAAAAATAAAACTTACTGACTCCTTTCTGTGCAGGAACCTGAAAACAAAAGGCCACCAGTGCTTTTAGAAAGACTCAGAGAACATATAGGCCGTACAGCGCTTTCAACTTAGAGCCGAAATCTGAGACTTACATGAATTTAGTAGAGAACTTAGAGGAGGGGTGTCCAAAGTGTGGCCCGGGGGCCATTTGTAGCCCTTGAAATGATTTTGCTCGGCCCCTGACCAAAAGTCCAGGATGATAAGAATTTGGCCAACAACATAGGAAACCCCCAAAATTAGGAAATTGTCTGTTTTTTCTTTTAATAAGGCAACATTAAATCCTGTGAACCCCCAAGCCTAACCCTTTGTATTGCCTTGTTGCTGGAAATGTGGTATATAAATAAAACTACCTTTACCTTTCCAGTCCGAAGCCTTTGGATCTTTAATGATAGACAGATTTCATTAAAAAAAAATAGAGCAGGTAAAACTAAAATTAATCATTACGTATTTTGAGTTTGAACATTCGTAACTCTTAGTTTGTCTTTTATTCCTCCTGAAGGGTGAAAGAGCCCACAGCACCACGAATCGTAAAGTATTCAAATATTAGCATGTCAGCTAATTAGCCCTTTTACAAAAGACATTTTTATACATAAAGTAACAATTTACATATAAAAACTGAGGTTATTTTTCATAAATAATACTGAATATTTTGTTTGAATTAAAGTGTATGTTGGATGACTCTGTCATATAAAAAAAAAAAACATTCTCGGGACAAGAACATCCTCGGATGATCCCAATTAAAACATCCTTCAGTTTCCAGACCTTCATCCGGTTCAGCAAGCGCGACAAGTTAAAAGGGATTTTTTCATGTCTATAAATGGGTGGGGGGGAAAAAAACAAACATCTTTGAGTTATAAAGCAGAGTACAAGATAATTCGACCATGAACAGAAAATTGCATGCGCCCACAAGTAATAATAATAATCTTTTTTGTCACACCAGGAGGTTTGCTTTCAAGTTAATGTGTTTGCAATTAAGGGAGGTTTTCGCCTGCCATAAAAAGACAGTTATTAAGACACAGTGCTGCAGTTGGGGGATTATTCCAGATCCTGCTTTACTCCTTTTTACATCATTCCCGGCATTTTCGCTGCCACTGCTGCTAGGGAGTATATAGGTGATGTCAACATTACCCAAGCCTTAAGTTTTGGTTTTTTTTTATCTATAATTACACACAAAAGTAATACAAACACCGCAAATCTTTCTGGGACCATAAATCATCAACATTTATTTCCACTTTTTATACATCAAACGTGCATATAAATAAAAGTAAAATAGATCATATAAATAGCTCTACAGCAATACAGTAACAATAAATATGGCTATACACACTCCAGGTTAAATAAATAATAACAATAATAATAATAAAAAAGACGGCTGTGTAGCACTCTCAAGTAATACAGTACACACATCCTGTTTATAACACATTTTTCAAGTCAAATCATAAACTCTTTTGGTGCTATCTATTTGTGCTGATCGCTTTGGAAAGGCGTCACTTTGCTTTCTTCTGTGCTTTTGTTGTAACAGTGTCAGCAAGACAGAGGTTAAAAGAAGAGTTTTTCAAATCTGCACACAAACTATCACTTTTCTTGTTTTTTATTTTAATAAATGCGAACAATACCGATGTACCATCTGTGAAGTCTATTCTTTAAAAGATATTATCCCAGAGAAAGGCTCACCTGTACACACACACACACACACACACGCACGCACACACACATATATGTAAACTTCATTAAATCTATCTAAAAGCAAACACTTTGCTTCTACTCCACAATTGTAAAAAAAAAAAAAAAACAACAAAAAAAACCCGGGTCATTTCTCGAAAACCTTGGCTGTCTGAAACCTATGAAGAAGGCGATGTGAGGAAAGGGCACCAGGCAGTGGAGAGAGCATGAAACAGCTGGGATTCACATGTACAGAAAAACAACAACAACAAAAAAAAAAACACCAACACTTCAACAGCCATGTCCAAAAAATCACACACAGCACTTCATAAAATTGATTACCAAGAAACTGTGAATCTGAGTACGTGCAAAAGTAAACACACCGAGTCTTTCACAAAACTCCCACGCACAATGTTCATCCTTTACATGATATACAATGAATAGTTAATGTTAATATTGATTGCACAAGCATGTTTTGTCCTTCTCAAGTCCTCCATATTGCATCGAAGCTCTAATGTAACGTCACCCCATGCACCAACGTTCATTTTTCACCCTCCACCGAGGAAACTCGAGTGTCCGTGTCAAGATTAAGCGAACTGAATCAGTAGGTTACACAAAAAGACAAAATAATGCTGTAAATGTCGAGCTAAAGAGCGGCTTGGTGGAACTGAAGCTGGTTATATACAGTGAAAAAGTGTTGCGCACCTCACAGATTTCTTCTTTGTTTAGCTTTTTTATACACTTGTTTCAGATCATCAAACACATTTAAGAGACTCAGTCAAGGTCAGTGGTTGTGATCTACCACTAAAGCTGTAGAAACGCTGTTTCCTGTCATGTTACGATTTGAAAATACCCGGTAAGTGGGTTCAAACGTGAGGAGAAGAAGGGGATTTTTTTTTTTAAACGATCAGGTTTTTAAGTTTGCGTGACGCTTTTGCTCCACTCCCGATGTGAAATGTCCACATCGGGACAGTAGCATGCTAATCTGTAGCATGCATGCTACTGATTCATTGGGTAGTATGAGTGTCGGTGTTACTTTTCTGTGACGTCCCCATCTTGTTTTATTTATTTCTTCAAAATAAGAACAGACCGACCATCAGGGAATAAAATGTCAGTGCTCTATTAGGTGGTCAAATAATCAATAAATCAGTAGGTGGTGGCTTAAGTTTCACTTTTGGTTTCCCTACTCCAGGTAGTGCAGGTGTACAAACCGCCTGTACAGCCTAGTGTGAGGCTAAGTGAGATTAATTCGGAGCGACTGCTGTGACATCTGAGTCACAGTTGCATTGTTTCTGCAGCGAGGAATGAACATGTGCTGTACACACGGCGTGGGAGAGCTGTGCCATTCACGTGGTGGAGTTCTTCTACAAATTAAAAAGATAAAAATAGTAATCCATTGCAGGGAGGTTAATATGGCGATCAAATTGTTCATGCTTTGAGCTGAATATGTAAAAAGATGACATGGAAGCGTCTTTTTAGTGCGGCATTGCGTCTTCCGATGCCTTTGAACCAAAAGGCTCACACAGCGGTGCAACGAGGTTTTAAGAAAGTGACTGGGCACAATTGTCATCAAAAGGGAGTCCAAAACGCCTCAAATGTACCAAAAAACCCCCAAAACATCTTGATCCTCTCCAAGACGTTTGGGAGAATATTCTGTGGGCTGATAAGACAGAAAAAAGAAAACTTTCAATGGATGGCTATCCTGTTATATCTGCTCTAAAACTAACGCAGCATTTCAGATCCAGAACTCCAGCTGCGGGAGTTCGCTGCTTTTGGACCTGGACGAGTTATCCTGATGTCATACGGGACAACGATCCGAAACAGAGCAGGAAGCGCACCTACAAACAGCTACAACATACCAAAAGTTAAGGTCTTGGAATGGCCTAGCTAAAGGCTGGACTTAAGTCTGACTGAGAGCATGAAGCATGACCCAAATTAGGTTCTTAATGCCCATCAACCCTCAAACGCTCCTGATTTTTGAAGAAATTCTGCAAAGGAGAGTAGGTCAAAATTTGCTGCCAAGTTGCTGCCAAGGATGGCTAAGTTATTACTTTATGGTGCCAATTATTTTACTCCTGTTATCATGGTTTGATATTAAAAAATATCTGAAGATCTGAAACATGTCACCGAAAAAATAAAAAAGGAAAAACAGAAGAAATCTGTCGGTTGGTAAATACATTTTCACAGCACTGTAAACGTCACATGAAATATGTATTTTAGAGTAGGAAAAGAAAGTTTAGTTTTAGTGGCTAAAGCTAGCTTTCACAGCGTCATCAGCGGTAGCAAAGTCCCAAAGTCCTTAAGTGCATCATTTTCTAGATTTTGTGCTGTATCAATAATAAGTGATGATACAAATAGTTAGAAATCTTGTGAAAATAGACAAAAACAGTGAGAAAACTGTAAAAACAAGAAGAGGAGTCATGTCTGTACTTTTTTTCTCTTTTGCCTTGCGTTTAGAAGCCAGGCACGTGGCAGTATGCCTCCAAGGAGGCCAACAGGATGTAGATGAACCAGAGGGAAAGGAACAGGAAGACGGTGAGGAGCTTGGCTGTCCGTGGGCCCCCGAGCTCGCCGCCCGAGACGCTGGGGCGCCTGCGGTAGAGCAGCACCAGCACACACACCACCGCCATGATGGTGAAGAGGGTGACGGAGAAGGCCAGCGAGCCCGGGTTCACCTTGAATGTCTGACCTTTGGTTTTCCAGTAAACGGCGGCGATGGTCCACGCCACCCCGATGCCCAGGAAAACGTTCACCGCGTTGCTGCCCGTCACGTTCCCGATGGAAGCGTCGGCGTACTGGTCCTGGATGGCGGCCACTTTACTCGCAAACGTGTCTGTGCGAGAGAAGACGAGAAAAACCGGGTATGTCTTTAAACTTAAGCCACCAGCTGATGACAAATCACAGGGAATGTCAGTGGAGAACGTCTCAGAGTCACCTTGAACAGCTCCAGGTTTCCTGGCATTGATTTTTTTTCTAATCACACTTATCGCAGCTGTCTGTGAACCGCGGTGGCCTATTGATGGGCGCAGTGTCATTCTTGGGGAGACTTTTCTCATCAGGATAGAAATCTTTCATTGTGGGATAATGGTAATTGCCTACAGCAACTGACTCTCCATCTGCAGTGACCCTTTTACCTACAGGAATAAGGGGGTTCAATCTGTGTCTGCATGCCAGTCGTGCACAGGGTGAGTATTGGCTGCCAAACTGGACTCATAGAAGTCTGATTAAAGAGCTAATGTCTCCGCAAGATCTGGAAAAAGTCATCCATGCGTTTATCTTTAGTCGCTTTGGTTACTGCAGTAGTCTACTCACTATTTGCCTAAAAATTAGTCAACCGGATCCAGGTCGCTGCTGCTCATGTTCTCGCTAAAACCAGGAAGACGGAAAGCATCATCCCTGTTCTGAAGTCATTCCACAGCTCAGAGAATACACTTTAAAATACTTCTGTGAGTTTACAGATCACTGAACAGCTTAGAGTCAGAATAAATTAGAGATCTGTTGTTGTATAAACCTTCCAGGCCTCTCGGGTCTTCTGGTTCTGGTCTGATCTGCATCCCCAGAACCAGAACCGAAAAAAGAGAGAAGCAGCATTCAGTTTTCATCCTCCACTAATCTGGAGCAAACTTCCAGAAAACGGCAAAACAGCCGAAACACTGAGTTCCTTTAAGCCCAGGCTAAATCCTTCACCTATTTAGAGCTGCCTTTGATTCATACTAACTGGAAGATTGATCAATAAATATGATTTTGATGACATTTGATAAAACATACTGATATGAAATTAATATATTATCGCCTGTTTCATAACTTGTGACTGTATTGTGTTTTTATGACACAAAGCACTTTGAACCACCCTATTGCTAACTGAGGTACGTATATAAAAAAACTCAACTTAAAAGTTGATTTGAAGGACAAAATGTTTTTACAAACCTCGTTGAATATGAACACAGACATGTAAAGGTTAGATAGACTTCTAAAAACAGCTAGAAAGTAAAACCTATAAGGTCAAACGCTTTAGTTACAGATGCCTAGTATTTTGAATGGACTTCTTCAGCAGGCGCTACTTCACAAACGACTACCAAATTCCTACACTCAAAATTAAAAGTGATACTTTTAATTATGTCACGTAATGACTAATAATTTATCTAATTCCGGAACAGCTCCGTAGACGACTGGTATGGTCTTCAAGGGCATCCTGATGACTCTTACTCGGTAGGATTTTACAGGAGCCCGGCAACATCCATTTGCTGTTAGCATGTGGCTTCACCTGGTAAAGAGGTGTCATTTTTGCGAGACTTATTGTCTCATTAAAAGCAAAATATGTTCCTGTTTAAATGAGAAAAGACGTAGCAGTGAAACGGCAACATCTCGTGGGATGTTTGCGTGTCGTCTAGCAGAAACGAGACGGAGAATCAGAGGGAGCCTCTCTATGTTTTTCTAAGAAGCCGTAATTCTAATTTGAAGGACGTATCAAATGCAAAAGTTCCCCATTTTAACGAGACACGTCTCCTGAATTTATTGCCTCAAAGACGCACAAAAAAAAAAAAAAATTAGGAAATGGTGAGATGGGAATACAAGCCGATGGTACGAGTGGAACTGTGCTTTCCTTTGTTTACGTCTTGTTAAGGTACTAAGTGAGAGCTTTGGAGATAATTCCTCCGACAGCTCAGGAGAACAAGAGGTTACGTAAGTCTCCCGGAGCAGCTGCTTCTGCGCCACAGGCGAAAACCCAGAGGGATTACAGAGCAGGTCGATTCCCCGGCACAGACACCCACCTGGAACAGAGGTGCCGAGGGCAACAAACACCACGGCGGTGACTGAGTCCTTCAGACCGACGGTGCATCCAAAGTGTGAGGCCAAGTCGCCCGTCACGGCTGTCAGGACGCCGATGAGGGAGATGGAGACGAAGAAGCAGGCCCATCCGTTCCAGTATTCGGTCGGGGGGACGAAGGCGAAGAGAACTTTCCAGAAAACCGTCAGGAAGTGCATGATGTAATCAAAGCAGGACGGCAGCCGTTCCTCCCCGCTCTCCTCCTCGTCATCGTCACCTGGCGGGAAAACATTAACGAAAAGTAAAAGCAGTAGGAAGCAGCAGCTGGCTGAAAGAATATCCGGTGATTAATACGTGTTTCTTCTGCTGTTGCCACTGGGGTTTGTGGGTTTTTTCACCGAGAAAGGGACCCGCGCTGCACAAACCGCCTGTACTTAACGTTATCAGGATGTCATCGTTGTCACCTAACGAGGATTCAGGCCCGACTTGACCCATGTGTCATCAATATGATCCAGGAGGAGGTTACCGATACAGGGACATCAGTCAAGGCAATTATACCAATTGATGGTTCACACACACAAGCAGGATCTGTGTGTTGTTAGTCGCCATTTTTAAAACAAGTGTTTTCCTCGGAATAATCCAAGTAAAATTCACAATAATTACCCTGTTGGGACAGCTACAGCCTCCTTCTCTGCTCTTTAGTAGATGTTTTACAGACAAATAAGAAGCAAGCTGTTGCTAAGCCACTATTAAATTGATAATATTAAAAAACTACACAGTTATAACAAAGCCTTGTACCAATAAATAATAAATAAATACAATAAAGTTTGCATTTATTTGCAGAAAATGAGAAATGGTCAAAATAACGAAAAGGATGCAGTGCTTTCAGACCTCAAGCAATGCAAAGAAAACAAGTTCATGTTCATTTAGAAATAACAATACTAATGTTTTAACTCAGGTCAGAAATCAATACTTGGTGGAATAACCAGGAGGTTTTCAGTTAGCTCTTAATTTTTTTCCAGAGCTTTATACACACATTTTTAAATATTTTCAGTCAAATCAACAGTTTTGTCTATATAATACCAGTTTACATTAATGTAAAATTTTATTTCAAATTATTTAATTTCTAGAGGAATTCATCAAATTCAGAGACATATTTTGTAGTTTCATCAATACTTTCTGCCACAACCGGCCCTTTAAAGACCGTGCTTCATCTTGACCCAAAATGAAAATGAGTTTGACTCTCCTAATTTAAACCACAGATGTCACAGAGCTATCAGTCGAGTTGGAAAGTTTCCCCAAATCAAAGGGAGCGCTCAGGGTCCCGCAAAACCTTGGGCTTGCCCTACATGTTGGGTAGAGCAGTGAGTAGCAGCAGATGGCGGCTCGTATTAAGTCCAGTTCTGCTGGAGGTTGGTTCCGGATGAAAGTGAGTCATTAATCTCCACTGCTGCTGTGTGTCTGAGCAGGAGGCGAAGTCGGTAACTCGACCCGTCGAGCTTCCTGGACCTGACTTGACTTGCCTTTAACCAGTTGGCAAAGAAAAATTAATTACACCGGATTACATTTTAGTTCAGCTTGAACAGGAATTTGAATCTGTCTGTCCGTGACCATTTATGCACAAGAACTGGACCTGTTTATTTTAAGAAGCGCCTTGAAATGACTGAACGAAAATACTGAATTGTAATTATCATTGAGACCTGAGAGGAAACCTGTTTGTGCTGACAGATGAAGCCTGTTGTCTGATCTCCAGCAATTTCAGATTCTCGTTTCTGTGGCAGAGTGAGCGACAACAAACAAACTATTCGCAGGCAACACTGTGAGAAAACAGTGGACTGGGCTAACCGATGCTAAACTTAGCATCTGCTTCAGTTTATAACCAATAGGAACCAGCTCCAGTGGGTTAAGCTGATTTGAAAATAAACTGACTAAACTTGTAGTCAATTTAGATTTCTAGTCATGCTCACCCAGCACTCACAACAGCTCATTCATAAAAACTTTATTGTGGTTGTAAAGCCACCAGAAATATGCATAAAATCTAGTCTCCTCTCGTTCTCATGAAAAATACTGTCTTATCGTATAACCTCGGTAGCTACACGTATAGAAGCATCACGATAAAACTACTTTGTTTCAAAAAGACATTAAAAGACTTTAAAAGCAATTAATTCACTAATGGTAGTAAATCTTTAGCAGATCTCTACAATGACTGTACCTCCCTGCTAAAATCCTCATCAAACTCAGATTTTTCTGAGGGAAAAATCCACGATTGATTCTGTTGCCCTAATCATTTTTAAATATACCCTCCAGAATTAACATAATATCACATGGACACTGTCTTTTCACCCTTCAGGTCTTATACAGAAAGAATATCAAAAATCATCTGAAAGACAACAAAATGGTAAAGAAGGACTGATACTTTGTGAAAGAGGTTATGTTTTGACAGTACAGTCAAAGACAGGTCTGGGTCCAAACATACAAAGCTACCGTGAATATCAACATGCACTGAAGAGTCTAATACCTTACAGCAGGAGTAAAGACACATTTGCTGACCTGCAATGTGAAAGAACATCTCTGAAAGAATGATTTTCAGGAACTGGAACGCGGTAAAATCTGGATTTAGACCGTCCTGTCTTCAAGCAAACAGCATGAGTCAACCCTACACCAGAGAGCCTTCTCTATATAATAACTATAATAGTTCAGTTTTAAAATAGAGCATAGCTGCAGGATATAGTGCAAAGGGAAAAATTATTTTGTTAGGACTACTTTTTTGTATTTTTATCATTATCTGCAAACAAGGGCACTAAAATATCCTCCTGATTACCGACAGTTGTGGTGCTGCAGGTTTTGCTGTTTCCGTTTATTCGCTCAGTACAACAAGCTGACCTGATTGTTGTTTTAAAAACAATAACACAATCGTGAATCAATGTCTTTACCACTGAGATCGAAATAACGACTGAAGGTATAATTTCTGTTCATTTATACAAAATATTCTGGGATAAATTCACAAAGCAGGGATGCTGAAGTCATCTTTTGCAGCTGGTTTGAACAGACCGTCTCCAGGTTTAATGCAAAGAAAACGCATCATATGTTGTTTTAAAACATATGCAGCTGCAAACAGATTTGCACGACAAAGATTTTAGATATCCTCCAAATCAAGACAAGAACCTCATATTCAAGAAGGTTAATAGAGTAATCAAATTATTTGTAATAATGTATCTCGCAGACAGAATAACGCAGCGATGGGATTTGTTAGATCTCAGAGTAATAATACAACACATTCAGTCAGGTCTCGACTTTGTTCTACTTTAAGGACACCAGCATAGTTTCTTTGTAAAGTTGTAATGATTTATTGCTCACCTCCTCTGAGAATAATGTGTATTTTTATTGTTTAAATTCCCGCAAGTGATTCCAATTTAACCATGTTATAGATTTTTTAGAAAAAATATTGACCAACTTCATGTAGAATTGATCTCAAACTGTCACGTCTCATCTTTTCTCTGTTGAAATGCTTTTTTGTTGTATTCCGAGTTATAGACTTTTACACTAATATAAATATGCGGTAAAAGTATTGGTTCTTTACAGAACCAGTGTTGAAAGTTAACCATACAATCACTTTCTTTTTTATGGAAAGGCGGCTCAAAAATCCTTCCTTTGTTTTTGACAATTTTCTACTTGACCATAAAGGAATAAGTCGAGAGTGAATGGATTTATTGTCCCACTAAGTTCACATGCATATTGATCCCTTTACAAGCTGAATTTAGCTACAGTAAAACACATCTTACCACAAATTATTGATGTTTTATTGCCAAACCGACTCCAAGTTAAGATTTGTATCCATTTAGTAGTGGGTACTGTTGTGACGTCTAACATTTGCATATTTTACACGTACATCTACTTACAGCTGCTGTTGTTATGGTTACAGCTTCTCAAGAGGACGGTAATGCACCTGACATTAACGACTTTGACGGTGATGATGGTAAGAGCTCCGATGAGCTTTGAGACCAACCGTTGGAGACTGCAGGGCTGCAGTTTGAACTGTAACCAGATGTAGGTTTTCATTGCTAGTAAAGGTAATTTGAGGTCAAACTTGTATCTTCTTTTTGTATGTGTTGCTACAATTGTCTGTTTAATACTTTGAAAAAAAAAACCCTGTCAATTGGTAGGAATTTTCAAGTTCCGACTACAAATGGAGTAAGTTACGATTATTGCAGATCATTTTTCAAATTTTAGCAGCATAAGGCAGTGCTTTGATTAGATTTTTCGAATTGATAAAGTTAAAGCTCCGTCAAACAAAGTGGAAATAAAAAACGATTCATTTCGGAAGCCGTTGAGCCGTGCTGAAATGTGTGTTCTTGAGAACAGTGAGGTAAATTCACAGCAGGAACAGACTTTCCGTATGTCTTCACAAATTCAGCAAAGCGCTTTGTGAATTTACATATTTTCAAGCAAATGTTGCCGACTTTAAGCTGGAACAAACAAAACGAAAACTTCCGCGTCGTCAGATTTGATTTACTGTCTGTCTGATTTCGTGTGAGCAAATCTGAAAGTTTCACAAAACAAATGGGTTTTGTGAAAGAGCTGAGCGCCAAGAGTCACATGAATTGTCCAGACGGTGGGCCTTATAAGGAATTCAGCACATAATGCATTTTTAATCAGCTGTCAGCTCCAAACAGATGCAGAAAATAAACGCTGACTCGCCGAAGGACCTTAAAACTTTAAACTGAGACGCTCGTCTTTGGGGTTTTAACGCAGAAACATCCTAGAGAACGAAGCACGACAGGCGGCTGGCGGGACCTGATCCAGACCGCACGGGTCCGCCTTCGCCAGGAGGAGCAGATGTTAGCGTCCAGCTCCGTGAGGCTCACCTGCGCTGACAGTGACGGCGCTGACAAACTGCTCCCTCCAGCTGCTGCTGCCCACCACCAGCGCCAGGTTGGTCTTCTTGATCAGCTTGTCCACTGTGCTCTGGAGACGACCACGGAGACAGAGACAAGCAGGCATGAGACACACGTTACCGGCGCAGGCTTAGCAAGAAGTGACACGGGAGACACTGATGAGGTGACTGAGGGTACAATTACCGGCATCTCTCATCCCACTGGGGTGCAGAGTGAGTCTCAAAACCAGATTTGGAGGGAGGTGGGGTTGGGCTGGGCTTCATGCCCACAGGAAGCAGAGCCAGTGAGGGGAGCTGGGAGTCTCAGATCTGTATCTTGTAGCAGCTTAATTGCTCTTAAATAGTCTTAAAGGAACGCAACGGCCAGTTTTACACCAAGGCATCAGTTTACTCTGCAATATAAACCTGCGAACACAGTGTGTCCCGTGGCTGGAACGGGAGTAATAATGAGGCTGATGTCATGGTGATGTAATCAGAGGGTCTCAGATTGGATTAGCAGAGCAAACCAGAGGCCAAACTGGCGTCTTCTTTTCTTCTCAGGTCTGAACCTGCAGAAAAGGCCTTTTTTTTTCTTCCTACAGTCGTTTTTTACTTGTCTTTGTTGTAAAATCCCATCCGTTCTCCATCAATGCTGCGTTGAGACGTTAGTTTGCAACACGAATATGCTTCATAATTCAACACAGCTTTTTGGCTGAGTTTAGATTCATATTCGCTGTAAAAGATGAAATTATGTAATTTGATGAACATTGCTATAACGTTTGGAGACTTCTCTTCTCTTGGTCTCGTGTCTCAGTTATTTGACATACAGAGCTCTTGTAGTTACCTTTATGCTCTCTACCCTCACCACTTGAAATTTAAAGACTGTGGTATGTTTTTTTTACTGACCTACAAGCTAAATCAGAGTCTCAAAATGCCTCTGCTTTCCGTTACGAACTTAGACAAGCATATCCAGAAAACTGAGACAGAAATAAAGATTCCTCCACTTGTGGATGTAAATGATAGAGTTGATTCAAAATAACAAAGGGACTTACAGACACATATTCAGCACCATGACAGACTGTTCAACTTTCTCAGCGCAAAGCCGAAAAGGTATTGTGACGCGTCTACAGAATAATTCTTAGCAGCTTCATGTTTGAAATTAATTAAAGTTAGCTAAAAACGGTGTCAACTACAGTGTTTATTCACCGGCACAAAATGTAAACAAGAGATCTTGTTTTAGGAGGAGAGCGGCTCAAAACTGCTGGTTTTTAAGTTACCTTGAACTCGTAGGATTCCTCAATGACCACCTCCAGCTTGGTGTGCTCTCCCAGGACGGGGCAGCCCATCTTTGACAAGTCTTCTGGACCCACCGCAGTTTTGTTGTCATTGGAGTCCCCTGCACAGATCAGCAGAAGCAAAAACTTTGATTATACCACGAAGGTAACTAGTTCTGCGACGTTTCAGAGTTTTATGAGAGAACATCAGCGAACAAGCAGCATCATGAAGACCAAGAATACAGCAAGTGAGTAGCATTAAATCGGAGAAGAGCCACAAGAATCTATGAGAACGCTGGAGGAGCTGCAGATATATAAAGCTCAGGTGGGAGAATTTGGCCCACAAATCTAACCTTTATGGAGGGATAGCAAAGAGAAAGGCAACAGCTGTGCTTCCAGTAACCTTAAATTTGCCCAACTTCACGTTTTGAAAATAAATTTGTTTAATTTCATTTTTTTTAAAAAAAACGTCTTGTTTTTCAACACAAAGTCTTTGTGCTAGGATGAAACTGCAATGGAAACACTTCTGTCACATCACAGGGGTCATGTGTTCAACAACTGGATGTTACTACTGGAAGAAATGACAAAGAAGATGACAGGAAGTGGTAGGAGGATGATGGTGCCCCATGTTTTTTTTAAAGATGTTGCGTTTGATTTTAAACGTATTTCTTTTTTAAAGGAAACATAGCAATTGCGAAATTGTGTTTTTCCGACTGTCGTGGAACATCACCGAAGTTATGCGCAAACAGCTGGTGTTGAGAGAAAGCTGTAAGAACTCCCAGTTCTGTCAAAAAAACATGAAAGAGACACAGCTAGGTAGTCTGGTCACGTGAGACCAAAATGCTTCTTTCTGACCCTCCATAATACGTTGCATAGAACTGAATTTACTCTCTCTTCCATCATTAAACACGGAGAAACTCATGACTGAAGACTCACCGTGTCTCTGTCCCACCTCCAACAACACGGGTTCCTCCAACACAATCGTGAACGTCTTATTCTTCTCATATTCCTCGTCATCGATTATCTTCACGTTCAGCAGCTTCCTGGAGACAGACAGGAAACGAACAAATAAAACAACAAACTGATGACAATTAAGCGTTTTAATCGGCTCCTTTATAAACATCAGACAGGAAATCTTTTTTTTTTTTTTTTTTAAGTATTACACAAAACACTTTATGATTTTGTCCATGATTTATTGCAGAGATTCGGGTAAAACAAATGTTTCAGCCTACACAATGAATCATGAAACTGTTAGGTAAGAGGGTGGAAGCTGAAGTGCTCCACAAAATATCCTGTAATGCCGAGCAGAATGTGATTTATTTTTTCTCCTTTCCCCCAGCACTCCACAAGAGGGCGGACTCCTTCTACATCATTAAGTCCATTAAAGTACGAGCGTGTAGCGAAATGGCCCACACCCCTCCCACACACTTCACATCCTAATTCAGATTACCAGAGAAGTTCGCTGTGGAAATTATAAGCGCTAATTTGCAGGGGAAAACCCAGCAAACTCCTAAACCTCACCCAGAAACGCATTTCTTGCATCTGAATGCAGCACAAAAACACGAGGTGTCGAGCTGTGACCACCATATTTCTTTTTCTTCAGCACCGCTTCACTCTCCTACGCTGTCACAGCCCGTCTCTCTCTCGCTCTCTCTCTCTCTTTCTCTCTCTCTCTCTCTCTCTCTCTCTCTCTCTCTCTCTCTCTCTCTCTCTCTCTCTCTCTCTCTCCCTCCCTCTCTCCCTGCAT
This sequence comes from Gambusia affinis, assembly GCF_019740435.1. Classification (NCBI taxonomy): domain Eukaryota; kingdom Metazoa; phylum Chordata; class Actinopteri; order Cyprinodontiformes; family Poeciliidae; genus Gambusia; species Gambusia affinis. Next base: position 15,614,594 of record NC_057882.1, read on the forward strand.
CTCCCTAATGATATGTGGGTGGTTGTCTATTTCTGTCTACACACATACACTCAGGGTCTGACAAGGCACAGGGAGAACGTTCACTCGCAGAACACAAGATATTTTATTTTAAACACCACTGATCGCGTCATCCCGCTGTTTAATGTCAGGGAGAGTCATGCCAGTGGGAGCAGAGTGAATCGCTGCAAAGCCTCGGATCCTCACAGAGAAACGGAGAGAGAGAGAAGAGTTTGTGTACTTTGAAGCTTCCTGTTTAGGTCTTAAAATGAAAAAAAAAAAAAAACAAAAAAAAAACTGTGAAGGTTCATGAGGCAGTGTTTGCCCGCTAACATGAGCTGATTAAACCGTGGAAGACGTTTCTGTTACAAATTAAACACGGTTTATTATTTTTATTAGAGTACAGCTTACCGTTTGGACCCCCATTTTGTATGAAAACTAGCTTAATGCTAAATCAAGGTTTTCCTCAAAGATATTCAAGTGATGCCATCATGCAGTAACTTCAGATTCATTGGTTGTACATTCAGGACATGATTCTCATGACAGATGAATAAATTGGTACAAATTCATATATAAAACTATTGACAAAACCCCTCCATCAGTATTCCCAATAATACTTTCATATCATTTCAGTTCGAACATGATTAGATCAAACCAGCGTTTGGAACAACTTGATAAAACACTAAAGCATCGACCTTTATCAACGCGACAAAAACCGTAAAACGTGACCAATGTACCTGCTTTTAAGAACTATAATGTGTATTATAATATAGTCAGTATGAGTATGGTTGCATTTCAAATTCTTTCTCTCTTTTTGATAATTCTTCTGTTTTCTGCTGTGTGATATCCTGATGTTTTGATGTTTTCTGAACTTTTTGGTTGAAAAAAGGTTAAATAAAGGTTACATAAACATCAAACAAATTCATCTCATCTTCAAAGCGTTCTATTAGAAACCAGTTAGGGCTAATGGTAGCCTTACCCTAACTTTAGGGACTCTTGAGTAAACTCGTTTACCGCAGCACACACGAGTGGCACATTACTGCCATCCTGCAAAATTTTCCGACACGCCAAACAAATGCATGACAACCTGCCTTAGCTGGTGATCAAATTGTGTATTCTGCAGTGTCAGATGCGAAGAGGAATTGCTGGAGTGTTGTTTCTTTAAAGCTGCGGCTCTTCCTTTACCATGGAAACGCAGGCAGTGTGACAGAGCATTTAGGTTTCAGAAAAGTTGATGCAACAAGGCCTAATGAGTGATGGTTGCTAAGCAAAAAACACAGTTTCAGTCAAGTTTGCAAACTCATTTGTGAAAACATGAAAAAAAAAGTTTTTGCTCAGTCTGGAATAATCTAGTTAGGTTTCAGTGATTCAGTGGATGTAAATAAAAATAAAAAATAAAAATAAACTACTCCTTTTTTACAGACAGAAAAACTATTTTGGTAAACCACTAAATGGTGTTTTAAATATAGTTATCAGTGAATAATAAACTTATTAAGTGCTACCTGAAATGCTATTGATTTTAAACAGGCACTTGAGTCAAATATGCAGCTTAAAATTCAGGCTATACGAGTCATTTTAATTTACTGTATGAATTTATCTGATCGCGCTGAGGCTCAGGTGTGCCGACTTGAGAAAGTGCAGAAAATTATGAATCAGTTTCGAGAACAGAAGTTGTTCCCAGAGAGAGCTGTGCTAGATAAAATAGCTGACTAGTTGGAAAAACATTGACAGGTTAAATATCGATCGTGTATTTCTGTGAGAGAGTTTGGAATAACTTAAACACAAAATCAACCAACCTCACAACTGACTGATTTTATCCCAGCCTGATAAGTTTTAGATAATGTTTCTCATTTTCTATATATTGCCTCATAAGCTACTGCACAGTTTGGGTTTTAATTAAAGTATGGGTTTAGTTCATATTCACGCTGTGATTTGCTAAGGCGTAAAGGTTGCTGTTCAGTTCTTCACCTGGCGAACATCGAGTCAATTTCCACATAAAATCCATCCCACCATATGTCCTGTGGTACTTAAAATCGGTGTTATTGGAAGTTGAAAACTGGTCTCACTTCATGTACATAGCTAAATAACTTCTATTTTACTGTCATTCCTGCACTTTATATTTAATATTTATATTTTATATTGTATCTTATTTATTCTGAAGTGACCTCATTGGAACCTCAAAACATTGTCCTGAGCCGTATGCAACGGAATTTCATTATGTATACAGCCTGTGCATACAAAATGACAATAAAGTCTGTCTAAGTCTAAGTCTAAGTTGTGGAGCATTAAAGTTTAATGTGAGGTGTTTTTGTTTCTGCATCTCCTGTCTGGTTGGATCCAGAAGGCCACGGCCTTAGGCTGACCCACAACATGCCTGAATGAATAATAAACAACAACAAAAAAAAAAGCTGTTTTGTTTAATATGCAGAAAAACATTGGAACACCTGTTTGGCACCAAGGACAGCATATTTCTGATTTTCTTTTTTCCATTCATTCGTGGGAATCTTATTACTTTTCCACTATGCAGAAATGAAGGTGTGTATCATTTTACAGGCCTTGGGGAATTGAGGAGCATAACATCTCAAGGTTCATAGAAATAGTTACTCTTGTGGTCAATTTCTTCTTCTTCAGTTGTCTCGTAATGGTTACATAGTTTTCCCACGGGGGAACGTTCTGAAAAACAATCTTCTCATCCATTTCCTGTTTGGCCATTTGTTTTTATTTTTGTGTTGCCATCCATTTCCTGTTTTCACACCACACTTTTCCATCCTAACACTACGGCATTAAAGCCAGGATGAGATTCTGACTTTATAAGATTGATGCCACAAAGAGTTTTAGTGGCACTTCAATATGTATTTTTCCCAATCAGTGATTAGCATAACAAGCTATAAGACTATTGAACATTTTACCTTATCTCTGTTTATTTTACAGTAGTAATTGATCTGAAAACCCATTTTTTTGCAGTTTTATTAATAATAGATGAATTAGGGCAACATGAATTCAGAGAAGCTGTTTGAGAGTAAAAAGAGTAATTTCGATTTAATGAGCGGAGCCATTAAGACTCAGCAGAGCCGGAGCTCCCATCACCGTCTCCTGGAAAACTCAAGCTTCCTGTGTTTGTGGGAAGCTGCTCTCACGTTTTGTAACCAGAGACGTCAGAAGGTTTGCTTCTCATTTGTTCTTTCTTTTCGTTAAATCAGGGCACGGTGTGTTGCTTTTTGAGATCTTCGAGCCGACTTTGTGTTGTCAAGCTGCTTTTTATATGTTTACTCAGGTTAGGATTTATTGAAAGCTACAAATACAGGAAAAACAAACAAATTGTTGAGAGGACAACTCCTTTTACAGTACCGTATAGACAGTAATATTCGACAAATTTGAATATTTATGAAAAGTTTATTTCATTAACTCAGATGACTGAGACACATAATGTAAACCATTTACAGCCGAGATGTTTTGAAGCCTTTATCTGTTTTAATTACAATTATTTTCTGCTCACAGCAGGTAATGAAAACGTGACATTTAAGATTAGAAATTACACCAGACTGATAAAAAAAAAAAACATTTAAAACACAGAAGTGTGGGCTTACTGAAAAGCATGTTTAATACCTCCTTAAGGATACTTGTAAGCTTCATCAGAACACCTCCAACTTATGAATGAGTGTACGCAGATAAATGATGATTTTAATCCATTACTAAAGCTAGATCTATTAATCTGAACAAAGCAGATTTTTGTCAAGTGAAAAACAAACATTTTTTCTTACAGGGTGCACATTTTTGTGAACTTGTAGAGTAAAATTATTCTGCATGCTGCTGAAAACCCTGCATTTCATTTATCTGATTGGTAGGAGATGTAGCCTCAGTCTTTTCAAGCCGTTGTTAAAGCTACAGAACATTTCCATTGAGACTTCGGAGCTCTCACTGAAAGCATATCACATTTCCTTGTGCCTTCTTCAGCTCTGCCTGCCAGTCTCGGGCAGTTTCTGAAACATCTGTATCACAGTCCTGAGCTGTTGCGTCATGTCGCACACATAAAGTGTCCTGTCTGAGCTTTGAGGCCTTGCACACTGCAGGCTGGTGGCTCCATGTGGAAGCAGGAACAAAACTGCCCAGGGTTTCTCACATGGAGTCCGATAATATCAGTTAGAAAAAACAAAAAAATGGGGAGGGTACGCCTTATTTTAAAATTATTTAACTGGAATAACAGAAGGAAAAGAGAGATTAATATAAAGCTGAGAACAGCAGAAGATCAGAATGGAGGAGATTATAAACAAATATAAATAATGTACTTAACCATGATATGGCGTGAGTATGAAAGGGCGAAGATCGGACAGTGACTCTAGTCCTGTAGCAGTCAGCAGTACTCGTTGTGTTATCACATCTGAACTGTAAGTGATTGAGATGATTACCAGTTTATAGCGACGTTCAACGTCTTCTACTGTATTCAAGCACAGTCACTGACAGCCAGAATAAAACTGTCAACGAAATCTCTTAGTTTTATGCTGATTCACAAAGTTTGCAGAGTTAATCTGCTCATCAAGAAGATAATCGTCAACTAATCATCTCACTACTCAGTGAAATGATCAACGCTTTTAATTCTAATCAATTCAATTCTTTTCAGCAGTACGATGGCAAGAAAAATAAATTATATTTAATATTGGTCAAATGATTTTGTTTTTAAATTTAAATGTTGTTTTTTTTGGTTGTTTGGTCTCTTGCTTTTATTAAATTTAAAAATCATGGATGAGCTGATCTTTATTTGCATACAGTCTATTTTCTGACTGCCTTCAGTCTTTTCAGCGAGTAAAAGAAGAGCATTATGTGACTTTGGGGCTCAGCAGTGCCCCCTATTGGCCATACTTTTCACCTTCCTCTGCACATTTATGACCAATTAGACTAAAGATGGCACACACATTTTTGGGGGTTCATTTTCAAACTTTCCATAAAACAAGACAAATAAGAAAAAACACAAGATGAAACAAGCACAGAAACAGATAAATAATATTTTAGTGTAGCATACAAGCTTATTATACCTTCGCTTTGTTATTTCAATTTCCAGCTAAGTCTGACACACTCATTAAAGGAAACATAAAACTGTATTCATTAAATTATAATTACTTTAGAAAGACTGTGGAATATCAACACATATAGTAAATGTGAAGTCAAACATGCCAGGTCAATCTCAGGTCATTCTGGTAGAGCGGTAATGGAGGTTATTAGAAAGAGATCTGTTGCCAAACAGCTAAATAGTAATTTATAGTACATTTGAGTCTTTTTTATCCTACAGTATCTTCTCCTTAAAGCCCTCTGAAGGCACTGAGACTGCTGTAATTGATTGTTATCGGAAATGTACTCAGTTATTAGATAACTAACTTGCCATATGAGGCCCAATCAGTCCTCTGGTTTCAATCTTTTAAACATATGAGCTTGATTACCTTTACCTTCCCTCATGACATCATTTATGTTCCTTTAAGTTTAAGCAAATGATTTTGCAGAAGGATGGTGTTGTGCCTCAGTAACCTGGCGCTGTGACATAATGTGAAATAATCATGTCTCCAAACACTAAAGCACCTGAATCTCTGCTGATGGTCTGCTAGCCTGCAGGCTACCATGTTAGCCAAACTGTGATCACCGTGTTTTTGAGCAAACATTCAACTATCTTTGTAGTTTTGCTGTGAAGATTCACAAAAAGATAAATTCAGAAGGCATTTGACCCAGTGTTAGATTTCTGCCTTGACATTGTGCTGGTTTGACAGAATGAAGGGACTTTTTTCCATTTCTCTGGGACTATCGCATAGCACTTAAAAGATTCACAGAAAAAGAGCCTCTGAAGTCTGACTTCAGCTTGAAGGCTTTTAAATAAATCAGCAGTCATTTCTATGCATATTTCCCACTTTTCCTTCCATTGGTCTACACGTCAAAGAGCCGCCACCTTGTTTTCACGTCATCTTTTTTGAATTAGTGAGAGAAAATGAACATGCGCGGCGACAGGCTGTGAAAAGTCTGAACTGGTTGAACCTCACACGGCTGACGGCCCAGTTAAAGGGACAGTTCAGGTTTTTGGAAGCTGGCTTTTATTGAGAGGTTACAAAATGTAACTCAGCAAGTTCGTTTTGTAGGAAACACAGATTGGTTATTTTATCAATAAAGCAAATCAGTTTTTTCCTCAGGCACTTATCACTATTTACTGGAAATGCCCTAAGATGTTACGAAACAAAATTTCAACAAGTCACATCAAAATAAACATATTGTCTCAAAAAGAATGTGCATAAAGGTGAAGCAAATAACTAGCATAGTAAACAAAAAAGAGTCTTAAAAGTTGGGCATAAAGGATTAAAGGAATTTTATGGATTTTCTTTGTCCTGATCCAGAAAATATTTTGTGTAAAAAAATATGAAGAGAGAGTTAAAAATGAAGGAATCGCTGAGGTGAACCCATAGATGAATGAGAAGACTCAATTTGATGGTTAAAGTCACTGTCAGTCCTTTGCCGACAGGAACAAACGCTGCAAACTCTTAAAGACGACTCTTCTGGAACCTGGAAGCATCTTTGTCACTAATATTCCACAGCAAGAATGAAAACAAACTTTTCTCCTTCAGGTGATGATAGAAGAAATGTCAGGAGATCGTTAATGCCAGCAGCAAACAGACAAATGTGCTCAATAGTTATGAGGATGTTTCAGTTTGGATTAACTGTGAATCATACCTGTGCAAAGATGTGCCACATAGCCAAAAAAAGAAAGAAAGAAAGTGTAGCGTAATTACCTGGAGAGTTAAAATTAGATTGCTGTGTGCACAAGCTAGAAGAATGGCGGTCTCACATTAGTGCTGCTTAAATGAAGCAGAGCTTTCCTTCTCCCTTAATGAGACTGGAAGGAAGATGATTTGTGAGCTGTGAAGCAGCTGCTGTGAACCTGTTAGTCAACGTTTACCGCGCCGCTTCCATCTTATCCAGGATGTCCGCGCATCCTTCAAAAGTCTTAAAAAGGCTTAAATTCAAGTATCTAAAATTAAGGTCTTAAAATGTCTTAAACTGACTTAAAAATATGATGTAGCCTTCAATATGTTAATTACAGGACCTAAATTTATCTATTTAATCTTGTATGTGTACTTTTTCTAAAGGGACTGCCCAGTTTGACCGCTAGCTAGCTGGTTAGCTATTTTTTTAGCATTTGTCACAGGTAAGCGTAAATTTGTCAGCAGTTGTACGCCGTTTGTTTTCACCGCTGACTCACCTCTGCTGCTAACCCATGCTAGGCTACGTTCTTTTAAGCTAGGCACTGCGGTGTTTTTTTACGCTGCTTGGTTGCGTAGAAAAGGATCGTCCAATCATCCACTACATTTAGAGTTTTTTCTATCTTAGATTTCATTCAAGGTGGCATTACAAAAGCTCTTGAAAAGTCTTACATTTAACCTGCAGATCCCCTGTCATCTGTGTGCATCCAAAAGTGTTGCTGATCGTGACTACATGAGACGCGAGCAACAAAGAGCATCGTATCAGGGCGCTGGTTTCCCCTTTTGAGAAGGGAAACAGCCTCAACTCTTTCATCTTTGGTTATGTAATTGCTCCGATTACCCACTTCAATCCTGACAAGAGTGAACGGGTTGCACATTCTGAGGTGGCAAACAAAACCAGATGCGAGCTTATCCTCGATACGGATCTTCCTGTAATCCGCAAGCGCGGAACCAAAACGCTTTTCCATGTCCGCTTGTTTATTTCAGTTCAGAGGTTTGTGTCTAGTTACCACAGGGATGCATTTAGATGGCGAATATGATTCAACTGCATGCACAGATTTTAAGCCGTTCCTCCTGGCTCTGTGTCAAAAGCTTAAAAACTTGGCTTCCTCCCTGTTTTTCTCTTCTGCGTGCTCAAACGTCGACTTGTACACAGAAAGGGGCGAGCGGAAAGCGTGAGACGCTGTAGCTGGCGCACATAAATACAGAGAGGACGGGCCCTGGAGGCCCGCTGCAGAGTGTCAGCTCTTTGTCCCAGTCGCTCAGGGAAATATTGGGTAAGAAAAGCCAGCTCTGTTTGAAACATGAACTCTGGCAGCCTGCAGAGCAGCAAGCACTGCAGAGAAGGTGGCAAGTCTCTGTCGATAGTGAAACACTTGGACAATTAGCTACAAAATGGAAATGCAACTGCAACTCGTGTTCTAGTTACAGCTTATTTTTCACTCCAACAGGCAAAACTGAACCATGTGGCTGGTTGAAAATGATGCATGGAGGAATTTAAGTAAAACTGAAAACTGAAGGAAGGAAGTTTTATTTATAAAAGCCTATGTACTAACAGGACAAACTCTTTGAAAACCTTTGCACGTCCACACACCTAACATTCCTCTACATTCTTCTTCACAAGACAGAGCTTCTGTTAAAAAAAAAACAATAAACAATAATAATCAGTTAGCAAGACTTGCAACAGACCTGTCAGATGTAGGTCTGTGCAGAGCCATAAAATCTCAACGAAACATGCCAAAGTTTGTGGTGGTTATGTAGCAAAATGTGGAGAAATTCAAAGTGTGGGAACACTTTCAAAATCATTGTGTTAAATCCTGCAGCTGTAATCTCTTAGTTTTTGATTTGTTTGCTATTTTCCGAAGTGAAAACGAACAGCATGTGGACTCTGACTTAAGCTCTTGCCTAATCACAAGCCTGCACCCTGATGTTCAGCATGAAGGAGCCATAAACAACCTCAGGTGGCGCGCAGAGATGAAGGCTTTTCATAGAAATGGGATTTGAAAATTAACTCAGCGTAAGTTGGTGGTGGGCGGGGGGGACTTTAGTCAATCTGCCTCTCGAGATCGGGGATCTTTAATCAAAGATTTCCACTCAGGATCAAAGCGCCCTCGCCTTTGTGCTTCGCTTCCTTCATGTCGCCTTTTTAATCTGAGGAGCACGGGGAAAAGCTCAGCGTGGCTTCGGCATTTTTTTTCCCCTTGCATCTGCAACTTGTGTTCTTCTCATGAACTTCTTGTGGCAAACTGTCCTTCCCTGCTGGATCTCGCTCTCCATCGTCTTCTGAAAGAAGCATGAATTAGGCAGACGTTCGAGCCTCTGCAGCCGATGATCTTGCTTCGGTAGTTGAAGATTTTATCCACAGCTCAGCTTCCTGTTTGATTGCAGACACACGCTGCCCGACTCTAATCTCTCGTTGTTATACACTCCTGACTCATTATCTGCAGCCTCTGCAGCCATCTGCAGCGTACTCAGAACTTTTGGGACTCTCTCGACCCCTCGTCAGCCGCTTTAATTGCCTTAGATGCTAAGAAAGTTCCCTTTAATTCGCCTTCGGAGTGGCGTTTTGATTGATGTTCGAGGTTTAAAGAAGGGGAACCAGCACACACAAGCGAGGCCTTGATTGCAAATGAGAAGACAGAAGCAAACAGCCAAACATTCAGAGCAATGTGTTCGCATCTCACCACCACTACTGAGAGCCAAAGTAGAGAATTAGGTGAGCTCTCGGTTCTCTCTGACACCGTGTATTCACCTGCCTTCCCTCCCACTCGAGCCGGCCCACACCATCCGCCTACATGCAGCCCCTGAAACTCTCCTCGCGCAGCCGCGCTCCATTCTTTCCTTTTATCCTCCAGTTGAGCTGTTACTCGTCCTGTGATGAGCTTGACATGACAAGGGTTTTGTTTGTCTTTAAAATGAGGGGAAGAAAACAACCAGAGAGAGAGAGAGAGAGAGTCCTCTGCTTGTGAAGTCATAAAGCAAATGCAACCTACATGTAGTTGCTATTGACACCAGATACATACAGGAGACAAAGAGTACCTATGGATACACTGTTGGTATGAAATTAGTTTTATTTCAAAATCTCAGCATAATAAAAGATTTTTGTCTTTTACTTTCTTGAAATCGTGAATTTCACAAACATTAAGGCTGCTTTCATACTGAAGGTCTTCCTTATTTATGCTGAAATCCATTTTTGTGTTTGTGTGGTTGTTCATACTACTAATTAAACCCGGCTGCAGTGAGACTTCTGTTTGTGACCCACATGCACGGAAGAAGAACGTCGATGTCACACAGCAGAGCATTATGCTTATGGAAATTATAACAGATGGAGTTGTTTACGGATCAATTTATAAGGTTTACTCGGCAACGAGAGCCGACAGTATCGTCTCAAAATCATAACAACGGGAAGGAAGCTAATAAAAATAAAGCACGGCCAATAGCGATTACCTTTTGTGAAGCAACTTCTGACCCAACCAAGAGTGGTAGGACTGCGATGTGTGTGATGCACTCCAGTGTCACAGACTTCTTGAGCTCAAAATTTAAATTTTCAGCCATTGCTTATACCCTGATTTCCACGTCTGGCTTTTTATGGTGCAGATTAATGACCCAAATCTCACAAAAATGACATAAAAATCAGAAAGATTTTGGCATGACTGTTGCAGTTGGTAGGAAAGTGTTACTATTCGCATTAAATGAGTCCCGCGCAGTAAGGAGGAAGCCACTAGTCCAAAAACAGCAGGAAGAGATTACCGTTTGCAAATGTCCTCATTATTATGAAAAACAGGGCACACATGAAAATCCAACAGCCAGAAATGTGCTGGAGGTCTGATTTTCTAAAGGTGGAATTTGTAGCTGAAAAAGTGTGTGAGAGAAAGGCGGCCAACAAACCAGACTAAGCTAAATGTCTAGCAGACTACCGTGAGAAACTGGTGGAAGGATATTCAAAGTATTTGACCTTAATCATGCAGTTTCAACGTTATATCTACCAAACACAAATAAAATAGACGTAAACCTTTGAATCTGAAGAAAGCTCAAACAACGTCTCTCTCGTTCTGGCCTAATTTTTCCAAAATAGCAAATGTTTAGCTTGACTTAATATCAGTGAGGGAAAAAAGGCAATCAGATTTATCTTTGGGCCTGTGCAATCCTTTTTATCTACTTCTGAGTTCTGTTTTTGGAAGAATCACACAGGTTTGCATTTCACACACCTGTTTGTGAAGCTTCCTCTGTGCCTTCCTCGTTTTTCTTGATTTCAGTCCTCGCTACTCTGTTGCTCACATGCTCTCCCCTTTGTTTTCTGCAGGGGATCTACAGTGTGGCACCACAACAAAACATCAGACGCTCAGCGCAAATCCCAACGGGCTATGTTTCTAATTCTCTCTATTCATTCACAGAGTGCTGTTCCTGTGCCTCTAATTCTCCTTCTTCTTCTCTTACATCTGCTACAATGTGTCATTATCTGCGGCTCAATTATATCCTCTTATCCTCCCACCTCTTCCCCCCTGAAAGATCTAAATTTCTCCAAGCGAAGGTATCTGTGACTCATAAAAATAGCCCCTGCATCCGTTACCAGAATAGGCCGCGTACAATACCATGGAACGACTGTTTAGCATAACCAATGTGTGGGCTGTGATGTTTAATCAGGTGATGTGGAGCAACGGCGTTTTTAAAAAAGCAAAGAAATCAGTGCTTACATGGTTTCGTCGTTCTGGAACTCCAGCTTGCCGGAAACCTCATCGTAGTCCTCCCCCTCTTTGGCGGTGCCCTCGACGGTGTGGTAAGGCACGGCCACCTTCCCCCTGGCGCCGGACGTCCTGTGCACCTTCACCTGCATGTTTCCGACGCTCTCGCTCACCCTGGTGGAGTTGCTCTCGAACGTGAAGATGCCGGCGTGGTCGTCGTCGTAGATGGTGACGGTGGCGACGGGGGCGTTCCCCAGGGCCGCCTTGGGAGGAACGTGCGAGGATATGCCAACCGTGCTGTTGCTGGACGTGATGGAGTTGGGCTCCAGGACAGAGACCTCGGCCCGGTGGACAATGCGGGGGTTGCTGAGGCGCACGTAGAAGTGCTCGTCCTCCTCGAAGATGTCGTCGTCTATGACTCCGACGGTGAAGTCTTTAGTTGTCTCGCCAGGCTTGAAGACCAACGTGCCCTCGGCAAACTCGTAGTCTGAGCCTGCAGTGGCTGTCGCATCCTCCGTCCGGTAGTCCACCTGTGTGCCACGGGTGAAGAGACTTCATTAAATATTTAGAGAGTGAAGCTTTAGCAAATTGCTGACTGGTTAATATTTCATAGGTTAAGTAGTTTGGGTTGGTTTTTATTTCACACTGAGGATTTAGAAGATTTTCACATTTACAGAGCCTGGCAATGCAGTTTTCATACCTTTCACCCTTACAATGTATTTTATTAGAATTTCAAGTGCCTAAGACAATGTACATACATATGGCTTTATTTTATTATGTTTTGCATATAAATATCTATGAAGTGTGGCTGCATTGGATTCCAATCTACCTCTCATTTCAAGTCGAGTTTATTTATGTGTCATATTTGAGCAACAAGGCAGTTCAAAGTGCTTTATATGGTAAAAACAACTTGTACTTTCTCAACGCCAGGAACAGCATCATCATTGAACTCGTGACAAGCTCAAGGTCACTGGGTTTTAGCTCTCACCTTAACTGTGCAGCCAGCCTCTCCTCCATGGCGGCTCACTGTCAGCTTCAAGGACCCGCAGTTCTCAAAGCATTGGTAGTGAGAGGGGTCGAACTGCAGGTAGATGGTGTTGGGATCCTCTTCCTGCCCGCTGGCCTCATGACAGCTTACCACTTTCCTGGCCTGGTCAGCCGCGTGCTTCTTCAGAATGTTCCCGGCTCCGATCATCATGCGCGTGGCCTGAATGCGATAGAAGGCCCGGCTCTTCTGCTGCTGTACCAGCACTTGGTAGTTGGCCATCTCAATCAGCTGCTCCATGTCTTTGTCTGGATGCCTCTGTTTTAGGTCCTTCAAGGTGCGCGCCATATCTCGGCGGGCCTCTTCCTCTTGGTCTTGCTCTGCGCTCATCCCTCCACCTTCCTCCACCCCCTCCAGCATCCCATCCAGAGCCTCCTTGTTGTGAGGGTGAGAGTTTGCGCCCTGCCCGTCCATCTCCAGGTCCATTTTGGTGAACATGGCGTCACCTTCGGACTCGATGATGATGCCACGGTTCTTGTCGGCGCGGTAGCGCTTGTTGACGTACTTGTAGAAGAGCAGGCGTCGGTCTGCGATCCAGGCTTGCAGCACGCAGAGAGGAAAGAAGAGGAAGGTGAGGACCGCCTCCCAGACCTCCACCTCTCCAGGGGAGATGACAGACAGGATCAGGTACAGCCAGATGTAGGCGAATATGCTCCAGGCGGCAGTGACAAAGAACACCCTCAAGTGCTTTATCTTGCGGGTCTCGCTTTCTGGCACCACGTAGACACAAAGGGCGATAATAATGAACATGTTGAACGCGGCGCTGCCCACGATGGTGCTGGGCCCCAGAGCCCCAGCTTCAAACTCGTGGCCAACCACTTCGATGACGGACAGCAGGATTTCTGGCGCAGAGGAGCCGAGAGCCATCAAGGTCAGGTTGGATACCGTCTCATTCCAGATGCGCACGGTGGTCGTTGTCGTTTCACCATTCGGCTTTTTGATGGTGATCTCCTTTTCCTGAGAGGTGATGACCTCGATGGAAGACATGAAACGATCCGCGATGATGGACATACCCAGGAACATGTATATGAGAGCCGCAAAGTAAACAATGGCGCGAGCCACCTTGTCACCAACCGCAGGATTCTGGGGGTTCCACATGGGCAGCACCACGCCTTCTGAGCAGTTGTCCTCACTGGAGCAATTCTTGGGGACGTCGCCGGTGTCTTCATAGCCGGAGCTGCCGTGGGAGAAATGAGTGACTCCTGGCTGAAGAACCAGCAAGAAGGTGATGAACATCCACGGGGTGATGGGTCGTGGTAAGCTCATGGTGCATTTGCCTGAAGTCATGATCAGATTTGGAGTCTTTTAATGCCGGAGATCAAATTGTGTCACATTTGAAGGTTTGTGGAAGGTTTCTCTGCAAGAGAAGAGAAAGAAAAGATTTAATATTTAAGGAGTATTCTGGATCCAGTGCCTTACAAAAGTTGAATGTAGGATTGGACGATATGGCTGAAAAACATATCACAATATAATCATTTCATTTCATTTCATTTGAGATGGATAAATACTGATTAGTTTTAAATATCTGAAATACTGCTGATGAGGTTGCATGACCTTTCCTGTTTTGTCCAAAGTTTTCGCTCTGCGTTGTTATTTTTTTAAACAGTTTCGAGGCCAAGTGGTGAAACCTGAAACTGCTACTGTGCAAGTTACTCAACAACTTGTTGCTAGGTAACAAGGTGGCATCAACTAAGTGAGTTAGTTGATAGCACCAACTGAATCACTCAAACGTGAGAGTTTTAGCGGCTAAAGCCTTTCCTCTGCCTACATCCCCCAGAATGCCGTGCGGTTCTTGGGAAAATGAAAAAAACAAATGAAAACAATGAATATTTGTCCTTCGTTACTGTGCATTGGTCTATCAGGTGAAATCCAGCCACACAATAATTTTGTAGCAAAATGTGGATGAAGCTGCAGGCGAATAAAAGACATTAATTATATTCAGTTCTTTTTAGTTCTCTTCCTAAAACGAAGAGAACCTCTAAACAAAAAAGTAGGCAAAAGCAATCACAGCTATGCACTTTTATATAAAATTGATGTGGGGATCCAACAGTTTGTTCGGTCCAAGCCTCTGGCATCTACTTTTGGTTGACTCATGGGCATTAAACAATCCAGTTAGACTCCTACACATATAATGTGTCCATTGTGTGCAGAGAAACTGCGAAAATGTTGCACTCTGCACCTGTAGTACAAAGGGGAAAAGTGACTAAGTCCACTGCATACGCTGCAGTCAGATGAAGATCCAGAAATAATCTTTCTTGGTATTAAGAGAAAGCAGGAAAAGAGCTCTGGTCCCTGGGTAAGCTCTTCTACATTATTATTTAAAAGAAAAACACTCCCAGTAGCTCATGAAAACTGCATGGGAAAGACTGCTTAATGCTAAAGTGTAGTAAACACCTCTAGTTTTGCGCTTTACATAACCAATATCAGGGGAAGACCTTAAAATAATCCTGCCTTTCTTGGCAGCCAGGTCTTTACAGCTTTGAGTGAACAATCCAGACAGCAGCGCCGCTACCACCCGGGGAATTAACATCTGCAGCGGCGAGAAACAGCCCAGGAAATGTCAATTAATTTGGCCGGTGCCTCCTAATCAAAAATTTAAGACCACCTCCATCCCAAAATAGGTTTCCCCCATCAGCAGCAGGGGGAGATTCACGTTGCTTTACGTACAGCACAGGCTCTCATTGGCATGCAGCGGAGGAGAGCTGCATCCTGCACTCTGACCTGCCTAACAGGAGAGCACGTTTCCCCATCGAGATTTCATTTCACGGGCAGAGGAGAGAGCAGAAAAACACAGATGCACAAATTAAGCTGGAATTTTTTATTTTTTTTTTTAACTGCAGCTCACAAGGGAAATAACAAACCGACTGTATTTGTGCGTCTCAGTATAACGGCTTAACAACACCTGTATGCTCATCGCAGTGAGTCAAATGCCAGCAGGGTTCGGCGCCACAGACGGCGACAAAGCAAGTCAAACCGGCAAAATTCACCCTGCTCGGCTGCAGATGCATAAAGTAAAATGCAGTCCTTTTCATCTGGCACACAAGCCTGCACAAATGTGTGAGTGGGTGACGTTTCTATGGCAAAGGCAAGCTTTCCAACTGGTAGTGGTGCTGAAATCCAAACACTTCTTTTGACTACGGTATCAAACCACAGAGCCTATGTGGAACAAGTAGCAACAGATAAATAAGGCTCATGTCTTGTTTCACTGGAGTTTTGAAGTCAAAGAGTGAAATATTTAGCCTTCTTTGCATTTCATTGAAGAAGGTTAAAGGTTAAAGAGGTTAAAGAATACCAATTAGAAGAGAATAGAAATATCCTTTCTTGTCCCACAGAGCTGCAGGACATTCAGTTGTATCAGAAAGCAAAAGGTAAGTGGAAGCAAGAAAAATGTAAAAACAGAAAAATAAGACAGAGACTTGTAGTAAGGTATATTACCAGAGTAAACTCTAACTCTCTGCACTGAGGGGTTATAAAATTGACTTTTTTAAAAAAAGTATTCATCATTGGATGTTCCGTTAAGATTTTTTTTTTAAATACTCATTTCAGTTTTTAAAACAATAAAATGAACAGAAAAGTAGCACAGACCGAGTTAAGCTGTGACAATTTAATCCTCCAACATTTTTCTTTCTGCCAAGCAGAAGTTCAGAGGTCATCAAATAAACACTTTTGCACATAATGAGTCATTTTGATGCCTGCTTGCTCTTGTTTTGAGTCTGTCTGTGTAAGTGTGTACACACAGCCACGGTAATGATCGAGAGTTCTCGCAAATGCCACGAAGGACAATCACCAAGACGAAGGAAAACAAAGGAGATCTGACAGAATTTATAAAACCTTCGTTGGCGTAAGTTACGTAAAGCTTAGTTTCACAGTTTTTACTCCAGTTTATCTTACGACATGTCGGAACTCACTGTGAGCAAAAAGTGGCAACGTGGGGTCAGCAAGTCTCTGCAGCGATTATCAGATGACGTTTACGCGCCTCCTGGTTGCTTGGGAGGGATTCTGGAAAACAACTTCCTGTCCCAATCCAGGAGCGTGTGTGTTTTGTGCGACCCATTTTTCTGGAGCGTGTGTGTTATTTGAGCCTCATCCCAATCAATTAGCAAAATGTTGCAACTTTAAATAGCAAAGAATCTCCTGATCTACTTACAGTATTACAAAGAAACCATGAGGAAAAAAAAAAATTAACCCCTAAAATATGTTCATGTCCAAACATATAAGCAATGAGGAAGCTGAATAAGATGATATTGTTGTAAAGTAAAAAAAAAAAATCTATTATAAATAGATTGAATTTATAATCAGCTGTTCTGATTATAAATTCATCAGAACAGCTGGTTAGTTGTTGTTGTTTTGTCCAATTTCCATGTAGGATTTGCTTTTTGTGAGTTTGAATGGATTGTTATCAAAGCCATGGTTAGCAGGACGAATCTTTTTGTTTGAACTAGATTTACACATTTGCCACATATTCAGATATTCAGTGCCATAAGGATTTTTGGTTTCCATCCCCAGATTTAAACCAGTCAGTAACTTTAAGTCTGCTTTGCTTGCAGCGTTCTGTAGTCTTCATAGTAGCCAGTGAATGGATCTTCCAGACTCAGGCGTCTTTGTACTACCATCACTGCAGACACATTCAGTGCATTCAGGAAGTCTCCATCTACTCAGCACCACTTGGGTGGACCTCTGTTAAATTACATCGATCACTTTTGTTCACTATGATTGATTTGTAAAAGCCACAAAAAGGCTAAAACATCCAAGGGGGGAATATTTTTAATAGGCACCGAGCCTCCCATTGAGAATATCTGTTGATTGAGCTGAAGAAAAAGAACAAAGTGGATGAACTAGAGGCCCTGTCCAAGGCAAAAGGTCAAAGGTCCTTCTCTCTGTACGCTCCAACCTTCTAAAGTGTTACCAAGTTCTCTTCTATTGGCAGAAAATGGTTGTAGCAAACACAGACAACAAGGTTACCAAGAGCACTTTGGATTTTACATATACAAACAATTATTGCTTAACGTAATTTCTGGCATCAGGTTACATCACCAGAAAAGAAAAAAAGATGGATTTAACACCTTTTGGAGGTTTTTTCAGAGGCATGGGACTTGCTGTAGTCCTTGCATTATATTGCATTTTATTACCACATTACTCACCTGGACGCAGTTGTCAGGGAGTCAGCCCGGTGTAGAAGTTGTAGCCTCAGGAGATGAACTTCTCCCTCATGTTGCTCTGTGGAGATACAATTCATCTGTCACTAACAAATTGTGGGGAGTGTTGTACAAAAAATACAAGCGCAAGGGAGCGATGCACATTAGTACAGAGTTTAATGATCTTTATTTATTTATTTATTTTAATTAACAAACAAATGCCAGCTGGGAAAAGAAAAACACAAATAATAACATTAATAGCAAAACGCACAGTTGCGTGTTGAAGACGGTTGAAAAATGCCAAACTGCAAAGGAGGTGGGGATCAAGTGGATTGCTGATAATCCAATCAGGAGCCGAACAGAAGCGGTCCGATCGGTGCACACAGATACTCACAAAAAGCCCCGAAGCCCGACTGGATCCCGGTCTCACCGTGGCCACCCTGCACCACCTGAGCGCGGAGAGGCAGCCTGTGTGCCATCCACGCAGCGGGCTGGTGTAATGCTCCTGGCTTGTTGCGCTGGTGTCTTGGAAATGCCGCGTCGCTTCCCACTCCGTTTCCTCGATGTTTTCCTGACAGTTACCCTACCTCAGCAAACTTAAGGCAGTCCGATCACTCCCTCTCACTGATTTGCTCTTTGAATCATCTTCCACCAAAGCTATTTTTGTTACTATTATTATTATTAAATTTCTAAAATAAAGAAGAAGAAAAAAATCTGCCTTCTTTTGTTTAGACTACGTGCGATTGTTGATGCGTAAAAATAATCAATTAAATTGCTGGGTCTATCCTCGCTCCCTCAGCTTCAACCAGTCAAAATTTCATGAGATTCACCAGTTCATGAAAGAAAGAAAGAAATACCTTCTCTTTGGAAAGCCGGGGAAAAAAAAAAACCTTCGCTCTTCTGTCTAAACTGGTAACCCCCCCCAAAAAACAACAACAAAAAAAAAAACACAAGGACCTCAGATGAAAGTAGACGTGAATGGATGGTGTAGAATCGAGAGGATGCAAAACGGCACGGATCAGGACAAGATGGACATCAAGCGGAGGGATGGTGGCAGACAGGGAGAGGAGTTGAGGTGCTGTGCAAAAGGAAGAAGGCTCGCCTTACTCTTGCGGCGTGGGCAGCATTGGCATAAGAAGCGATGAGCGGAGAAGCGAGAGCTGTAACACTGCAGAAACAGGGGAGGAGACGTTCACAAGCGGCGCTACACGCACGGCTGGTCCTCCTGACTGCGCATCAGGAGTCCGGGATGAATGAATGGACAATTTGACTCCAAAAAATCCACACAATTATGCACTCATCACAGACCAGAAAGGGAAGTTGGGTATATATACACCAATGGGTTTTTTGCTGTGGTTTTGAGCCCCCAGATGTTGATGTGTGTCTGCTGTGGGTGGTGGGGTGACGGATGTTTTAGTCTGGAGAATTATATATAGCACAGAGAAAACACAAAGTCTCAATCTCATCCTTAAATAGACCATTGGCCAAATGATTAAACCCACTCTCCAAAATAAAAATGACTGAAACTGACCAGCTGTGCAACAAAACTAAACAATAAAGGATATTTAAAACAAATGTTATGCAGTTGAAATCCTATTACATTCAGCACTCCACCGTTCCTATAAAGTTGGTGTTTTGTGCTATCTGGAAGCTAAACCTCCATTAAATCCATCAGTGATTATTGATTAGTTTCTTGCTTTTTTTTTCCAGGTAAAGGATTCAAAGGTTGATGATTTATCGCACAATTAGTGGATTCAGTTAAACACTTTCAAGACTATGAAACAGCTGACTAAAAATGTTTTTAGCTGATTAGTTCAATTATCTCTTTTTTCTCACAAAAAATAAATCAAAGAAAATGTAAAAGGGAACTTAACCTTTCAATGTAGAATATATTTCTATGATAACAAAGACAAGTTACACATCCAATAATCACTTGAGATGATTTCATTACTGATTAAACAAGTTTGTTTACTAAAAGTTGGAGAGGTCAAACAACAAATGTTGTTAAAGTGTATTTGTTTATTTATATCACTAGAATAGAAACCCATTGAGACTAAAAGCATGTTTCTCAAGGGATTCCTGACCAAGAGCCATCAACAAATACAACACAGGAAAAATAAAATAAAATGATAGCAAGGAAGTTATACATTAGTAGGATCCTAAGTTGTGTTTTGGTGTTTAAAAGTGAGCAGAGAATCAGTTATCCAAACACGGACACCTGATAGCTGATAGAAATGGTCGAATTATGAAAGAAGTCAAATATTTAGCCTAATGAACTGGGATCTCTATTATAAGTCAGAGAGTTAGAAGAGGAATCAAAATAAAATGGTTAAAACAAGCCGGTCATTTTCCTTGGTGCCGGTTGGCTGTGCCACCAAGAAACACCAGCGATGTCAGCTTGTGTTGCAGTGCAACAACAGTTCCCACTGTGCTTTGATTGAAGTATATTTGCTCTTTGAACAATTACAAAAGGCAGTTTTAGCCTTTTTTGAAGGGAGTCTCATATATTTTGCTCATATAGGTCCTTGGGGTTCCTAACCCCCACAAAACAACTGTATTAAGTTTGATGCTTCCATATTAGCGCAAAGGTGTTTGTAACAGAGTCAAAAGCCTGCATGAAACAAAGATGAAGTCAACTCCTCTTTCAAAATCTATCTGTGAAGAACAAGGATGTGAAGATGATTGAGAAGAGTTCATTTTTCTTTTATCATATGGTCTTTGGTGATATTCTAACCAAATTTTTTCATGAGAAAATTGGGGAAAATAGGGCTATAATCTCGTTAAAAGAAAGTGAAACACCAGTGCAGGATATTACTCTACAGCTGAGTGTTGTTGATTTTGTTTATAGAATTTCCAGAAAATAAAGTGATTAAAAGATGGTGGTAAACTAAAACAAAGACTATCGTCAACAAATACC